>NC_086329.1:98455416-98763416 GCF_036172605.1 Pelobates fuscus | reverse complement strand
CAAGGAGCAAAACCATGAGCTAAGCCCCACTAGTGAGAGGATAGAATACATTAAATTCAGGTAAGTTATTGTGAATAATTTTCAAATTACATAATTTAAAGGCTAAATATAGTTAACTGTTCCCAAATTATTAGTTAGCACACTGTATATATCTGCCAGATAATTCCTCCGCAGACTAGGGCTCAACAAGGAGGAGAGCTTCGGGCCCAGCTCCACTAGTGAGAGCCGCACTCTCCCAAGCTTGGGCTCCACCGAGGAGCAGAACACCAGGCCGAGCCCCACTAGTGAGAGCTGCACTCTCCCAGGCTCGGGTTCATGCAAGAGTCAACACCATGAGCTGAGCCCGCCTAGTGAGAGGATAGAATACATTAAATTCTGGTAAGTTATTGTGAATAATTTTCAAATTACATAATTTAAAGTCTAAACATAGTGAACTGTTCCCAAATTATTAGTTAGCACACTGTATATATCTGCCAGATAATTCCTCCGCAGACTAGGGCTCAACAAGGAGGAGAGCTTCGGGCCCAGCTCCACTAGTGAGAGCCGCACTCTCCCAAGCTTCGGCTCCACCGAGGAGCAGAACACCAGGCCGAGCCCCACTAGTGAGAGCTGCACTCTCCCAGGCTCGGGTTCATGCAAGAGTCAACACCATGAGCTGAGCCCCACTAGTGAGAGGATAGAATACATTAAATTCAGGTAAGTTCTTGTGAATAATTTTCAAATTACATAATTTAAAGGCTAAACATAGTGAACTGTTCCCAAATTATTAGTTAGCACACTGTATAGTTCTGCCAGATAATTCCTCCGCAGACTAGGGCTCAACAAGGAGGAGAGCTTCGGGCCCAGCTCCACTAGTGAGAGCCACACTCTCCCAAGCTTGGGCTCCACCGAGGAGCAGAACAACAAGCTGAGCCCCACTAGCGAGAGCTGTACTCTCCCAGGCTCGGGTTCCTGCAAGGAGCAACACCATGAGCTGAGCCCTCCTAGTGAGAGGATAGAATACATTAACTTCAGGTAAGTTATTGTGAATAATTTTAAGATTATATAATTTAAAGGCTAAACATAGTGAACTGTTCCCAAATTATTAGTTAGCACACTGTATATATCTGCCAGATAATTCCTCCGCAGACTAGGGCTCAACAAGGAGGAGAGCTTCGGGCCCAGCTCCCCTAGTGAGAGCCGCACTCTCCCAAGCTTGGGCTCCACCGAGGAGCAGAACACCAGGTCGAGCCCCACTAGTGAGAGCTGCACTCTCCCAGGCTCGGGTTCATGCAAGAGTCAACACCACGAGCTGAGCCCCACTAGTGAGAGGATAGAATACATTAAATTCAGGTAAGTTATTGTGAATAATTTTCAAATTACATAATTTAGAGGCTAAACATAGTTAACTGTTCCCAAATTATTAGTTAGCACACTGTATATATCTGCCAGATAATTCCTCCGCAGACTAGGGCTCAACAAGGAGGAGAGCTTCGGGCCCAGCTCCACTAGTGAGAGCCGCACTCTCCCAAGCTTGGGCTCCACCGAGGAGCAGAACACCAGGCCGAGCCCCACTAGTGAGAGCTGCACTCTCCCAGGCTCGGGTTCATGCTGCAAGAGTCAACACCATGAGCTGAGCCCCACTAGTGAGAGGATAGAATACATTAAATTCAGGTAAGTTATTGTGAATAATTTTCAAATTACATAATTTAGAGGCTAAACATAGTTAACTGTTCCCAAATTATTAGTTAGCACACTGTATATATCTGCCAGATAATTCCTCCGCAGACTAGGGCTCAACAAGGAGGAGAGCTTCGGGCCCAGCTCCACTAGTGAGAGCCGCACTCTCCCAAGCTTGGGCTCCACCGAGGAGCAGAACACCAGGCCGAGCCCCACTAGTGAGAGCTGCACTCTCCCAGGCTCGGGTTCATGCTGCAAGAGTCAACACCATGAGCTGAGCCCCACTAGTGAGAGGATAGAATACATTAAATTCAGGTAAGTTATTGTGAATAATTTTCAAATTACATAATTTAAAGGCTAAACATAGTGAACTGTTCCCAAATTATTAGTTAGCACACTGTATATATCTGCCAGATAATTCCTCCGCAGACTAGGGCTCAACAAGGAGGAGAGCTTCGGGCCCAGCTCCACTAGTGAGAGCTGCACTCTCCCAAGCTTGGGCTCCACCGAGGAGCAGAACACCAGGCCGAGCCCCACTAGTGAGAGCTGCACTCTCCCAGGCTCGGGTTCATGTTGGAGTCAACACCATGAGCTGAGCCCCACTAGTGAGAGGATAGAATACATAAAATTCAGGTAAGTTATTGTGAATAATTTTCAAATTACATAATTTAAAGGCTAAACATAGTAAACTGTTCCCAAATTATTAGTTAGCACACTGTATATATCTGCCAGATAATTCCTCCGCAGACTAGGGCTCAACAAGGAGGAGAGCTTCGGGCCCAGCTCCACTAGTGAGAGCCGCACTCTCCCAAGCTTGGGCTCCACCGAGGAGCAGAACAACAAGCTGAGCCCCACTAGCGAGAGCTGTACTCTCCCAGGCTCGGGTTCCTGCAAGGAGCAACACCATGAGCTGAGCCCTCCTAGTGAGAGGATAGAATACATTACATTCAGGTAAGTTATTGTGAATAATTTTAAGATTATATAATTTAAAGGCTAAACATAGTGATCTGTCCCCAAATTATGAGTTAGCACACTGTAGATATCTGCCAGATAATTCCTCCGCAGACTAAGGCTCAACAAGGAGGAGAGCTTCGGGCCCAGCTCCACTAGTGAGAGCCGCACTCTCCCAAGCTTGGGCTCCACCGAGGAGCAGAACACCAGGCCGAGCCCCACTTGCGAGAGCTGCACTCTCCCAGGCTCGGGTTCATGCAAGAGTCAACACCACGAGCTGAGCCCCACTAGTGAGAGTATAGAATACATTAAATTCAGGTAAGTTATTGTGAATAATTTTAAGATTATATAATTTAAAGGCTAAACATGGTGATCTGTCCCCAAATTATGAGTTAGCACACTGTAGATATCTGCCAGATAATTCCTCCGCAGAATAAGGCTCAACAAGGAGGAGAGCTTCGGGCCCAGCTCTGCTAGTGAGAGCCGCACTCTCCCAAGCTTGGGCTCCACCGAGGAGCAGAACACCAGGCCGAGCCCCACTAGCGAGAGCTGCACTCTCCCAGGCTCGGGTTCATGCAAGAGTCAACACCATGAGCTGAGCCCCACTAGTGAGAGGATAGAATACATTAAATTCAGGTAAGTTATTGTGAATAATTTTCAAATTACATAATTTAAAGTCTAAACATAGTTAACTGTTCCCAAATTATTAGTTAGCACACTGTATATATCTGCCAGATAATTCCTCCGCAGACTAGGGCTCAACAAGGAGGAGAGCTTCGGGCCCAGCTCCACTAGTGAGAGACGCACTCTCCCAAGCTTGGGCTCCACCGAGGAGCAGAACAACAAGCTGAGCCCCACTAGCGAGAGCTGTACTCTCCCAGGCTCGGGTTCCTGCAAGGAGCAAAACCATGAGCTAAGCCCCACTAGTGAGAGGATAGAATACATTAAATTCAGGTAAGTTATTGTGAATAATTTTCAAATTACATAATTTAAAGGCTAAACATAGTTAACTGTTCCCAAATTATTAGTTAGCACACTGTATATATCTGCCAGATAATTCCTCCGCAGACTAGGGCTCAACAAGGAGGAGAGCTTCGGGCCCAGCTCCACTAGTGAGAGCCGCACTCTCCCAAGCTTGGGCTCCACCGAGGAGCAGAACACCAGGCCGAGCCCCACTAGTGAGAGCTGCACTCTCCCAGGCTCGGGTTCATGCAAGAGTCAACACCATGAGCTGAGCCCGCCTAGTGAGAGGATAGAATACATTAAATTCTGGTAAGTTATTGTGAATAATTTTCAAATTACATAATTTAAAGTCTAAACATAGTGAACTGTTCCCAAATTATTAGTTAGCACACTGTATATATCTGCCAGATAATTCCTCCGCAGACTAGGGCTCAACAAGGAGGAGAGCTTCGGGCCCAGCTCCACTAGTGAGAGCCGCACTCTCCCAAGCTTCGGCTCCACCGAGGAGCAGAACACCAGGCCGAGCCCCACTAGTGAGAGCTGCACTCTCCCAGGCTCGGGTTCATGCAAGAGTCAACACCATGAGCTGAGCCCCACTAGTGAGAGGATAGAATACATTAAATTCAGGTAAGTTCTTGTGAATAATTTTCAAATTACATAATTTAAAGGCTAAACATAGTGAACTGTTCCCAAATTATTAGTTAGCACACTGTATAGTTCTGCCAGATAATTCCTCCGCAGACTAGGGCTCAACAAGGAGGAGAGCTTCGGGCCCAGCTCCACTAGTGATAGCCACACTCTCCCAAGCTTGGGCTCCACCGAGGAGCAGAACAACAAGCTGAGCCCCACTAGCGAGAGCTGTACTCTCCCAGGCTCGGGTTCCTGCAAGGAGCAACACCATGAGCTGAGCCCTCCTAGTGAGAGGATAGAATACATTAACTTCAGGTAAGTTATTGTGAATAATTTTAAGATTATATAATTTAAAGGCTAAACATAGTGAACTGTTCCCAAATTATTAGTTAGCACACTGTATATATCTGCCAGATAATTCCTCCGCAGACTAGGGCTCAACAAGGAGGAGAGCTTCGGGCCCAGCTCCACTAGTGAGAGCCGCACTCTCCCAAGCTTGGGCTCCACCGAGGAGCAGAACAACAAGCTGAGCCCTCCTAGTGAGAGGATAGAATACATTAAATTCAGGTAAGCTATTGTGAATAATTTTAAGATTATATAATTTAAAGGCTAAACATAGTGATCTGTCCCCAAATTATTAGTTAGCACACTGTATATATCTGCCAGATAATTCCTCCGCAGACTAGGGCTCAACAAGGAGGAGAGCTTCGGGCCCAGCTCCACTAGTGAGAGCCGCACTCTCCCAAGCTTGGGCTCCACCGAGGAGCAGAACACCAGGTCGAGCCCCACTAGTGAGAGCTGCACTCTCCCAGGCTCGGGTTCATGCAAGAGTCAACACCACGAGCTGAGCCCCACTAGTGAGAGGATAGAATACATTAAATTCAGGTAAGTTATTGTGAATAATTTTCAAATTACATAATTTAGAGGCTAAACATAGTTAACTGTTCCCAAATTATTAGTTAGCACACTGTATATATCTGCCAGATAATTCCTCCGCAGACTAGGGCTCAACAAGGAGGAGAGCTTCGGGCCCAGCTCCACTAGTGAGAGCCGCACTCTCCCAAGCTTGGGCTCCACCGAGGAGCAGAACACCAGGCCGAGCCCCACTAGTGAGAGCTGCACTCTCCCAGGCTCGGGTTCATGCTGCAAGAGTCAACACCATGAGCTGAGCCCCACTAGTGAGAGGATAGAATACATTAAATTCAGGTAAGTTATTGTGAATAATTTTCAAATTACATAATTTAGAGGCTAAACATAGTTAACTGTTCCCAAATTATTAGTTAGCACACTGTATATATCTGCCAGATAATTCCTCCGCAGACTAGGGCTCAACAAGGAGGAGAGCTTCGGGCCCAGCTCCACTAGTGAGAGCCGCACTCTCCCAAGCTTGGGCTCCACCGAGGAGCAGAACAACAAGCTGAGCCCCACTAGCGAGAGCTGCACTCTCCCAGGCTCGGGTTCCTGCAAGGAGCAACACCATGAGCTGAGCCCTCCTAGTGAGAGGATAGAATACATTACATTCAGGTAAGTTATTGTGAATAATTTTAAGATTATATAATTTAAAGGCTAAACATAGTGATCTGTCCCCAAATTATGAGTTAGCACACTGTAGATATCTGCCAGATAATTCCTCCGCAGACTAAGGCTCAACAAGGAGGAGAGCTTCGGGCCCAGCTCCACTAGTGAGAGCCGCACTCTCCCAAGCTTGGGCTCCACCGAGGAGCAGAACACCAGGCCGAGCCCCACTTGCGAGAGCTGCACTCTCCCAGGCTCGGGTTCATGCAAGAATCAACACCATGAGCTGAGCCCCACTAGTGAGAGGATAGAATACATTAAATTCAGGTAAGTTATTGTGAATAATTTTCAAATTACATAATTTAAAGTCTAAACATAGTGAACTGTTCCCAAATTATTAGTTAGCACACTGTATATATCTGCCAGATAATTCCTCCGCAGACTAGGGCTCAACAAGAGGGAGAGCTTTGGGCCCAGCTCCACTAGTGAGAGCCGCACTCTCCCAAGCTTGGGCTCCACCGAGGAGCAGAACACCAGGCCGAGCCCCACTAGTGAGAGCTGCACTCTCCCAGGCTCGGGTTCATGCAAGAGTCAACACCATGAGCTGAGCCCTACTAGTGAGAGGATAGAATACATTAAATTCAGGTAAGTTATTGTGAATAATTTTAAGATTATATAATTTAAAGGCTAAACATAGTGAACTGTTCCCAAATTATTAGTTAGCACACTGTATATATCTGCCAGATAATTCCTCCGCAGACTAGGGCTCAACAAGGAGGAGAGCTTCGGGCCCAGCTCCACTAGTGAGAGCCGCACTCTCCCAAGCTTGGGCTCCACCGAGGAGCAGAACACCAGGTCGAGCCCCACTAGTGAGAGCTGCACTCTCCCAGGCTCGGGTTCATGCAAGAGTCAACACCACGAGCTGAGCCCCACTAGTGAGAGGATAGAATACATTAAATTCAGGTCAGTTATTGTGAATAATTTTCAAATTACATAATTTAAAGGCTAAACATAGTGAACTGTTCCCAAATTATTAGTTAGCACACTGTATATATCTGCCAGATAATTCCTCCGCAGACTAGGGCTCAACAAGGAGGAGAGCTTCGGGCCCAGCTCCACTAGTGAGAGCCGCACTCTCCCAAGCTTGGGCTCCACCGAGGAGCAGAACACCAGGCCGAGCCCCACTAGTGAGAGCTGCACTCTCCCAGGCTCGGGTTCATGCAAGAGTCAACACCATGAGCTGAGCCCCACTAGTGAGAGGATAGAATACATAAAATTCAGGTAAGTTATTGTGAATAATTTTCAAATTACATAATTTAAAGGCTAAACATAGTGAACTGTTCCCAAATTATTAGTTAGCACACTGTATATATCTGCCAGATAATTCCTCCGCAGACTAGGGCTCAACAAGGAGGAGAGCTTCGGGCCCAGCTCCACTAGTGAGAGCCGCACTCTCCCAAGCTTGGGCTCCACCGAGGAGCAGAACACCAGGTCGAGCCCCACTAGTGAGAGCTGCACTCTCCCAGGCTCGGGTTCATGCAAGAGTCAACACCACGAGCTGAGCCCCACTAGTGAGAGGATAGAATACATTAAATTCAGGTAAGTTATTGTGAATAATTTTCAAATTACATAATTTAAAGTCTAAACATAGTGAACTGTTCCCAAATTATTAGTTAGCACACTGTATATATCTGCCAGATAATTCCTCCGCAGACTAGGGCTCAACAAGGAGGAGAGCTTCGGGCCCAGCTCCACTAGTGAGAGCCGCACTCTCCCAAGCTTGGGCTCCACCGAGGAGCAGAACAACAAGCTGAGCCCTCCTAGTGAGAGGATAGAATACATTAAATTCAGGTAAGTTATTGTGAATAATTTTAAGATTATATAATTTAAAGGCTAAACATAGTGATCTGTCCACAAATTATGAGTTAGCACACTGTAGATATCTGCCAGATAATTCCTCCGCAGACTAAGGCTCAACAAGGAGGAGAGCTTCGGGCCCAGCTCCACTAGTGAGAGCCGCACTCTCCCAAGCTTGGGCTCCACCGAGGAGCAGAACACCAGGCCGAGCCCCACTAGTGAGAGCTGCACTCTCCCAGGCTCGGGTTCATGCAAGAATCAACACCATGAGCTGAGCCCCACTAGTGAGAGGATAGAATACATTAAATTCAGGTAAGTTATTGTGAATAATTTTCAAATTACATAATTTAAAGTCTAAACATAGTGAACTGTTCCCAAATTATTAGTTAGCACACTGTATATATCTGCCAGATAATTCCTCCGCAGACTAGGGCTCAACAAGGAGGAGAGCTTCGGGCCCAGCTCCACTAGTGAGAGCCGCACTCTCCCAAGCTTGGGCTCCACCGAGGAGCAGAACACCAGGCCGAGCCCCACTAGTGAGAGCTGCACTCTCCCAGGCTCGGGTTCATGCAAGAGTCAACACCATGAGCTGAGCCCCACTAGTGAGAGGATAGAATACATTAAATTCAGGTAAGTTATTGTGAATAATTTTCAAATTACATAATTTAAAGGCTAAACATAGTGAACTGTTCCCAAATTATTAGTTAGCACACTGTATATATCTGCCAGATAATTCCTCCGCAGACTAGGGCTCAACAAGGAGGAGAGCTTCGGGCCCAGCTCCACTAGTGAGAGCCGCACTCTCCCAAGCTTGGGCTCCACCGAGGAGCAGAACACCAGGCCGAGCCCCACTAGCGAGAGCTGCACTCTCCCAGGCTCGGGTTCATGCAAGAGTCAACACCATGAGCTGAGCCCCACTAGTGAGAGGATAGAATACATTAAATTCAGGTAAGTTCTTGTGAATAATTTTCAAATTACATAATTTAAAGGCTAAACATAGTGAACTGTTCCCAAATTATTAGTTAGCACACTGTATAGTTCTGCCAGATAATTCCTCCGCAGACTAGGGCTCAACAAGGAGGAGAGCTTCGGGCCCAGCTCCAGTAGTGAGAGCCACACTCTCCCAAGCTTGGGCTCCACCGAGGAGCAGAACAACAAGCTGAGCCCCACTAGCGAGAGCTGTACTCTCCCAGGCTCGGGTTCCTGCAAGGAGCAACACCATGAGCTGAGCCCTCCTAGTGAGAGGATAGAATACATTAACTTCAGGTAAGTTATTGTGAATAATTTTAAGATTATATAATTTAAAGGCTAAACATAGTGAACTGTTCCCAAATTATTAGTTAGCACACTGTATATATCTGCCAGATAATTCCTCCGCAGACTAGGGCTCAACAAGGAGGAGAGCTTCGGGCCCAGCTCCACTAGTGAGAGCCGCACTCTCCCAAGCTTGGGCTCCACCGAGGAGCAGAACAACAAGCTGAGCCCTCCTAGTGAGAGGATAGAATACATTAAATTCAGGTAAGCTATTGTGAATAATTTTAAGATTATATAATTTAAAGGCTAAACATAGTGATCTGTCCCCAAATTATTAGTTAGCACACTGTATATATCTGCCAGATAATTCCTCCGCAGACTAGGGCTCAACAAGGAGGAGAGCTTCGGGCCCAGCTCCACTAGTGAGAGCCGCACTCTCCCAAGCTTGGGCTCCACCGAGGAGCAGAACACCAGGTCGAGCCCCACTAGTGAGAGCTGCACTCTCCCAGGCTCGGGTTCATGCAAGAGTCAACACCACGAGCTGAGCCCCACTAGTGAGAGGATAGAATACATTAAATTCAGGTAAGTTATTGTGAATAATTTTCAAATTACATAATTTAGAGGCTAAACATAGTTAACTGTTCCCAAATTATTAGTTAGCACACTGTATATATCTGCCAGATAATTCCTCCGCAGACTAGGGCTCAACAAGGAGGAGAGCTTCGGGCCCAGCTCCACTAGTGAGAGCCGCACTCTCCCAAGCTTGGGCTCCACCGAGGAGCAGAACACCAGGCCGAGCCCCACTAGTGAGAGCTGCACTCTCCCAGGCTCGGGTTCATGTTGGAGTCAACACCATGAGCTGAGCCCCACTAGTGAGAGGATAGAATACATAAAATTCAGGTAAGTTATTGTGAATAATTTTCAAATTACATAATTTAAAGGCTAAACATAGTGAACTGTTCCCAAATTATTAGTTAGCACACTGTATATATCTGCCAGATAATTCCTCCGCAGACTAGGGCTCAACAAGGAGGAGAGCTTCGGGCCCAGCTCCACTAGTGAGAGCCGCACTCTCCCAAGCTTGGGCTCCACCGAGGAGCAGAACAACAAGCTGAGCCCCACTAGCGAGAGCTGTACTCTCCCAGGCTCGGGTTCCTGCAAGGAGCAACACCATGAGCTGAGCCCTCCTAGTGAGAGGATAGAATACATTACATTCAGGTAAGTTATTGTGAATAATTTTAAGATTATATAATTTAAAGGCTAAACATAGTGATCTGTCCCCAAATTATGAGTTAGCACACTGTAGATATCTGCCAGATAATTCCTCCGCAGACTAAGGCTCAACAAGGAGGAGAGCTTCGGGCCCAGCTCCACTAGTGAGAGCCGCACTCTCCCAAGCTTGGGCTCCACCGAGGAGCAGAACACCAGGCCGAGCCCCACTTGCGAGAGCTGCACTCTCCCAGGCTCGGGTTCATGCAAGAGTCAACACCACGAGCTGAGCCCCACTAGTGAGAGTATAGAATACATTAAATTCAGGTAAGTTATTGTGAATAATTTTAAGATTATATAATTTAAAGGCTAAACATGGTGATCTGTCCGCAAATTATGAGTTAGCACACTGTAGATATCTGCCAGATAATTCCTCCGCAGAATAAGGCTCAACAAGGAGGAGAGCTTCGGGCCCAGCTCCGCTAGTGAGAGCCGCACTCTCCCAAGCTTGGGCTCCACCGAGGAGCAGAACACCAGGCCGAGCCCCACTAGCGAGAGCTGCACTCTCCCAGGCTCGGGTTCATGCAAGAGTCAACACCATGAGCTGAGCCCCACTAGTGAGAGGATAGAATACATTAAATTCAGGTAAGTTATTGTGAATAATTTTCAAATTACATAATTTAAAGTCTAAACATAGTTAACTGTTCCCAAATTATTAGTTAGCACACTGTATATATCTGCCAGATAATTCCTCCGCAGACTAGGGCTCAACAAGGAGGAGAGCTTCGGGCCCAGCTCCACTAGTGAGAGACGCACTCTCCCAAGCTTGGGCTCCACCGAGGAGCAGAACAACAAGCTGAGCCCCACTAGCGAGAGCTGTACTCTCCCAGGCTCGGGTTCCTGCAAGGAGCAAAACCATGAGCTAAGCCCCACTAGTGAGAGGATAGAATACATTAAATTCAGGTAAGTTATTGTGAATAATGTTCAAATTACATAATTTAAAGGCTAAACATAGTTAACTGTTCCCAAATTATTAGTTAGCACACTGTATATATCTGCCAGATAATTCCTCCGCAGACTAGGGCTCAACAAGGAGGAGAGCTTCGGGCCCAGCTCCACTAGTGAGAGCCGCACTCTCCCAAGCTTGGGCTCCACCGAGGAGCAGAACACCAGGCCGAGCCCCACTAGTGAGAGCTGCACTCTCCCAGGCTCGGGTTCATGCAAGAGTCAACACCATGAGCTGAGCCCGCCTAGTGAGAGGATAGAATACATTAAATTCTGGTAAGTTATTGTGAATAATTTTCAAATTACATAATTTAAAGTCTAAACATAGTGAACTGTTCCCAAATTATTAGTTAGCACACTGTATATATCTGCCAGATAATTCCTCCGCAGACTAGGGCTCAACAAGGAGGAGAGCTTCGGGCCCAGCTCCACTAGTGAGAGCCGCACTCTCCCAAGCTTCGGCTCCACCGAGGAGCAGAACACCAGGCCGAGCCCCACTAGTGAGAGCTGCACTCTCCCAGGCTCGGGTTCATGCAAGAGTCAACACCATGAGCTGAGCCCCACTAGTGAGAGGATAGAATACATTAAATTCAGGTAAGTTCTTGTGAATAATTTTCAAATTACATAATTTAAAGGCTAAACATAGTGAACTGTTCCCAAATTATTAGTTAGCACACTGTATAGTTCTGCCAGATAATTCCTCCGCAGACTAGGGCTCAACAAGGAGGAGAGCTTCGGGCCCAGCTCCACTAGTGAGAGCCACACTCTCCCAAGCTTGGGCTCCACCGAGGAGCAGAACAACAAGCTGAGCCCCACTAGCGAGAGCTGTACTCTCCCAGGCTCGGGTTCCTGCAAGGAGCAACACCATGAGCTGAGCCCTCCTAGTGAGAGGATAGAATACATTAACTTCAGGTAAGTTATTGTGAATAATTTTAAGATTATATAATTTAAAGGCTAAACATAGTGAACTGTTCCCAAATTATTAGTTAGCACACTGTATATATCTGCCAGATAATTCCTCCGCAGACTAGGGCTCAACAAGGAGGAGAGCTTCGGGCCCAGCTCCACTAGTGAGAGCCGCACTCTCCCAAGCTTGGGCTCCACCGAGGAGCAGAACAACAAGCTGAGCCCTCCTAGTGAGAGGATAGAATACATTAAATTCAGGTAAGCTATTGTGAATAATTTTAAGATTATATAATTTAAAGGCTAAACATAGTGATCTGTCCCCAAATTATTAGTTAGCACACTGTATATATCTGCCAGATAATTCCTCCGCAGACTAGGGCTCAACAAGGAGGAGAGCTTCGGGCCCAGCTCCACTAGTGAGAGCCGCACTCTCCCAAGCTTGGGCTCCACCGAGGAGCAGAACACCAGGTCGAGCCCCACTAGTGAGAGCTGCACTCTCCCAGGCTCGGGTTCATGCAAGAGTCAACACCACGAGCTGAGCCCCACTAGTGAGAGGATAGAATACATTAAATTCAGGTAAGTTATTGTGAATAATTTTCAAATTACATAATTTAGAGGCTAAACATAGTTAACTGTTCCCAAATTATTAGTTAGCACACTGTATATATCTGCCAGATAATTCCTCCGCAGACTAGGGCTCAACAAGGAGGAGAGCTTCGGGCCCAGCTCCACTAGTGAGAGCCGCACTCTCCCAAGCTTGGGCTCCACCGAGGAGCAGAACACCAGGCCGAGCCCCACTAGTGAGAGCTGCACTCTCCCAGGCTCGGGTTCATGCTGCAAGAGTCAACACCATGAGCTGAGCCCCACTAGTGAGAGGATAGAATACATTAAATTCAGGTAAGTTATTGTGAATAATTTTCAAATTACATAATTTAGAGGCTAAACATAGTTAACTGTTCCCAAATTATTAGTTAGCACACTGTATATATCTGCCAGATAATTCCTCCGCAGACTAGGGCTCAACAAGGATTAGAGCTTCGGGCCCAGCTCCACTAGTGAGAGCCGCACTCTCCCAAGCTTGGGCTCCACCGAGGAGCAGAACACCAGGCCGAGCCCCACTAGTGAGAGCTGCACTCTCCCAGGCTCGGGTTCATGCTGCAAGAGTCAACACCATGAGCTGAGCCCCACTAGTGAGAGGATAGAATACATTAAATTCAGGTAAGTTATTGTGAATAATTTTCAAATTACATAATTTAAAGGCTAAACATAGTGAACTGTTCCCAAATTATTAGTTAGCACACTGTATATATCTGCCAGATAATTCCTCCGCAGACTAGGGCTCAACAAGGAGGAGAGCTTCGGGCCCAGCTCCACTAGTGAGAGCTGCACTCTCCCAAGCTTGGGCTCCACCGAGGAGCAGAACACCAGGCCGAGCCCCACTAGTGAGAGCTGCACTCTCCCAGGCTCGGGTTCATGTTGGAGTCAACACCATGAGCTGAGCCCCACTAGTGAGAGGATAGAATACATAAAATTCAGGTAAGTTATTGTGAATAATTTTCAAATTACATAATTTAAAGGCTAAACATAGTAAACTGTTCCCAAATTATTAGTTAGCACACTGTATATATCTGCCAGATAATTCCTCCGCAGACTAGGGCTCAACAAGGAGGAGAGCTTCGGGCCCAGCTCCACTAGTGAGAGCCGCACTCTCCCAAGCTTGGGCTCCACCGAGGAGCAGAACAACAAGCTGAGCCCCACTAGCGAGAGCTGTACTCTCCCAGGCTCGGGTTCCTGCAAGGAGCAACACCATGAGCTGAGCCCTCCTAGTGAGAGGATAGAATACATTACATTCAGGTAAGTTATTGTGAATAATTTTAAGATTATATAATTTAAAGGCTAAACATAGTGATCTGTCCCCAAATTATGAGTTAGCACACTGTAGATATCTGCCAGATAATTCCTCCGCAGACTAAGGCTCAACAAGGAGGAGAGCTTCGGGCCCAGCTCCACTAGTGAGAGCCGCACTCTCCCAAGCTTGGGCTCCACCGAGGAGCAGAACACCAGGCCGAGCCCCACTTGCGAGAGCTGCACTCTCCCAGGCTCGGGTTCATGCAAGAGTCAACACCACGAGCTGAGCCCCACTAGTGAGAGTATAGAATACATTAAATTCAGGTAAGTTATTGTGAATAATTTTAAGATTATATAATTTAAAGGCTAAACATGGTGATCTGTCCCCAAATTATGAGTTAGCACACTGTATATATCTGCCAGATAATTCCTCCGCAGAATAAGGCTCAACAAGGAGGAGAGCTTCGGGCCCAGCTCCACTAGTGAGAGACGCACTCTCCCAAGCTTGGGCTCCACCGAGGAGCAGAACAACAAGCTGAGCCCCACTAGCGAGAGCTGTACTCTCCCAGGCTCGGGTTCCTGCAAGGAGCAAAACCATGAGCTAAGCCCCACTAGTGAGAGGATAGAATACATTAAATTCAGGTAAGTTATTGTGAATAATTTTCAAATTACATAATTTAAAGGCTAAACATAGTTAACTGTTCCCAAATTATTAGTTAGCACACTGTATATATCTGCCAGATAATTCCTCCGCAGACTAGGGCTCAACAAGGAGGAGAGCTTCGGGCCCAGCTCCACTAGTGAGAGCCGCACTCTCCCAAGCTTGGGCTCCACCGA
The DNA here is from genome assembly GCF_036172605.1 of Pelobates fuscus. Lineage (NCBI taxonomy): Eukaryota > Metazoa > Chordata > Amphibia > Anura > Pelobatidae > Pelobates > Pelobates fuscus. The sequence continues at coordinate 98,748,782 of NC_086329.1, read as the reverse complement.
GGAGCAGAACACCAGGCCGAGCCCCACTAGTGAGAGCTGCACTCTCCCAGGCTCGGGTTCATGCAAGAGTCAACACCATGAGCTGAGCCCGCCTAGTGAGAGGATAGAATACATTAAATTCTGGTAAGTTATTGTGAATAATTTTCAAATTACATAATTTAAAGTCTAAACATAGTGAACTGTTCCCAAATTATTAGTTAGCACACTGTATATATCTGCCAGATAATTCCTCCGCAGACTAGGGCTCAACAAGGAGGAGAGCTTCGGGCCCAGCTCCACTAGTGAGAGCCGCACTCTCCCAAGCTTCGGCTCCACCGAGGAGCAGAACACCAGGCCGAGCCCCACTAGTGAGAGCTGCACTCTCCCAGGCTCGGGTTCATGCAAGAGTCAACACCATGAGCTGAGCCCCACTAGTGAGAGGATAGAATACATTAAATTCAGGTAAGTTCTTGTGAATAATTTTCAAATTACATAATTTAAAGGCTAAACATAGTGAACTGTTCCCAAATTATTAGTTAGCACACTGTATAGTTCTGCCAGATAATTCCTCCGCAGACTAGGGCTCAACAAGGAGGAGAGCTTCGGGCCCAGCTCCACTAGTGAGAGCCACACTCTCCCAAGCTTGGGCTCCACCGAGGAGCAGAACAACAAGCTGAGCCCCACTAGCGAGAGCTGTACTCTCCCAGGCTCGGGTTCCTGCAAGGAGCAACACCATGAGCTGAGCCCTCCTAGTGAGAGGATAGAATACATTAACTTCAGGTAAGTTATTGTGAATAATTTTAAGATTATATAATTTAAAGGCTAAACATAGTGAACTGTTCCCAAATTATTAGTTAGCACACTGTATATATCTGCCAGATAATTCCTCCGCAGACTAGGGCTCAACAAGGAGGAGAGCTTCGGGCCCAGCTCCACTAGTGAGAGCCGCACTCTCCCAAGCTTGGGCTCCACCGAGGAGCAGAACACCAGGTCGAGCCCCACTAGTGAGAGCTGCACTCTCCCAGGCTCGGGTTCATGCAAGAGTCAACACCACGAGCTGAGCCCCACTAGTGAGAGGATAGAATACATTAAATTCAGGTAAGTTATTGTGAATAATTTTCAAATTACATAATTTAGAGGCTAAACATAGTTAACTGTTCCCAAATTATTAGTTAGCACACTGTATATATCTGCCAGATAATTCCTCCGCAGACTAGGGCTCAACAAGGAGGAGAGCTTCGGGCCCAGCTCCACTAGTGAGAGCCGCACTCTCCCAAGCTTGGGCTCCACCGAGGAGCAGAACACCAGGCCGAGCCCCACTAGTGAGAGCTGCACTCTCCCAGGCTCGGGTTCATGCTGCAAGAGTCAACACCATGAGCTGAGCCCCACTAGTGAGAGGATAGAATACATAAAATTCAGGTAAGTTATTGTGAATAATTTTCAAATTACATAATTTAAAGGCTAAACATAGTGAACTGTTCCCAAATTATTAGTTAGCACACTGTATATATCTGCCAGATAATTCCTCCGCAGACTAGGGCTCAACAAGGAGGAGAGCTTCGGGCCCAGCTCCACTAGTGAGAGCTGCACTCTCCCAAGCTTGGGCTCCACCGAGGAGCAGAACACCAGGCCGAGCCCCACTAGTGAGAGCTGCACTCTCCCAGGCTCGGGTTCATGTTGGAGTCAACACCATGAGCTGAGCCCCACTAGTGAGAGGATAGAATACATAAAATTCAGGTAAGTTATTGTGAATAATTTTCAAATTACATAATTTAAAGGCTAAACATAGTGAACTGTTCCCAAATTATTAGTTAGCACACTGTATATATCTGCCAGATAATTCCTCCGCAGACTAGGGCTCAACAAGGAGGAGAGCTTCGGGCCCAGCTCCACTAGTGAGAGCCGCACTCTCCCAAGCTTGGGCTCCACCGAGGAGCAGAACAACAAGCTGAGCCCCACTAGCGAGAGCTGTACTCTCCCAGGCTCGGGTTCCTGCAAGGAGCAACACCATGAGCTGAGCCCTCCTAGTGAGAGGATAGAATACATTACATTCAGGTAAGTTATTGTGAATAATTTTAAGATTATATAATTTAAAGGCTAAACATAGTGATCTGTCCCCAAATTATGAGTTAGCACACTGTAGATATCTGCCAGATAATTCCTCCGCAGACTAAGGCTCAACAAGGAGGAGAGCTTCGGGCCCAGCTCCACTAGTGAGAGCCGCACTCTCCCAAGCTTGGGCTCCACCGAGGAGCAGAACACCAGGCCGAGCCCCACTTGCGAGAGCTGCACTCTCCCAGGCTCGGGTTCATGCAAGAGTCAACACCACGAGCTGAGCCCCACTAGTGAGAGTATAGAATACATTAAATTCAGGTAAGTTATTGTGAATAATTTTAAGATTATATAATTTAAAGGCTAAACATGGTGATCTGTCCCCAAATTATGAGTTAGCACACTGTAGATATCTGCCAGATAATTCCTCCGCAGACTAGGGCTCAACAAGGAGGAGAGCTTCGGGCCCAGCTCCACTAGTGAGAGCCGCACTCTCCCAAGCTTGGGCTCCACCGAGGAGCAGAACACCAGGCCGAGCCCCACTAGCGAGAGCTGCACTCTCCCAGGCTCGGGTTCATGCAAGAGTCAACACCATGAGCTGAGCCCCACTAGTGAGAGGATAGAATACATTAAATTCAGGTAAGTTATTGTGAATAATTTTCAAATTACATAATTTAAAGGCTAAACATAGTGAACTGTTCCCAAATTATTAGTTAGCACACTGTATATATCTGCCAGATAATGCCTCCGCAGACTAGGGCTTAACAAGGAGGAGAGCTTCGGGCCCAGCTCCACTAGTGAGAGCCGCACTCTCCCAAGCTTGGGCTCCACCGAGGAGCAGAACACCAGGCCGAGCCCCACTAGTGAGAGCTGCACTCTCCCAGGCTCGGGTTCATGCAAGAGTCAACACCACGAGCTGAGCCCCACTAGTGAGAGGATAGAATACATTAAATTCAGGTAAGTTATTGTGAATAATTTTAAGATTATATAATTTAAAGGCTAAACATAGTGATCTGTCCCCAAATTATGAGTTAGCACACTGTAGATATCTGCCAGATAATTCCTCCGCAGACTAAGGCTCAACAAGGAGGAGAGCTTCGGGCCCAGCTCCACTAGTGAGAGCCGCACTCTCCCAAGCTTGGGCTCCACCGAGGAGCAGAACAACAAGCTGAGCCCCACTAGCGAGAGCTGTACTCTCCCAGGCTCGGGTTCCTGCAAGGAGCAACACCATGAGCTGAGCCCTCCTAGTGAGAGGATAGAATACATTAAATTCAGGTAAGTTATTGTGAATAATTTTCAAATTACATAATTTAAAGGCTAAACATAGTTAACTGTTCCCAAATTATTAGTTAGCACACTGTATATATCTGCCAGATAATTCCTCCGCAGACTAGGGCTCAACAAGGAGGAGAGCTTCGGGCCCAGCTCCACTAGTGAGAGCCGCACTCTCCCAAGCTTGGGCTCCACCGAGGAGCAGAACACCAGGCCGAGCCCCACTAGCGAGAGCTGCACTCTCCCAGGCTCGGGTTCATGCAAGAGTCAACACCATGAGCTGAGCCCCACTAGTGAGAGGATAGAATACATTAAATTCAGGTAAGTTATTGTGAATAATTTTCAAATTACATAATTTAAAGGCTAAACATAGTGAACTGTTCCCAAATTATTAGTTAGCACACTGTATATATCTGCCAGATAATGCCTCCGCAGACTAGGGCTTAACAAGGAGGAGAGCTTCGGGCCCAGCTCCACTAGTGAGAGCCGCACTCTCCCAAGCTTGGGCTCCACCGAGGAGCAGAACACCAGGCCGAGCCCCACTAGTGAGAGCTGCACTCTCCCAGGCTCGGGTTCATGCAAGAGTCAACACCACGAGCTGAGCCCCACTAGTGAGAGGATAGAATACATTAAATTCAGGTAAGTTATTGTGAATAATTTTAAGATTATATAATTTAAAGGCTAAACATAGTGATCTGTCCCCAAATTATGAGTTAGCACACTGTAGATATCTGCCAGATAATTCCTCCGCAGACTAAGGCTCAACAAGGAGGAGAGCTTCGGGCCCAGCTCCACTAGTGAGAGCCGCACTCTCCCAAGCTTGGGCTCCACCGAGGAGCAGAACAACAAGCTGAGCCCCACTAGCGAGAGCTGTACTCTCCCAGGCTCGGGTTCCTGCAAGGAGAAACACCATGAGCTGAGCCCTCCTAGTGAGAGGATAGAATACATTAAATTCAGGTAAGTTATTGTGAATAATTTTCAAATTACATAATTTAAAGGCTAAACATAGTTAACTGTTCCCAAATTATTAGTTAGCACACTGTATATATCTGCCAGATAATTCCTCCGCAGACTAAGGCTCAACAAGGAGGAGAGCTTCGGGCCCAGCTCCACTAGTGAGAGCCGCACTCTCCCAAGCTTGGGCTCCACCGAGGAGCAGAACACCAGGCCGAGCCCCACTAGCGAGAGCTGCACTCTCCCAGGCTCGGGTTCATGCAAGAGTCAACACCATGAGCTGAGCCCCACTAGTGAGAGGATAGAATACATTAAATTCAGGTAAGTTATTGTGAATAATTTTCAAATTACATAATTTAAAGGCTAAACATAGTGAACTGTTCCCAAATTATTAGTTAGCACACTGTATATATCTGCCAGATAATGCCTCCGCAGACTAGGGCTTAACAAGGAGGAGAGCTTCGGGCCCAGCTCCACTAGTGAGAGCCGCACTCTCCCAAGCTTGGGCTCCACCGAGGAGCAGAACACCAGGCCGAGCCCCACTAGTGAGAGCTGCACTCTCCCAGGCTCGGGTTCATGCAAGAGTCAACACCACGAGCTGAGCCCCACTAGTGAGAGGATAGAATACATTAAATTCAGGTAAGTTATTGTGAATAATTTTAAGATTATATAATTTAAAGGCTAAACATAGTGATCTGTCCCCAAATTATGAGTTAGCACACTGTAGATATCTGCCAGATAATTCCTCCGCAGACTAAGGCTCAACAAGGAGGAGAGCTTCGGGCCCAGCTCCACTAGTGAGAGCCGCACTCTCCCAAGCTTGGGCTCCACCGAGGAGCAGAACAACAAGCTGAGCCCCACTAGCGAGAGCTGTACTCTCCCAGGCTCGGGTTCCTGCAAGGAGAAACACCATGAGCTGAGCCCTCCTAGTGAGAGGATAGAATACATTAAATTCAGGTAAGTTATTGTGAATAATTTTCAAATTACATAATTTAAAGGCTAAACATAGTTAACTGTTCCCAAATTATTAGTTAGCACACTGTATATATCTGCCAGATAATTCCTCCGCAGACTAAGGCTCAACAAGGAGGAGAGCTTCGGGCCCAGCTCCACTAGTGAGAGCCGCACTCTCCCAAGCTTGGGCTCCACCGAGGAGCAGAACAACAAGCTGAGCCCCACTAGCGAGAGCTGCACTCTCCCAGGCTCGGGTTCATGCAAGAGTCAACACCACAAGCTGAGCCCCACTAGTGAGAGGATAGAATACATTAAATTCAGGTAAGTTATTGTGAATAATTTTCAAATTACATAATTTAAAGGCTAAACATAGTGAACTGTTCCCAAATTATTAGTTAGCACACTGTATATATCTGCCAGATAATTCCTCCGCAGACTAGGGCTCAACAAGGAGGAGAGCTTCGTGCCCAGCTCCACTAGTGAGAGCCGCACTCTTCCAAGCTTGGGCTCCACCGAGGAGCAGAACAACAAGCTGAGCCCCACTAGCGAGAGCTGTACTCTCCCAGGCTCGGGTTCCTGCAAGGAGCAACACCATGAGCTGAGCCCTCCTAGTGAGAGGATAGAATACATTAAATTCAGGTAAGTTATTGTGAATAATTTTAAGATCATATAATTTAAAGGCTAAACATAGTGATCTGTCCCCAAATTATGAGTTAGCACACTGTAGATATCTGCCAGATAATTCCTCCGCAGACTAAGGCTCAACAAGGAGGAGAGCTTCGGGCCTAGCTCCACTAGTGAGAGCCGCACTCTCCCAAGCTTGGGCTATACCGAGGAGCAGAACAACAGGCTGAGCCCCACTAGCGAGAGCTGTACTCTCCCAGGCTCGGGTTCCTGCAAGGAGCAACACCATGAGCTGAGCCCTCCTAGTGAGAGGATAGAATACATTAAATTCAGGTAAGTTATTGTGAATAATTTTCAAATTACATAATTTAAAGGCTAAACATAGTTAACTGTTCCCAAATTATTAGTTAGCACACTGTATATATCTGCCAGATAATTCCTCCGCAGACTAGGGCTCAACAAGGAGGAGAGCTTCGGGCCCAGCTCCACTAGTGAGAGCCGCACTCTCCCAAGCTTGGGCTCCACCGAGGAGCAGAACACCAGGCCGAGCCCCACTAGTGAGAGCTGCCCTCTCCCAGGCTCGGGTTCATGCAAGAGTAAACACCACGAGCTGAGCCCCACTAGTGAGAGGATAGAATACATTAAATTCAGGTAAGTTATTGTGAATAATTTTCAAATTACATAATTTAAAGGCTAAACATAGTGAACTGTTCCCAAATTATTAGTTAGCACACTGTATATATCTGCCAGATAATGCCTCCGCAGACTAGGGCTTAACAAGGAGGAGAGCTTCGGGCCCAGCTCCACTAGTGAGAGCTGCACTCTCCCAAGCTTGGGCTCCACCGAGGAGCAGAACACCAGGCCGAGCCCCACTGGTGAGAGCTGCACTCTCCCAGGCTCGGGTTCATGCAAGAGTCGACACCATGAGCTGAGCCCCACTAGTGAGAGGATAGAATACATTAAATTCAGGTAAGTTATTGTGAATAATTTTCAAATTACATAATTTAAAGGCTAAACATAGTGAACTGTTCCAAAATTATTAGTTAGCACACTGTATATATCTGCCAGATAATTCCTCCGCAGACTAGGGCTCAACAAGGAGGAGAGCTTCGGGCCCAGCTCCACTAGTGAGAGCCGCACTCTCCCAAGCTTGGGCTCCACCGAGGAGCAGAACAACAAGCTGAGCCCCACTAGCGAGAGCTGTACTCTCCCAGGCTCGGGTTCCTGCAAGGAGCAACACCATGAGCTGAGCCCTCCTAGTGAGAGGATAGAATACATTAAATTCAGGTAAGTTATTGTGAATAATTTTAAGATTATATAATTTAAAGGCTAAACATAGTGATCTGTCCCCAAATTATGAGTTAGCACACTGTAGATATCTGCCAGATAATTCCTCCGCAGACTAAGGCTCAACAAGGAGGAGAGCTTCGGGCCCAGCTCCACTAGTGAGAGCCGCACTCTCCCAAGCTTGGGCTCCACCGAGGAGCAGAACACCAGGCCGAGCCCCACTAGCGAGAGCTGCACTCTCCCAGGCTCGGGTTCATGCAAGAGTCAACACCATGAGCTGAGCCCCACTAGTGAGAGGATAGAATACATTAAATTCAGGTAAGTTATTGTGAATAATTTTCAAATTACATAATTTAAAGGCTAAACATAGTGAACTGTTCCCAAATTATTAGTTAGCACACTGTATATATCTGCCAGATAATGCCTCCGCAGACTAGGGCTTAACAAGGAGGAGAGCTTCGGGCCCAGCTCCACTAGTGAGAGCTGCACTCTCCCAAGCTTGGGCTCCACCGAGGAGCAGAACACCAGGCCGAGCCCCACTGGTGAGAGCTGCACTCTCCCAGGCTCGGGTTCATGCAAGAGTCAACACCACGAGCTGAGCCCCACTAGTGAGAGGATAGAATACATTAAATTCAGGTAAGTTATTGTGAATAATTTTCAAATTACATAATTTAAAGGCTAAACATAGTGAACTGTTCCAAAATTATTAGTTAGCACACTGTATATATCTGACAGATAATTCCTCCGCAGACTAGGGCTCAACAAGGAGGAGAGCTTCGGGCCCAGCTCCACTAGTGAGAGCCGCACTCTCCCAAGCTTGGGCTCCACCGAGGAGCAGAACAACAAGCTGAGCCCCACTAGCGAGAGCTGTACTCTCCCAGGCTCGGGTTCCTGCAAGGAGCAACACCATGAGCTGAGCCCTCCTAGTGAGAGGATAGAATACATTAAATTCAGGTAAGTTACTGTGAATAATTTTAAGATTATATAATTTAAAGGCTAAACATAGTGATCTGTCCCCAAATTATGAGTTAGCACACTGTAGATATCTGCCAGATAATTCCTCCGCAGACTAAGGCTCAACAAGGAGGAGAGCTTCGGGCCCAGCTCCACTAGTGAGAGCCGCACTCTCCCAAGCTTGGGCTCCACCGAGGAGCAGAACACCAGGCCGAGCCCCACTAGCGAGAGCTGCACTCTCCCAGGCTCGGGTTCATGCAAGAGTCAACACCATGAGCTGAGCCCCACTAGTGAGAGGATAGAATACATTAAATTCAGATAAGTTATTGTGAATAATTTTCAAATTACATAATTTAAAGGCTAAACATAGTGATCTGTCCCCAAATTATGAGTTAGCACACTGTAGATATCTGCCAGATAATTCCTCCGCAGACTAGGGCTCAACAAGGAGGAGAGCTTCGGGCCCAGCTCCACTAGTGAGAGCCGCACTCTCCCAAGCTTGGGCTCCACCGAGGAGCAGAACAACAAGCTGAGCCCCACTAGCGAGAGCTGTACTCTCCCAGGCTCGGGTTCCTGCAAGGAGCAACACCATGAGCTGAGCCCTCCTAGTGAGAGGATAGAATACATTAAATTCAGGTAAGTTATTGTGAATAATTTTCAAATTACATAATTTAAAGGCTAAACATAGTTAACTGTTCCCAAATTATTAGTTAGCACACTGTATATATCTGCCAGATAATTCCTCCGCAGACTAGGGCTCAACAAGGAGGAGAGCTTCGGGCCCAGCTCCACTAGTGAGAGCCGCACTCTCCCAAGCTTGGGCTCCACCGAGGAGCAGAACACCAGGCCGAGCCCCACTAGTGAGAGCTGCCCTCTCCCAGGCTCGGGTTCATGCAAGAGTAAACACCACGAGCTGAGCCCCACTAGTGAGAGGATAGAATACATTAAATTCAGGTAAGTTATTGTGAATAATTTTCAAATTACATAATTTAAAGGCTAAACATAGTGAACTGTTCCCAAATTATTAGTTAGCACACTGTATATATCTGCCAGATAATGCCTCCGCAGACTAGGGCTTAACAAGGAGGAGAGCTTCGGGCCCAGCTCCACTAGTGAGAGCTGCACTCTCCCAAGCTTGGGCTCCACCGAGGAGCAGAACACCAGGCCGAGCCCCACTGGTGAGAGCTGCACTCTCCCAGGCTCGGGTTCATGCAAGAGTCAACACCACGAGCTGAGCCCCACTAGTGAGAGGATAGAATACATTAAATTCAGGTAAGTTATTGTGAATAATTTTCAAATTACATAATTTAAAGGCTAAACATAGTGAACTGTTCCAAAATTATTAGTTAGCACACTGTATATATCTGCCAGATAATTCCTCCGCAGACTAGGGCTCAACAAGGAGGAGAGCTTCGGGCCCAGCTCCACTAGTGAGAGCCGCACTCTCCCAAGCTTGGGCTCCACCGAGGAGCAGAACAACAAGCTGAGCCCCACTAGCGAGAGCTGTACTCTCCCAGGCTCGGGTTCCTGCAAGGAGCAACACCATGAGCTGAGCCCTCCTAGTGAGAGGATAGAATACATTAAATTCAGGTAAGTTATTGTGAATAATTTTAAGATTATATAATTTAAAGGCTAAACATAGTGATCTGTCCCCAAATTATGAGTTAGCACACTGTAGATATCTGCCAGATAATTCCTCCGCAGACTAAGGCTCAACAAGGAGGAGAGCTTCGGGCCCAGCTCCACTAGTGAGAGCCGCACTCTCCCAAGCTTGGGCTCCACCGAGGAGCAGAACACCAGGCCGAGCCCCACTAGCGAGAGCTGCACTCTCCCAGGCTCGGGTTCATGCAAGAGTCAACACCATGAGCTGAGCCCCACTAGTGAGAGGATAGAATACATTAAATTCAGGTAAGTTATTGTGAATAATTTTCAAATTACATAATTTAAAGGCTAAACATAGTGAACTGTTCCCAAATTATTAGTTAGCACACTGTATATATCTGCCAGATAATGCCTCCGCAGACTAGGGCTTAACAAGGAGGAGAGCTTCGGGCCCAGCTCCACTAGTGAGAGCTGCACTCTCCCAAGTTTGGGCTCCACCGAGGAGCAGAACACCAGGCCGAGCCCCACTGGTGAGAGCTGCACTCTCCCAGGCTCGGGTTCATGCAAGAGTCAACACCACGAGCTGAGCCCCACTAGTGAGAGGATAGAATACATTAAATTCAGGTAAGTTATTGTGAATAATTTTCAAATTACATAATTTAAAGGCTAAACATAGTGAACTGTTCCAAAATTATTAGTTAGCACACTGTATATATCTGCCAGATAATTCCTCCGCAGACTAGGGCTCAACAAGGAGGAGAGCTTCGGGCCCAGCTCCACTAGTGAGAGCCGCACTCTCCCAAGCTTGGGCTCCACCGAGGAGCAGAACAACAAGCTGAGCCCCACTAGCGAGAGCTGTACTCTCCCAGGCTCGGGTTCCTGCAAGGAGCAACACCATGAGCTGAGCCCTCCTAGTGAGAGGATAGAATACATTAAATTCAGGTAAGTTACTGTGAATAATTTTAAGATTATATAATTTAAAGGCTAAACATAGTGATCTGTCCCCAAATTATGAGTTAGCACACTGTAGATATCTGCCAGATAATTCCTCCGCAGACTAAGGCTCAACAAGGAGGAGAGCTTCGGGCCCAGCTCCACTAGTGAGAGCCGCACTCTCCCAAGCTTGGGCTCCACCGAGGAGCAGAACACCAGGCCGAGCCCCACTAGCGAGAGCTGCACTCTCCCAGGCTCGGGTTCATGCAAGAGTCAACACCATGAGCTGAGCCCCACTAGTGAGAGGATAGAATACATTAAATTCAGGTAAGTTATTGTGAATAATTTTCAAATTACATAATTTAAAGGCTAAACATAGTGAACTGTTCCCAAATTATTAGTTAGCACACTGTATATTTCTGCCAGATAATTCCTCCGCAGACTAGGGCTCAACAAGGAGGAGAGCTTCGGGCCCAGCTCCACTAGTGAGAGCCGCACTCTCCCAAGCTTGGGCTCCACCGAGGAGCAGAACAACAAGCTGAGCCCTCCTAGTGAGAGGATAGAATACATTAAATTCAGGTAAGTTATTGTGAATAATTTTAAGATTATATAATTTAAAGGCTAAACATAGTGATCTGTCCCCAAATTATGAGTTAGCACACTGTAGATATCTGCCAGATAATTCCTCCGCAGACTAAGGCTCAACAAGGAGGAGAGCTTTGGGCCCAGCTCCACTAGTGAGAGCCGCACTCTCCCAAGCTTGGGCTCCACCGAGGAGCAGAACACCAGGCCGAGCCCCACTAGCGAGAGCTGCACTCTCCCAGGCTCGGGTTCATGCAAGAGTCAACACCACGAGCTGAGCCCCACTAGTGAGAGGATAGAATACATTAAATTCAGGTAAGTTATTGTGAATAATTTTCAAATTACATAATTTAAAGGCTAAACATAGTGAACTGTTCCCAAATTATTAGTTAGCACACTGTATATATCTGCCAGATAATTCCTCCGCAGACTAGGGCTCAACAAGGAGGAGAGCTTCGGGCCCAGCTCCACTAGTGAGAGCCGCACTCTCCCAAGCTTGGGCTCCACCGAGGAGCAGAACAACAAGCTGAGCCCTCCTAGTGAGAGGATAGAATACATTAAATTCAGGTAAGTTATTGTGAATAATTTTAAGATTATATAATTTAAAGGCTAAACATAGTGATCTGTCCCCAAATTATTAGTTAGCACACTGTATATATCTGCCAGATAATTCCTCCGCAGACTAGGGCTCAACAAGGAGGAGAGCTTCGGGCCCAGCTCCACTAGTGAGAGCCGCACTCTCCCAAGCTTGGGCTCCACCGAGGAGCAGAACACCAGGCCGAGCCCCACTAGTGAGAGCTGCACTCTCCCAGGCTCGGGTTCATGCAAGAGTCAACACCACGAGCTGAGCCCCACTAGTGAGAGGATAGAATACATTAAATTCAGGTAAGTTATTGTGAATAATTTTCAAATTACATAATTTAAAGGCTAAACATAGTTAACTGTTCCCAAATTATTAGTTAGCACACTGTATATATCTGCCAGATAATTCCTCCGCAGACTAGGGCTCAACAAGGAGGAGAGCTTCGGGCCCAGCTCCACTAGTGAGAGCAGCACTCTCCCAAGCTTGGGCTCCACCGAGGAGCAGAACACCAGGCCGAGCCCCACTAGTGAGAGCTGCACTCTCCCAGGCTCGGGTTCATGCAAGAGTCAACACCATGAGCTGAGCCCCACTAGTGAGAGGATAGAATACATTAAATTCAGGTAAGTTATTGTGAATAATTTTCAAATTACATAATTTAAAGGCTAAACATAGTGAACTGTTCCCAAATTATTAGTTAGCACACTGTATATTTCTGCCAGATAATTCCTCCGCAGACTAGGGCTCAACAAGGAGGAGAGCTTCGGGCCCAGCTCCACTAGTGAGAGCCGCACTCTCCCAAGCTTGGGCTCCACCGAGGAGCAGAACAACAAGCTGAGCCCTCCTAGTGAGAGGATAGAATACATTAAATTCAGGTAAGTTATTGTGAATAATTTTAAGATTATATAATTTAAAGGCTAAACATAGTGATCTGTCCCCAAATTATGAGTTAGCACACTGTAGATATCTGCCAGATAATTCCTCCGCAGACTAAGGCTCAACAAGGAGGAGAGCTTCGGGCCCAGCTCCACTAGTGAGAGCCGCACTCTCCCAAGCTTGGGCTCCACCGAGGAGCAGAACACCAGGCCGAGCCCCACTAGCGAGAGCTGCACTCTCCCAGGCTCGGGTTCATGCAAGAGTCAACACCATGAGCTGAGCCCCACTAGTGAGAGGATAGAATACATTAAATTCAGGTAAGTTATTGTGAATAATTTTCAAATTACATAATTTAAAGGCTAAACATAGTGAACTGTTCCCAAATTATTAGTTAGCACACTGTATATATCTGCCAGATAATGCCTCCGCAGACTAGGGCTTAACAAGGAGGAGAGCTTCGGGCCCAGCTCCACTAGTGAGAGCTGCACTCTCCCAAGCTTGGGCTCCACCGAGGAGCAGAACACCAGGCCGAGCCCCACTGGTGAGAGCTGCACTCTCCCAGGCTCGGGTTCATGCAAGAGTCAACACCACGAGCTGAGCCCCACTAGTGAGAGGATAGAATACATTAAATTCAGGTAAGTTATTGTGAATAATTTTCAAATTACATAATTTAAAGGCTAAACATAGTGAACTGTTCCAAAATTATTAGTTAGCACACTGTATATATCTGCCAGATAATTCCTCCGCAGACTAGGGCTCAACAAGGAGGAGAGCTTCGGGCCCAGCTCCACTAGTGAGAGCCGCACTCTCCCAAGCTTGGGCTCCACGAGGAGCAGAACAACAAGCTGAGCCCCAATAGCGAGAGCTGTACTCTCCCAGGCTCGGGTTCCTGCAAGGAGCATGGTGCTGAGCCCTCTGTCAGGGTAGAGACTTAGTCGTTTATCCGTCTAGACGAGCCGTTTCCTCCGTTCCTCGCGGTCCATCCAGTCACTTAAACGCTGGCCGCGAGGGATCCACTTCCTTTTCTAACATGACGCTCGGTACGTGACGTCATGACGCCAATCCCGAGTGACCTGTCACTCAATTGTCCGATATCAAATCAGGACTCGTCGGAGGCGTGTTTACTCTCCGGAGTCAGGGTATTTAAGCTTGCTTCTCTCTTCAGCTCATTGCCCTGTCGTGGTTCTAGCTTGTCTAGTCACTCAGTGCTCTTGTATTCTAGTATTCTCTTTGGTTCTGACCCGGCTTGTTGTACTATTCTCCTTATCTCTGTTATCCCTCTGACCCGGCTTGTCTCTCGCTTACCTGTCTTCTCGTTCCCTCGACCTCGGCTTGTCTCTGACCATTCTCTATTATTCTCTGTACGTTAGTCCGGCCATTCTAAGGCCCGGTATACGTACCTTTCTACTGTTTGTACTCTGCGTGTTGGATCCCTGTCCCGATCCTGACACCCTCCTAGTGAGAGGATAGAATACATTAAATTCAGGTAAGTTATTGTGAATAATTTTAAGATTATATAATTTAAAGGCTAAACATAGTGATCTGTCCCCAAATTATTAGTTAGCACACTGTATATATCTGCCAGATAATTCCTCCGCAGACTAGGGCTCAACAAGGAGGAGAGCTTCGGGCCCAGCTCCACTAGTGAGAGCCGCACTCTCCCAAGCTTGGGCTCCACCGAGGAGCAGAACACCAGGCCGAGCCCCACTAGTGAGAGCTGCACTCTCCCAGGCTCGGGTTCATGCAAGAGTCAACACCACGAGCTGAGCCCCACTAGTGAGAGGATAGAATACATTAAATTCAGGTAAGTTATTGTGAATAATTTTCAAATTACATAATTTAAAGGCTAAACATAGTGAACTGTTCCCAAATTATTAGTTAGCACACTGTATATATCTGCCAGATAATTCCTCCGCAGACTAGGGCTAAACAAGGAGGAGAGCTTCGGGCCCAGCTCCACTAGTGAGAGCCGCACTCTCCCAAGCTTGGGCTCCACCGAGGAGCAGAACAACAAGCTGAGCCCCACTAGTGAGAGCTGCACTCTCCCAGGCTCGGGTTCATGCAAGAGTCAACACCACGAGCTGAGCCCCACTAGTGAGAGGATAGAATACATTAAATTCAGGTAAGTTATTGTGAATAATTTTCAAATTACATAATTTAAAGGCTAAACATTGTTAACTGTTCCCAAATTATTAGTTAGCACACTGTATATATCTGCCAGATAATTCCTCCGCAGACTAGGGCTCAACAAGGAGGAGAGCTTCGGGCCCAGCTCCACTAGTGAGAGCCGCACTCTCCCAAGCTTGGGCTCCACCGAGGAGCAGAACACCAGGCCGAGCCCCACTAGTGAGAGCTGCACTCTCCCAGGCTCGAGTTCATGCAAGAGTCAGCACCATGAGCTGAGCCCCACTAGTGAGAGGATAGAATACATTAAATTCAGGTAAGTTATTGTGAATAATTTTCAAATTACATAATTTAAAGGCTAAACATAGTGAACTGTTCCCAAATTATTAGTTAGCACACTGTATATTTCTGCCAGATAATTCCTCCGCAGACTAGAGCTCAACAAGGAGGAGAGCTTCGGGCCCAGCTCCACTAGTGAGAGCCGCACTCTCCCAAGCTTGGGCTCCACCGAGGAGCAGAACAACAAGCTGAGCCCTCCTAGTGAGAGGATAGAATACATTAAATTCAGGTAAGCTATTGTGAATAATTTTAAGATTATATAATTTAAAGGCTAAACATAGTGATCTGTCCCCAAATTATTAGTTAGCACACTGTATATATCTGCCAGATAATTCCTCCGCAGACTAGGGCTCAACAAGGAGGAGAGCTTCGGGCCCAGCTCCACTAGTGAGAGCCGCACTCTCCCAAGCTTGGGCTCCACCGAGGAGCAGAACACCAGGCCGAGCCCCACTAGTGAGAGCTGCACTCTCCCAGGCTCGGGTTCATGCAAGAGTCAACACCACGAGCTGAGCCCCACTAGTGAGAGGATAGAATACATTAAATTCAGGTAAGTTATTGTGAATAATTTTCAAATTACATAATTTAAAGGCTAAACATAGTGAACTGTTCCCAAATTATTAGTTAGCACACTGTATATATCTGCCAGATAATTCCTCCGCAGACTAAGGCTCAACAAGGAGGAGAGCTTCGGGCCCAGCTCCACTAGTGAGAGCCGCACTCTCCCAAGCTTGGGCTCCACCGAGGAGCAGAACACCAGGCCGAGCCCCACTAGTGAGAGCTGCACTCTCCCAGGCTCGGGTTCATGCAAGAGTCAACACCACGAGCTGAGCCCCACTAGTGAGAGGATAGAATACATTAAATTCAGGTAAGTTATTGTGAATAATTTTCAAATTACATAATTTAAAGGCTAAACATTGTTAACTGTTCCCAAATTATTAGTTAGCACACTGTATATATCTGCCAGATAATTCCTCCGCAGACTAGGGCTCAACAAGGAGGAGAGCTTCGGGCCCAGCTCCACTAGTGAGAGCCGCACTCTCCCAAGCTTGGGCTCCACCGAGGAGCAGAACACCAGGCCGAGCCCCACTAGTGAGAGCTGCACTCTCCCAGGCTCGGGTTCATGCAAGAGTCAACACCACGAGCTGAGCCCCACTAGTGAGAGGATAGAATACATTAAATTCAGGTAAGTTATTGTGAATAATTTTCAAATTACATAATTTAAAGGCTAAACATAGTGAACTGTTCCCAAATTATTAGTTAGCACACTGTATATATCTGCCAGATAATTCCTCCGCAGACTAGGGCTCAACAAGGAGGAGAGCTTCGGGCCCAGCTCCACTAGTGAGAGCCGCACTCTCCCAAGCTTGGGCTCCACCGAGGAGCAGAACACCAGGCCGAGCCCCACTAGTGAGAGCTGCACTCTCCCAGGCTCGGGTTCATGCAAGAGTCAACACCACGAGCTGAGCCCCACTAGTGAGAGGATAGAATACATTAAATTCAGGTAAGTTATTGTGAATAATTTTCAAATTACATAATTTAAAGGCTAAACATTGTTAACTGTTCCCAAATTATTAGTTAGCACACTGTATATATCTGCCAGATAATTCCTCCGCAGACTAGGGCTCAACAAGGAGGAGAGCTTCGGGCCCAGCTCCACTAGTGAGAGCCGCACTCTCCCAAGCTTGGGCTCCACCGAGGAGCAGAACACCAGGCCGAGCCCCACTAGTGAGAGCTGCACTCTCCCAGGCTCGGGTTCATGCAAGAGTCAGCACCATGAGCTGAGCCCCACTAGTGAGAGGATAGAATACATTAAATTCAGGTAAGTTATTGTGAATAATTTTCAAATTACATAATTTAAAGGCTAAACATAGTGAACTGTTCCCAAATTATTAGTTAGCACACTGTATATTTCTGCCAGATAATTCCTCCGCAGACTAGGGCTCAACAAGGAGGAGAGCTTCGGGCCCAGCTCCACTAGTGAGAGCCGCACTCTCCCAAGCTTGGGCTCCACCGAGGAGCAGAACAACAAGCTGAGCCCTCCTAGTGAGAGGATAGAATACATTAAATTCAGGTAAGTTATTGTGAATAATTTTAAGATTATATAATTTAAAGGCTAAACATAGTGATCTGTCCCCAAATTATGAGTTAGCACACTGTAGATATCTGCCAGATAATTCCTCCGCAGACTAAGGCTCAACAAGGAGGAGAGCTTTGGGCCCAGCTCCACTAGTGAGAGCCGCACTCTCCCAAGCTTGGGCTCCACCGAGGAGCAGAACACCAGGCCGAGCCCCACTAGCGAGAGCTGCACTCTCCCAGGCTCGGGTTCATGCAAGAGTCAACACCATGAGCTGAGCCCCACTAGTGAGAGGATAGAATACATTAAATTCAGGTAAGTTATTGTGAATAATTTTCAAATTACATAATTTAAAGGCTAAACATAGTGATCTGTCCCCAAATTATGAGTTAGCACACTGTAGATATCTGCCATATAATTCCTCCGCAGACTAGGGCTCAACAAGGAGGAGAGCTTCGGGCCCAGCTCCACTAGTGAGAGCCGCACTCTCCCAAGCTTGGGCTCCACCGAGGAGCAGAACAACAAGCTGAGCCCCAATAGCGAGAGCTGTACTCTCCCAGGCTCGGGTTCCTGCAAGGAGCAACACCATGAGCTGAGCCCTCCTAGTGAGAGGATAGAATACATTAAATTCAGGTAAGTTATTGTGAATAATTTTAAGATTATATAATTTAAAGGCTAAACATAGTGATCTGTCCCCAAATTATTAGTTAGCACACTGTATATATCTGCCAGATAATTCCTCCGCAGACTAGGGCTCAACAAGGAGGAAAGCTTCGGGCCCATCTCCACTAGTGAGAGCCGCACTCTCCCAAGCTTGGGCTCCACCGAGGAGCAGAACACCAGGCCGAGCCCCACTAGTGAGAGCTGCACTCTCCCAGGCTCGGGTTCATGCAAGAGTCAACACCACGAGCTGAGCCCCACTAGTGAGAGGATAGAATACATTAAATTCAGGTAAGTTATTGTGAATAATTTTCAAATTACATAATTTAAAGGCTAAACATAGTTAACTGTTCCCAAATTATTAGTTAGCACACTGTATATATCTGCCAGATAATTCCTCCGCAGACTAGGGCTCAACAAGGAGGAGAGCTTCGGGCCCAGCTCCACTAGTGAGAGCCGCACTCTCCCAAGCTTGGGCTCCACCGAGGAGCAGAACACCAGGCCGAGCCCCACTAGTGAGAGCTGCACTCTCCCAGGCTCGGGTTCATGCAAGAGTCAACACCATGAGCTGAGCCCCACTAGTGAGAGGATAGAATACATTAAATTCAGGTAAGTTATTGTGAATAATTTTCAAATTACATAATTTAAAGGCTAAACATAGTGAACTGTTCCCAAATTATTAGTTAGCACACTGTATATTTCTGCCAGATAATTCCTCCGCAGACTAGGGCTCAACAAGGAGGAGAGCTTCGGGCCCAGCTCCACTAGTGAGAGCCGCACTCTCCCAAGCTTGGGCTCCACCGAGGAGCAGAACAACAAGCTGAGCCCTCCTAGTGAGAGGATAGAATACATTAAATTCAGGTAAGTTATTGTGAATAATTTTAAGATTATATAATTTAAAGGCTAAACATAGTGATCTGTCCCCAAATTATGAGTTAGCACACTGTAGATATCTGCCAGATAATTCCTCCGCAGACTAAGGCTCAACAAGGAGGAGAGCTTTGGGCCCAGCTCCACTAGTGAGAGCCGCACTCTCCCAAGCTTGGGCTCCACCGAGGAGCAGAACACCAGGCCGAGCCCCACTAGCGAGAGCTGCACTCTCCCAGGCTCGGGTTCATGCAAGAGTCAACACCATGAGCTGAGCCCCACTAGTGAGAGGATAGAATACATTAAATTCAGGTAAGTTATTGTGAATAATTTTCAAATTACATAATTTAAAGGCTAAACATAGTGATCTGTCCCCAAATTATGAGTTAGCACACTGTAGATATCTGCCATATAATTTCTCCGCAGACTAGGGCTCAACAAGGAGGAGAGCTTCGGGCCCAGCTCCACTAGTGAGAGCCGCACTCTCCCAAGCTTGGGCTCCACCGAGGAGCAGAACAACAAGCTGAGCCCCAATAGCGAGAGCTGTACTCTCCCAGGCTCGGGTTCCTGCAAGGAGCAACACCATGAGCTGAGCCCTCCTAGTGAGAGGATAGAATACATTAAATTCAGGTAAGTTATTGTGAATAATTTTAAGATTATATAATTTAAAGGCTAAACATAGTGATCTGTCCCCAAATTATTAGTTAGCACACTGTATACATCTGCCAGATAATTCCTCCGCAGACTAGGGCTCAACAAGGAGGAGAGCTTCGGGCCCAGCTCCACTAGTGAGAGCCGCACTCTCCCAAGCTTGGGCTCCACCGAGGAGCAGAACACCAGGCCGAGCCCCACTAGTGAGAGCTGCACTCTCCCAGGCTCGGGTTCATGCAAGAGTCAACACCACGAGCTGAGCCCCACTAGTGAGAGGATAGAATATATTAAATTCAGGTAAGTTATTGTGAATAATTTTCAAATTACATAATTTAAAGGCTAAACATAGTGAACTGTTCCCAAATTATTAGTTAGCACACTGTATATATCTGCCAGATAATTCCTCCGCAGACTAGGGCTCAACAAGGAGGAGAGCTTCGGGCCCAGCTCCACTAGTGAGAGCCGCACTCTCCCAAGCTTGGGCTCCACCGAGGAGCAGAACAACAAGCTGAGCCCCACTAGCGAGAGCTGTACTCTCCCAGGCTCGGGTTCATGCAAGAGTCAACACCATGAGCTGAGCCCTCCTAGTGAGAGGATAGAATACATTAAATTCAGGTAAGTTATTGTGAATAATTTTAAGATTATATAATTTAAAGGCTAAACATAGTGATCTGTCCCCAAATTATGAGTTAGCACACTGTAGATATCTGCCAGATAATTCCTCCGCAGACTAAGGCTCAACAAGGAGGAGAGCTTTGGGCCCAGCTCCACTAGTGAGAGCCGCACTCTCCCAAGCTTGGGCTCCACCGAGGAGCAGAACACCAGGCCGAGCCCCACTAGCGAGAGCTGCACTCTCCCAGGCTCGGGTTCATGCAAGAGTCAACACCATGAGCTGAGCCCCACTAGTGAGAGGATAGAATACATTAAATTCAGGTAAGTTATTGTGAATAATTTTCAAATTACATAATTTAAAGGCTAAACATAGTTAACTGTTCCCAAATTATTAGTTAGCACACTGTATATTTCTGCCAGATAATTCCTCCGCAGACTAGGTCTCAACAAGGAGGAGAGCTTCGGGCCCAGCTCCACTAGTGAGAGCCGCACTCTCCCAAGCTTGGGCTCCACCGAGGAGCAGAACACCAGGCCGAGCCCCACTAGTGAGAGCTGCACTGTCAAGGCTCGGGTTCATGCAAGAGTCAACACCATGAGCTGAGCCCCACTAGTGAGAGGATAGAATACATTAAATTCAGGTAAGTTATTGTGAATAATTTTCAAATTACATAATTTAAAGGCTAAACATAGTGAACTGTTCCCAAAGTATTAGTTAGCACACTGTATATATCTGCCAGATAATTCCTCCGCAGACTAAGGCTCAACAAGGAGGAGAGCTTTGGGCCCAGCTCCACTAGTGAGAGCCGCACTCTCCCAAGCTTGGACTCCACCGAGGAGCAGAACACCAGGCCGAGCCCCACTAGCGAGAGCTGCACTCTTCCAGGCTCGGGTTCATGCAAGAGTCAACACCATGAGCTGAGCCCCACTAGTGAGAGGATAGAATACATTACATTCAGGTAAGTTATTGTGAATCATTTTAAGATTATATAATTTAAAGGCTAAACATAGTGATCTGTCCCCAAATTATGAGTTAGCACACTGTAGATATCTGCCAGATAATTCCTCCGCAGACTAAGGCTCAACAAGGAGGAGAGCTTCGGGCCCAGCTCCACTAGTGAGAGCCGCACTCTCCCAAGTTTGGGCTCCACCGAGGAGCAGAACACCAGGCCGAGCCCCACTAGCGAGAGCTGGACTCTCCCAGGCTCGGGTTCATGCAAGAGTCAACACCATGAGCTGAGCCCCACTAGTGAGAGGATAGAATACATTAAATTCAGGTAAGTTATTGTGAATAATTTTCAAATTACATAATTTAAAGGTTAAACATAGTTAACTGTTCCCAAATTATTAGTTAGCACACTGTATATTTCTGCCAGATAATTCCTCCGCAGACTAGGGCTCAACAAGGAGGAGAGCTTCGGGCCCAGCTCCACTAGTGAGAGCCGCACTCTCCCAAGCTTGGGCTCCACCGAGGAGCAGAACACCAGGCCGAGCCCCACTAGCGAGAGCTGCACTCTCCCAGGCTCGGGTTCATGCAAGAGTCAACACCATGAGCTGAGCCCCACTAGTGAGAGGATAGAATACATTAAATTCAGGTAAGTTATTGTGAATAATTTTCAAATTACATAATTTAAAGGCTAAACATAGTGAACTGTTCCCAAATTATTAGTTAGCACACTGTATATATCTGCCAGATAATTCCTCCGCAGACTAGGGCTCAACAAGGAGGAGAGCTTCGGGCCCAGCTCCACTAGTGAGAGCCGCACTCTCCCAAGCTTGGGCTCCACCGAGGAGCAGAACAACAAGCTGAGCCCTCCTAGTGAGAGGATAGAATACATTAAATTCAGGTAAGTTATTGTGAATAATTTTAAGATTATATAATTTAAAGGCTAAACATAGTGATCTGTCCCCAAATTATTAGTTAGCACACTGTATATATCTGCCAGATAATTCCTCCGCAGACTAGGGCTCAACAAGGAGGAGAGCTTCGGGCCCAGCTCCACTAGTGAGAGCCGCACTCTCCCAAGCTTGGGCTCCACCGAGGAGCAGAACACCGGGCCGAGCCCCACTAGCTAGAGCTGCACTCTCCCAGGCTCGGGTTCATGCAAGAGTCAACACCATGAGCTGAGCCCCACTAGTGAGAGGATAGAATACATTAAATTCAGGTAAGTTATTGTGAATAATTTTCAAATTACATAATTTAAAGGCTAAACATAGTGAACTGTTCCCAAATTATTAGTTAGCACACTGTATAGTTCTGCCAGATAATTCCTCCGCAGACTAGGGCTCAACAAGGAGGAGAGCTTCGGGCCCAGCTCCACTAGTGAGAGCCACACTCTCCCAAACTTGGGCTCCACCGAGGAGCAGAACAACAAGCTGAGCCCCACTAGCGAGAGCTGTACTCTCCCAGGCTCGGGTTCCTGCAAGGAGCAACACCATGTGCTGAGCCCTCCTAGTGAGAGGATAGAATACATTAAATTCAGGTAAGTTATTGTGAATAATTTTAAGATTATATAATTTAAAGGCTAAACATAGTGATCTGTCCCCAAATTACGAGTTAGCACACTGTAGATATCTGCCAGATAATTCCTCCGCAGACTAAGGCTCAACAAGGAGGAGAGCTTCGGGCCCAGCTCCACTAGTGAGAGCCGCACTCTCCCAAGCTTGGGCTCCACCGAGGAGCAGAACACCAGGCCGAGCCCCACTAGCGAGAGCTGCACTCTCCCAGGCTCGGGTTCATGCAAGAGTCAACACCATGAGCTGAGCCCCACTAGTGAGAGGATAGAATACATTAAATGCAGGTAAGTTATTGTGAATAATTTTAAGATTATATAATTTAAAGGCTAAACATAGTGATCTGTCCCCAAATTATTAGTTAGCACACTGTATATATCTGCCAGATAATTCCTCCGCAGACTAGGGCTCAACAAGGAGGAGAGCTTCGGGCCCAGCTCCACTAGTGAGAGCCGCACTCTCCCAAGCTTGGGCTCCACCGAGGAGCAGAACACCAGGCCGAGCCCCACTAGTGAGAGCTGCACTCTCCCAGGCTCGGGTTCATGCAAGAGTCAACACCATGAGTGAGAGGATAGAATACATTAAATTCAGGTAAGTTATTGTGAATAATTTTCAAATTACATAATTTAAAAGTTAAACATAGTTAACTGTTCCCAAATTATTAGTTAGCACACTGTATATTTCTGCCAGATAATTCCTCCGCAGACTAGGGCTCAAAAAGGAGGAGAGCTTCGGGCCCAGCTCCACTAGTGAGAGCCGCACTCTCCCAAGCTTGGGCTCCACCGAGGAGCAGAACACCAGGCCGAGCCCCACTAGTGAGAGCTGCACTCTCCCAGGCTCGGGTTCATGCAAGAGTCAACACCATGAGTGAGAGGATAGAATACATTAAATTCAGGTAAGTTATTGTGAATAATTTTAAGATG
The DNA here is from genome assembly GCF_036172605.1 of Pelobates fuscus. Lineage (NCBI taxonomy): Eukaryota > Metazoa > Chordata > Amphibia > Anura > Pelobatidae > Pelobates > Pelobates fuscus. The sequence continues at coordinate 98,725,372 of NC_086329.1, read as the reverse complement.
ATATAATTTAAAGGCTAAACATAGTGATCTGTCCCCAAATTACGAGTTAGCACACTGTAGATATCTGCCAGATAATTCCTCCGCAGACTAAGGCTCAACAAGGAGGAGAGCTTCGGGCCCAGCTCCACTAGTGAGAGCCGCACTCTCCCAAGCTTGGGCTCCACCGAGGAGCAGAACACCAGGCCGAGCCCCACTAGCGAGAGCTGCACTCTCCCAGGCTCGGGTTCATGCAAGAGTCAACACCATGAGCTGAGCCCCACTAGTGAGAGGATAGAATACATTACATTCAGGTAAGTTATTGTGAATAATTTTCAAATTATATAATTTAAAGGCTAAACATAGTTAACTGTTCCCAAATTATTAGTTAGCACACTGTAGATATCTGCCATATAATTCCTCCGCAGACTAGGGCTCAACAAGGAGGAGAGCTTCGGGCCCAGCTCCACTAGTGAGAGCCGCACTCTCCCAAGCTTGGGCTCCACCGAGGAGCAGAACAACAAGCTGAGCCCCAATAGCGAGAGCTGTACTCTCCCAGGCTCGGGTTCCTGCAAGGAGCAACACCATGAGCTGAGCCCTCCTAGTGAGAGGATAGAATACATTAAATTCAGGTAAGTTATTGTGAATAATTTTAAGATCATATAATTTAAAGGCTAAACATAGTGATCTGTCCCCAAATTATTAGTTAGCACACTGTATATATCTGCCAGATAATTCCTCCGCAGACTAGGGCTCAACAAGGAGGAGAGCTTCGGGCCCAGCTCCACTAGTGAGAGCCGCACTCTCCCAAGCTTGGGCTCCACCGAGGAGCAGAACACCAGGCCGAGCCCCACTAGTGAGAGCTGCACTCTCCCAGGCTCGGGTTCATGCAAGAGTCAACACCACGAGCTGAGCCCCACTAGTGAGAGGATAGAATACATTAAATTCAGGTAAGTTATTGTGAATAATTTTCAAATTACATAATTTAAAGGCTAAACATAGTGAACTGTTCCCAAATTATTAGTTAGCACACTGTATATATCTGCCAGATAATTCCTCCGCAGACTAGGGCTCAACAAGGAGGAGAGCTTCGGGCCCAGCTCCACTAGTGAGAGCCGCACTCTCCCAAGCTTGGGCTCCACCGAGGAGCAGAACACCAGGCCGAGCCCCACTAGTGAGAGCTGCACTCTCCCAGGCTCGGGTTCATGCAAGAGTCAACACCATGAGCTGAGCCCCACTAGTGAGAGGATAGAATACATTAAATTCAGGTAAGTTATTGTGAATAATTTTCAAATTACATAATTTAAAGGCTAAACATAGTGAACTGTTCCCAAATTATTAGTTAGCACACTGTATATATCTGCCAGATAATTCCTCCGCAGACTAGGGCTCAACAAGGAGGAGAGCTTCGGGCCCAGCTCCACTAGTGAGAGCCGCACTCTCCCAAGCTTGGGCTCCACCGAGGAGCAGAACAACAAGCTGAGCCCTCCTAGTGAGAGGATAGAATACATTAAATTCAGGTAAGTTATTGTGAATAATTTTAAGATTATATAATTTAGAGGCTAAACATAGTGATCTGTCCCCAAATTATTAGTTAGCACACTGTATATATCTGCCAGATAATTCCTCCGCAGACTAGGGCTCAACAAGGAGGAGAGCTTCGGGCCAAGCTCCACTAGTGAGAGCCGCACTCTCCCAAGCTTGGGCTCCACCGAGGAGCAGAACACCAGGCCGAGCCCCACTAGTGAGAGCTGCACTCTCCCAGGCTCGGGTTCATGCAAGAGTCAACACCACGAGCTGAGCCCCACTAGTGAGAGGATAGAATACATTAAATTCAGGTAAGTTATTGTGAATAATTTTCAAATTACATAATTTAAAGGCTAAACATAGTTAACTGTTCCCAAATTATTAGTTAGCACACTGTATATATCTGCCAGATAATTCCTCCGCAGACTAGGGCTCAACAAGGAGGAGAGCTTCGGGCCCAGCTCCACTAGTGAGAGCCGCACTCTCCCAAGCTTGGGCTCCACCGAGGAGCAGAACACCAGGCCGAGCCCCACTAGTGAGAGCTGCACTCTCCCAGGCTCGGGTTCATGCAAGAGTCAACACCATGAGCTGAGCCCCACTAGTGAGAGGATAGAATACATTAAATTCAGGTAAGTTATTGTGAATAATTTTCAAATTACATAATTTAAAGGCTAAACATAGTGAACTGTTCCCAAATTATTAGTTAGCACACTGTATATTTCTGCCAGATAATTCCTCCGCAGACTAGGGCTCAACAAGGAGGAGAGCTTCGGGCCCAGCTCCACTAGTGAGAGCCGCACTCTCCCAAGCTTGGGCTCCACCGAGGAGCAGAACAACAAGCTGAGCCCTCCTAGTGAGAGGATAGAATACATTAAATTCAGGTAAGTTATTGTGAATAATTTTAAGATTATATAATTTAAAGGCTAAACATAGTGATCTGTCCCCAAATTATGAGTTAGCACACTGTAGATATCTGCCAGATAATTCCTCCGCAGACTAAGGCTCAACAAGGAGGAGAGCTTTGGGCCCAGCTCCACTAGTGAGAGCCGCACTCTCCCAAGCTTGGGCTCCACCGAGGAGCAGAACACCAGGCCGAGCCCCACTAGCGAGAGCTGCACTCTCCCAGGCTCGGGTTCATGCAAGAGTCAACACCATGAGCTGAGCCCCACTAGTGAGAGGATAGAATACATTAAATTCAGGTAAGTTATTGTGAATAATTTTCAAATTACATAATTTAAAGGCTAAACATAGTGATCTGTCCCCAAATTATTAGTTAGCACACTGTAGATATCTGCCATATAATTTCTCCGCAGACTAGGGCTCAACAAGGAGGAGAGCTTCGGGCCCAGCTCCACTAGTGAGAGCCGCACTCTCCCAAGCTTGGGCTCCACCGAGGAGCAGAACAACAAGCTGAGCCCCAATAGCGAGAGCTGTACTCTCCCAGGCTCGGGTTTCTGCAAGGAGCAACACCATGAGCTGAGCCCTCCTAGTGAGAGGATAGAATACATTAAATTCAGGTAAGTTATTGTGAATAATTTTAAGATTATATAATTTAAAGGCTAAACATAGTGATCTGTCCCCAAATTATTAGTTAGCACACTGTATATATCTGCCAGATAATTCCTCCGCAGACTAGGGCTCAACAAGGAGGAGAGCTTCGGGCCCAGCTCCACTAGTGAGAGCCGCACTCTCCCAAGCTTGGGCTCCACCGAGGAGCAGAACACCAGGCCGAGCCCCACTAGTGAGAGCTGCACTCTCCCAGGCTCGGGTTCATGCAAGAGTCAACACCACGAGCTGAGCCCCACTAGTGAGAGGATAGAATACATTAAATTCAGGTAAGTTATTGTGAATAATTTTCAAATTACATAATTTAAAGGCTAAACATAGTGAACTGTTCCCAAATTATTAGTTAGCACACTGTATATATCTGCCAGATAATTCCTCCGCAGACTAGGGCTCAACAAGGAGGAGAGCTTCGGGCCCAGCTCCACTAGTGAGAGCCGCACTCTCCCAAGCTTGGGCTCCACCGAGGAGCAGAACACCAGGCCGAGCCCCACTAGTGAGAGCTGCACTCTCCCAGGCTCGGGTTCATGCAAGAGTCTACACCATGAGCTGAGCCCCACTAGTGAGAGGATAGAATACATTAAATTCAGGTAAGTTATTGTGAATAATTTTCAAATTACATAATTTAAAGGCTAAACATAGTGAACTGTTCCCAAATTATTAGTTAGCACACTGTATATATCTGCCAGATAATTCCTCCGCAGACTAGGGCTCAACAAGGAGGAGAGCTTCGGGCCCAGCTCCACTAGTGAGAGCCGCACTCTCCCAAGCTTGGGCTCCACCGAGGAGCAGAACAACAAGCTGAGCCCTCCTAGTGAGAGGATAGAATACATTAAATTCAGGTAAGTTATTGTGAATAATTTTAAGATTATATAATTTAGAGGCTAAACATAGTGATCTGTCCCCAAATTATTAGTTAGCACACTGTATATATCTGCCAGATAATTCCTCCGCAGACTAGGGCTCAACAAGGAGGAGAGCTTCGGGCCCAGCTCCACTAGTGAGAGCCGCACTCTCCCAAGCTTGGGCTCCACCGAGGAGCAGAACACCAGGCCGAGCCCCACTAGTGAGAGCTGCACTCTCCCAGGCTCGGGCTCATGCAAGAGTCAACACCATGAGCTGAGCCCCACTAGTGAGAGGATAGAATACATTAAATTCAGGTAAGTTATTGTGAATAATTTTCAAATTACATAATTTAAAGGCTAAACATAGTGAACTGTTCCCAAATTATTAGTTAGCACACTGTATATATCTGCCAGATAATTCCTCCGCAGACTAGGGCTCAACAAGGAGGAGAGCTTCGGGCCCAGCTCCACTAGTGAGAGCCGCACTCTCCCAAGCTTGGGCTCCACCGAGGAGCAGAACAACAAGCTGAGCCCCACTAGCGAGAGCTGTTTTCTCCCAGGCTCGGGTTCATGCAAGAGTCAACACCATGAGCTGAGCCCTCCTAGTGAGTGGATAGAATACATTAAATTCAGGTAAGTTATTGTGAATAATTTTAAGATTATATAATTTAAAGGCTAAACATAGTGATCTGTCCCCAAATTATGAGTTAGCACACTGTAGATATCTGCCAGATAATTCCTCCGCAGACTAAGGCTCAACAAGGAGGAGAGCTTTGGGCCCAGCTCCACTAGTGAGAGCCGCACTCTCCCAAGCTTGGGCTCCACCGAGGAGCAGAACACCAGGCCGAGCCCCACTAGCGAGAGCTGCACTCTCCCAGGCTCGGGTTCATGCAAGAGTCAACACCATGAGCTGAGCCCCACTAGTGAGAGGATAGAATACATTAAATTCAGGTAAGTTATTGTGAATAATTTTCAAATTACATAATTTAAAGGCTAAACATAGTGAACTGTTCCCAAAGTATTAGTTAGCACACTGTATATATCTGCCAGATAATTCCTCCGCAGACTAAGGCTCAACAAGGAGGAGAGCTTTGGGCCCAGCTCCACTAGTGAGAGCCGCACTCTCCCAAGCTTGGACTCCACCGAGGAGCAGAACACCAGGCCGAGCCCCACTAGCGAGAGCTGCACTCTTCCAGGCTCGGGTTCATGCAAGAGTCAACACCATGAGCTGAGCCCCACTAGTGAGAGGATAGAATACATTAAATTCAGGTAAGTTATTGTGAATAATTTTCAAATTACATAATTTAAAGGCTAAACATAGTGATCTGTCCCCAAATTATGAGTTAGCACACTGTAGATATCTGCCAGATAATTCCTCCGCAGACTAAGGCTCAACAAGGAGGAGAGCTTTGGGCCCAGCTCCACTAGTTAGAGCCGCACTCTCCCAAGCTTGGGCTCCACCGAGGAGCAGAACACCAGGCCGAGCCCCACTAGCGAGAGCTGCACTCTCCCAGGCTTGGGTTCATGCAAGAGTCAACACCACGAGCTGAGACCCACTAGTGAGAGGATAGAATACATTAAATTCAGGTAAGTTATTGTGAATAATTTTCAAATTACATAATTTAAAGGCTAAACATAGTGAACTGTTCCCAAATTATTAGTTAGCACACTGTATATATCTGCCAGATAATTCCTCCGCAGACTAGGGCTCAACAAGGAGGAGAGCTTCGGGCCCAGCTCCACTAGTGAGAGCCGCACTCTCCCAAGCTTGGGCTCCACCGAGGAGCAGAACAACAAGCTGAGCCCCACTAGCGAGAGCTGTACTCTCCCAGGCTCGGGTTCCTGCAAGGAGCAACACCATGAGCTGAGCCCTCCTAGTGAGAGGATAGAATACATTACATTCAGGTAAGTTATTGTGAATCATTTTAAGATTATATAATTTAAAGGCTAAACATAGTGATCTGTCCCCAAATTATGAGTTAGCACACTGTAGATATCTGCCAGATAATTCCTCCGCAGACTAAGGCTCAACAAGGAGGAGAGCTTCGGGCCCAGCTCCACTAGTGAGAGCCGCACTCTCCCAAGTTTGGGCTCCACCGAGGAGCAGAACACCAGGCCGAGCCCCACTAGCGAGAGCTGGACTCTCCCAGGCTCGGGTTCATGCAAGAGTCAACACCATGAGCTGAGCCCCACTAGTGAGAGGATAGAATACATTAAATTCAGGTAAGTTATTGTGAATAATTTTCAAATTACATAATTTAAAGGTTAAACATAGTTAACTGTTCCCAAATTATTAGTTAGCACACTGTATATTTCTGCCAGATAATTCCTCCGCAGACTAGGGCTCAACAAGGAGGAGAGCTTCGGGCCCAGCTCCACTAGTGAGAGCCGCACTCTCCCAAGCTTGGGCTCCACCGAGGAGCAGAACACCAGGCCGATCCCCACTAGCGAGAGCTGCACTCTCCCAGGCTCGGGTTCATGCAAGAGTCAACACCATGAGCTGAGCCCCACTAGTGAGAGGATAGAATACATTAAATTCAGGTAAGTTATTGTGAATAATTTTCAAATTACATAATTTAAAGGCTAAACATAGTGAACTGTTCCCAAATTATTAGTTAGCACACTGTGTATATCTGCCAGATAATTCCTCCGCAGACTAGGGCTCAACAAGGAGGAGAGCTTCGGGCCCAGCTCCACTAGTGAGAGCCGCACTCTCCCAAGCTTGGGCTCCACCGAGGAGCAGAACAACAAGCTGAGCCCCAATAGCGAGAGCTGTACTCTCCCAGGCTCGGGTTCCTGCAAGGAGCAACACCATGAGCTGAGCCCTCCTAGTGAGAGGATAGAATACATTAAATTCAGGTAAGTTATTGTGAATAATTTTAAGATCATATAATTTAAAGGCTAAACATAGTGATCTGTCCCCAAATTATTAGTTAGCACACTGTATATATCTGCCAGATAATTCCTCCGCAGACTAGGGCTCAACAAGGAGGAGAGCTTCGGGCCCAGCTCCACTAGTGAGAGCCGCACTCTCCCAAGCTTGGGCTCCACCGAGGAGCAGAACACCAGGCCGAGCCCCACTAGTGAGAGCTGCACTCTCCCAGGCTCGGGTTCATGCAAGAGTCAACACCACGAGCTGAGCCCCACTAGTGAGAGGATAGAATACATTAAATTCAGGTAAGTTATTGTGAATAATTTTCAAATTACATAATTTAAAGGCTAAACATAGTGAACTGTTCCCAAATTATTAGTTAGCACACTGTATATATCTGCCAGATAATTCCTCCGCAGACTAGGGCTCAACAAGGAGGAGAGCTTCGGGCCCAGCTCCACTAGTGAGAGCCGCACTCTCCCAAGCTTGGGCTCCACCGAGGAGCAGAACACCAGGCCGAGCCCCACTAGTGAGAGCTGCACTCTCCCAGGCTCGGGTTCATGCAAGAGTCAACACCACGAGCTGAGCCCCACTAGTGAGAGGATAGAATACATTAAATTCAGGTAAGTTATTGTGAATAATTTTCAAATTACATAATTTAAAGGCTAAACATAGTGAACTGTTCCCAAATTATTAGTTAGCACACTGTATATATCTGCCAGATAATTCCTCCGCAGACTAGGGCTCAACAAGGAGGAGAGCTTCGGGCCCAGCTCCACTAGTGAGAGCCGCACTCTCCCAAGCTTGGGCTCCACCGAGGAGCAGAACACCAGGCCGAGCCCCACTAGTGAGAGCTGCACTCTCCCAGGCTCGGGTTCATGCAAGAGTCAACACCATGAGCTGAGCCCCACTAGTGAGAGGATAGAATACATTAAATTCAGGTAAGTTATTGTGAATAATTTTCAAATTACATAATTTAAAGGCTAAACATAGTGAACTGTTCCCAAATTATTAGTTAGCACACTGTATATATCTGCCAGATAATTCCTCCGCAGACTAGGGCTCAACAAGGAGGAGAGCTTCGGGCCCAGCTCCACTAGTGAGAGCCGCACTCTCCCAAGCTTGGGCTCCACCGAGGAGCAGAACAACAAGCTGAGCCCTCCTAGTGAGAGGATAGAATACATTAAATTCAGGTAAGTTATTGTGAATAATTTTAAGATTATATAATTTAGAGGCTAAACATAGTGATCTGTCCCCAAATTATTAGTTAGCACACTGTATATATCTGCCAGATAATTCCTCCGCAGACTAGGGCTCAACAAGGAGGAGAGCTTCGGGCCCAGCTCCACTAGTGAGAGCCGCACTCTCCCAAGCTTGGGCTCCACCGAGGAGCAGAACACCAGGCCGAGCCCCACTAGTGAGAGCTGCACTCTCCCAGGCTCGGGTTCATGCAAGAGTCAACACCACGAGCTGAGCCCCACTAGTGAGAGGATAGAATACATTAAATTCAGGTAAGTTATTGTGAATAATTTTCAAATTACATAATTTAAAGGCTAAACATAGTGAACTGTTCCCAAATTATTAGTTAGCACACTGTATATTTCTGCCAGATAATTCCTCCGCAGACTAGGGCTCAACAAGGAGGAGAGCTTCGGGCCCAGCTCCACTAGTGAGAGCCGCACTCTCCCAAGCTTGGGCTCCACCGAGGAGCAGAACAACAAGCTGAGCCCTCCTAGTGAGAGGATAGAATACATTAAATTCAGGTAAGTTATTGTGAATAATTTTAAGAATATATAATTTAAAGGCTAAACATAGTGATCTGTCCCCAAATTATGAGTTAGCACACTGTAGATATCTGCCAGATAATTCCTCCGCAGACTAAGGCTCAACAAGGAGGAGAGCTTTGGGCCCAGCTCCACTAGTGAGAGCCGCACTCTCCCAAGCTTGGGCTCCACCGAGGAGCAGAACACCAGGCCGAGCCCCACTAGCGAGAGCTGCACTCTCCCAGGCTCGGGTTCATGCAAGAGTCAACACCATGAGCTGAGCCCCACTAGTGAGAGGATAGAATACATTAAATTCAGGTAAGTTATTGTGAATAATTTTCAAATTACATAATTTAAAGGCTAAACATAGTGATCTGTCCCCAAATTATTAGTTAGCACACTGTAGATATCTGCCATATAATTTCTCCGCAGACTAGGGCTCAACAAGGAGGAGAGCTTCGGGCCCAGCTCCACTAGTGAGTGCCGCACTCTCCCAAGCTTGGGCTCCACCGAGGAGCAGAACAACAAGCTGAGCCCCAATAGCGAGAGCTGTACTCTCCCAGGCTCGGGTTTCTGCAAGGAGCAACACCATGAGCTGAGCCCTCCTAGTGAGAGGATAGAATACATTAAATTCAGGTAAGTTATTGTGAATAATTTTAAGATTATATAATTTAAAGGCTAAACATAGTGATCTGTCCCCAAATTATTAGTTAGCACACTGTATATATCTGCCAGATAATTCCTCCGCAGACTAGGGCTCAACAAGGAGGAGAGCTTCGGGCCCAGCTCCACTAGTGAGAGCCGCACTCTCCCAAGCTTGGGCTCCACCGAGGAGCAGAACACCAGGCCGAGCCCCACTAGTGAGAGCTGCACTCTCCCAGGCTCGGGTTCATGCAAGAGTCAACACCACGAGCTGAGCCCCACTAGTGAGAGGATAGAATACATTAAATTCAGGTAAGTTATTGTGAATAATTTTCAAATTACATAATTTAAAGGCTAAACATAGTGAACTGTTCCCAAATTATTAGTTAGCACACTGTATATATCTGCCAGATAATTCCTCCGCAGACTAGGGCTCAACAAGGAGGAGAGCTTCGGGCCCAGCTCCACTAGTGAGAGCCGCACTCTCCCAAGCTTGGGCTCCACCGAGGAGCAGAACACCAGGCCGAGCCCCACTAGTGAGAGCTGCACTCTCCCAGGCTCGGGTTCATGCAAGAGTCAACACCATGAGCTGAGCCCCACTAGTGAGAGGATAGAATACATTAAATTCAGGTAAGTTATTGTGAATAATTTTCAAATTACATAATTTAAAGGCTAAACATAGTGAACTGTTCCCAAATTATTAGTTAGCACACTGTATATATCTGCCAGATAATTCCTCCGCAGACTAGGGCTCAACAAGGAGGAGAGCTTCGGGCCCAGCTCCACTAGTGAGAGCCGCACTCTCCCAAGCTTGGGCTCCACCGAGGAGCAGAACAACAAGCTGAGCCCTCCTAGTGAGAGGATAGAATACATTAAATTCAGGTAAGTTATTGTGAATAATTTTAAGATTATATAATTTAGAGGCTAAACATAGTGATCTGTCCCCAAATTATTAGTTAGCACACTGTATATATCTGCCAGATAATTCCTCCGCAGACTAGGGCTCAACAAGGAGGAGAGCTTCGGGCCCAGCTCCACTAGTGAGAGCCGCACTCTCCCAAGCTTGGGCTCCACCGAGGAGGAGAACACCAGGCCGAGCCCCACTAGTGAGAGCTGCACTCTCCCAGGCTCGGGTTCATGCAAGAGTCAACACCATGAGCTGAGCCCCACTAGTGAGAGGATAGAATACATTAAATTCAGGTAAGTTATTGTGAATAATTTTCAAATTACATAATTTAAAGGCTAAACATAGTTAACTGTTCCCAAATTATTAGTTAGCACACTGTATATATCTGCCAGATAATTCCTCCGCAGACTAGGGCTCAACAAGGAGGAGAGCTTCGGGCCCAGCTCCACTAGTGAGAGCCGCACTCTCCCAAGCTTGGGCTCCACCGAGGAGCAGAACACCAGGCCGAGCCCCACTAGTGAGAGCTGCACTCTCCCAGGCTCGGGTTCATGCAAGAGTCAACACCATGAGCTGAGCCCCACTAGTGAGAGGATAGAATACATTAAATTCAGGTAAGTTATTGTGAATAATTTTCAAATTACATAATTTAAAGGCTAAACATAGTGAACTGTTCCCAAATTATTAGTTAGCACACTGTATATATCTGCCAGATAATTCCTCCGCAGACTAGGGCTCAACAAGGAGGAGAGCTTCGGGCCCAGCTCCACTAGTGAGAGCCGCACTCTCCCAAGCTTGGGCTCCACCGAGGAGCAGAACAACAAGCTGAGCCCCACTAGCGAGAGCTGTACTCTCCCAGGCTCGGGTTCATGCAAGAGTCAACACCATGAGCTGAGCCCTCCTAGTGAGAGGATAGAATACATTAAATTCAGGTAAGTTATTGTGAATAATTTTAAGATTATATAATTTAAAGGCTAAACATAGTGATCTGTCCCCAAATTATGAGTTAGCACACTGTAGATATCTGCCAGATAATTCCTCCGCAGACTAAGGCTCAACAAGGAGGAGAGCTTTGGGCCCAGCTCCACTAGTGAGAGCCGCACTCTCCCAAGCTTGGGCTCCACCGAGGAGCAGAACACCAGGCCGAGCCCCACTAGCGAGAGCTGCACTCTCCCAGGCTCGGGTTCATGCAAGAGTCAACACCATGAGCTGAGCCCCACTAGTGAGAGGATAGAATACATTAAATTCAGGTAAGTTATTGTGAATAATTTTCAAATTACATAATTTAAAGGCTAAACATAGTGAACTGTTCCCAAAGTATTAGTTAGCACACTGTATATATCTGCCAGATAATTCCTCCGCAGACTAAGGCTCAACAAGGAGGAGAGCTTTGGGCCCAGCTCCACTAGTGAGAGCCGCACTCTCCCAAGCTTGGACTCCACCGAGGAGCAGAACACCAGGCCGAGCCCCACTAGCGAGAGCTGCACTCTTCCAGGCTCGGGTTCATGCAAGAGTCAACACCATGAGCTGAGCCCCACTAGTGAGAGGATAGAATACATTAAATTCAGGTAAGTTATTGTGAATAATTTTCAAATTACATAATTTAAAGGCTAAACATAGTGATCTGTCCCCAAATTATGAGTTAGCACACTGTAGATATCTGCCAGATAATTCCTCCGCAGACTAAGGCTCAACAAGGAGGAGAGCTTTGGGCCCAGCTCCACTAGTTAGAGCCGCACTCTCCCAAGCTTGGGCTCCACCGAGGAGCAGAACACCAGGCCGAGCCCCACTAGCGAGAGCTGCACTCTCCCAGGCTTGGGTTCATGCAAGAGTCAACACCACGAGCTGAGACCCACTAGTGAGAGGATAGAATACATTAAATTCAGGTAAGTTATTGTGAATAATTTTCAAATTACATAATTTAAAGGCTAAACATAGTGAACTGTTCCCAAATTATTAGTTAGCACACTGTATATATCTGCCAGATAATTCCTCCGCAGACTAGGGCTCAACAAGGAGGAGAGCTTCGGGCCCAGCTCCACTAGTGAGAGCCGCACTCTCCCAAGCTTGGGCTCCACCGAGGAGCAGAACAACAAGCTGAGCCCCACTAGCGAGAGCTGTACTCTCCCAGGCTCGGGTTCCTGCAAGGAGCAACACCATGAGCTGAGCCCTCCTAGTGAGAGGATAGAATACATTACATTCAGGTAAGTTATTGTGAATCATTTTAAGATTATATAATTTAAAGGCTAAACATAGTGATCTGTCCCCAAATTATGAGTTAGCACACTGTAGATATCTGCCAGATAATTCCTCCGCAGACTAAGGCTCAACAAGGAGGAGAGCTTCGGGCCCAGCTCCACTAGTGAGAGCCGCACTCTCCCAAGTTTGGGCTCCACCGAGGAGCAGAACACCAGGCCGAGCCCCACTAGCGAGAGCTGGACTCTCCCAGGCTCGGGTTCATGCAAGAGTCAACACCATGAGCTGAGCCCCACTAGTGAGAGGATAGAATACATTAAATTCAGGTAAGTTATTGTGAATAATTTTCAAATTACATAATTTAAAGGTTAAACATAGTTAACTGTTCCCAAATTATTAGTTAGCACACTGTATATTTCTGCCAGATAATTCCTCCGCAGACTAGGGCTCAACAAGGAGGAGAGCTTCGGGCCCAGCTCCACTAGTGAGAGCCGCACTCTCCCAAGCTTGGGCTCCACCGAGGAGCAGAACACCAGGCCGATCCCCACTAGCGAGAGCTGCACTCTCCCAGGCTCGGGTTCATGCAAGAGTCAACACCATGAGCTGAGCCCCACTAGTGAGAGGATAGAATACATTAAATTCAGGTAAGTTATTGTGAATAATTTTCAAATTACATAATTTAAAGGCTAAAACAAGTGAACTGTTCCCAAATTATTAGTTAGCACACTGTGTATATCTGCCAGATAATTCCTCCGCAGACTAGGGCTCAACAAGGAGGAGAGCTTCGGGCCCAGCTCCACTAGTGAGAGCCGCACTCTCCCAAGCTTGGGCTCCACCGAGGAGCAGAACAACAAGCTGAGCCCTCCTAGTGAGAGGATAGAATACATTAAATTCAGGTAAGTTATTGTGAATAATTTTAAGATTATATAATTTAAAGGCTAAACATAGTGATCTGTCCCCAAATTATTAGTTAGCACACTGTATATATCTGCCAGATAATTCCTCCGCAGACTAGGGCTCAACAAGGAGGAGAGCTTCGGGCCCAGCTCCACTAGTGAGAGTCGCACTCTCCCAAGCTTGGGCTCCACCGAGGAGCAGAACACCGGGCTGAGCCCCACTAGCTAGAGCTGCACTCTCCCAGGCTCGGGTTCATGCAAGAGTCAACACCATGAGCTGAGCCCCACTAGTGAGAGGATAGAATACATTAAATTCAGGTAAGTTATTGTGAATAATTTTCAAATTACATAATTTAAAGGCTAAACATAGTTAACTGTTCCCAAATTATTAGTTAGCACACTGTATATATCTGCCAGATAATTCCTCCGCAGACTAGGGCTCAACAAGGAGGAGAGCTTCGGGCCCAGCTCCACTAGTGAGAGCCGCACTCTCCCAAGCTTGGGCTCCACCGAGGAGCAGAACACCAGGCCGAGCCCCACTAGTGAGAGCTGCACTCTTCCAGGCTCGGGTTCATGCAAGAGTCAACACCATGAGCTGAGCCCCACTAGTGAGAGGATAGAATACATTAAATTCAGGTAAGTTATTGTGAATAATTTTCAAATTACATAATTTAAAGGCTAAACATAGTGATCTGTCCCCAAATTATGAGTTAGCACACTGTAGATATCTGCCAGATAATTCCTCCGCAGACTAAGGCTCAACAAGGAGGAGAGCTTTGGGCCCAGCTCCACTAGTTAGAGCCGCACTCTCCCAAGCTTGGGCTCCACCGAGGAGCAGAACACCAGGCCGAGCCCCACTAGCGAGAGCTGCACTCTCCCAGGCTTGGGTTCATGCAAGAGTCAACACCACGAGCTGAGACCCACTAGTGAGAGGATAGAATACATTAAATTCAGGTAAGTTATTGTGAATAATTTTCAAATTACATAATTTAAAGGCTAAACATAGTGAACTGTTCCCAAATTATTAGTTAGCACACTGTATATATCTGCCAGATAATTCCTCCGCAGACTAGGGCTCAACAAGGAGGAGAGCTTCGGGCCCAGCTCCACTAGTGAGAGCCGCACTCTCCCAAGCTTGGGCTCCACCGAGGAGCAGAACAACAAGCTGAGCCCCACTAGCGAGAGCTGTACTCTCCCAGGCTCGGGTTCCTGCAAGGAGCAACACCATGAGCTGAGCCCTCCTAGTGAGAGGATAGAATACATTACATTCAGGTAAGTTATTGTGAATCATTTTAAGATTATATAATTTAAAGGCTAAACATAGTGATCTGTCCCCAAATTATGAGTTAGCACACTGTAGATATCTGCCAGATAATTCCTCCGCAGACTAAGGCTCAACAAGGAGGAGAGCTTCGGGCCCAGCTCCACTAGTGAGAGCCGCACTCTCCCAAGTTTGGGCTCCACCGAGGAGCAGAACACCAGGCCGAGCCCCACTAGCGAGAGCTGGACTCTCCCAGGCTCGGGTTCATGCAAGAGTCAACACCATGAGCTGAGCCCCACTAGTGAGAGGATAGAATACATTAAATTCAGGTAAGTTATTGTGAATAATTTTCAAATTACATAATTTAAAGGTTAAACATAGTTAACTGTTCCCAAATTATTAGTTAGCACACTGTATATTTCTGCCAGATAATTCCTCCGCAGACTAGGGCTCAACAAGGAGGAGAGCTTCGGGCCCAGCTCCACTAGTGAGAGCCGCACTCTCCCAAGCTTGGGCTCCACCGAGGAGCAGAACACCAGGCCGATCCCCACTAGCGAGAGCTGCACTCTCCCAGGCTCGGGTTCATGCAAGAGTCAACACCATGAGCTGAGCCCCACTAGTGAGAGGATAGAATACATTAAATTCAGGTAAGTTATTGTGAATAATTTTCAAATTACATAATTTAAAGGCTAAACATAGTGAACTGTTCCCAAATTATTAGTTAGCACACTGTGTATATCTGCCAGATAATTCCTCCGCAGACTAGGGCTCAACAAGGAGGAGAGCTTCGGGCCCAGCTCCACTAGTGAGAGCCGCACTCTCCCAAGCTTGGGCTCCACCGAGGAGCAGAACAACAAGCTGAGCCCTCCTAGTGAGAGGATAGAATACATTAAATTCAGGTAAGTTATTGTGAATAATTTTAAGATTATATAATTTAAAGGCTAAACATAGTGATCTGTCCCCAAATTATTAGTTAGCACACTGTATATATCTGCCAGATAATTCCTCCGCAGACTAGGGCTCAACAAGGAGGAGAGCTTCGGGCCCAGCTCCACTAGTGAGAGTCGCACTCTCCCAAGCTTGGGCTCCACCGAGGAGCAGAACACCGGGCTGAGCCCCACTAGCTAGAGCTGCACTCTCCCAGGCTCGGGTTCATGCAAGAGTCAACACCATGAGCTGAGCCCCACTAGTGAGAGGATAGAATACATTAAATTCAGGTAAGTTATTGTGAATAATTTTCAAATTACATAATTTAAAGGCTAAACATAGTTAACTGTTCCCAAATTATTAGTTAGCACACTGTATATATCTGCCAGATAATTCCTCCGCAGACTAGGGCTCAACAAGGAGGAGAGCTTCGGGCCCAGCTCCACTAGTGAGAGCCGCACTCTCCCAAGCTTGGGCTCCACCGAGGAGCAGAACACCAGGCCGAGCCCCACTAGTGAGAGCTGCACTCTTCCAGGCTCGGGTTCATGCAAGAGTCAACACCATGAGTGAGAGGATAGAATACATTAAATTCAGGTAAGTTATTGTGAATAATTTTCAAATTACATAATTTAAAGGTTAAACATAGTTAACTGTTCCCAAATTATTAGTTAGCACACTGTATATTTCTGCCAGATAATTCCTCCGCAGACTAGGGCTCAAAAAGGAGGAGAGCTTCGGGCCCAGCTCCACTAGTGAGAGCCGCACTCTCCCAAGCTTGGGCTCCACCGAGGAGCAGAACAACAAGCTGAGCCCTCCTAGTGAGAGGATAGAATACATTAAATTCAGGTAAGTTATTGTGAATAATTTTAAGATTATATAATTTAAAGGCTAAACATAGTGATCTGTCCCCAAATTACGAGTTAGCACACTGTAGATATCTGCCAGATAATTCCTCCGCAGACTAAGGCTCAACAAGGAGGAGAGCTTCGGGCCCAGCTCCACTAGTGAGAGCCGCACTCTCCCAAGCTTGGGCTCCACCGAGGAGCAGAACACCAGGCCGAGCCCCACTAGTGAGAGCTGCACTCTCCCAGGCTCGGGTTCATGAGAGAGTCAACACCATGAGTGAGAGGATAGAATACATTAAATTCAGGTATCGTATATACTCGAGTATAAGCCGACCCGAATATAAGCCGAGGCCCCTAATTTTACCCCAAAAAACTGGGAAAACTTATTGACTCGAGTATAAGACTATGGTGGGAAATGCAGCAGCTACTAGTAAATTTCTAAATAAAATTAGATCCTTAAAAAATTATATTAATTGAATATTTATTTACAGTGTGTGTATATAATGAATGCAGTGTGTGTATGAGAATGCAGTGTGTGTATGAGTGCAGTGTGTATATGAGTGCAGTGTGTATATGAATGCAGTGTGTGTATATGAATGCAGTGTGTGTATATGAATGCAGTGTGTGTGTATGAGAATGCTGTGTGTATGAGTGCAGTGTGTGTGTATGAGAATGCTGTGTATGAGTGCAGTGTGTGTGTATGAGTTCAGTGTGTGTGTATGAATGCTGTGTGTATGAGTGCAGTGTGTGTGTGTATTAGAATGCTGTGTGTATGAGTGCAGTGTGTGTGTATATGAATGCAGTGTGTGTGTATGAATGCAGTGTGTGTGTATGAATGCAGTGTGTGTGTATGAATGCTGTGTGTGTGTATGAGTGCAGTGTGTGTATGAGAATGCTGTGTGTATGAGTGCAGTGTGTGTGTATGAGAATGCTGTGTATGAGTGCAGTGTGTGTGTATGAGTTCAGTGTGTGTATGAATGCTGTGTGTGTATATGAATGCAGTGTGTGTGTATGAGAATGCTGTGTGTGAGTGCAGTGTGTGTGTATGAGTTCAGTGTATGTGTATGAATGCTGTGTGTATGAGTGCAGTGTGTGTGTGTATTAGAATGCTGTGTGTATGAGTGCAGTGTGTGTGTATATGAATGCAGTGTGTGTGTATGAATGCAGTGTGTGTGTATGAATGCAGTGTGTGTGTATGAATGCTGTGTGTGTGTATGAGTGCAGTGTGTGTGTATGAGAATGCTGTGTGTATGAGTGCAGTGTGTGTGTATGAGAATGCTGTGTATGAGTGCAGTGTGTGTGTATGAGTTCAGTGTGTGTATGAATGCTGTGTGTGTATATGAATGCAGTGTGTGTGTATGAGAATGCTGTGTGTATGAGTGCAGTGTGTGTGTGTATGAATGCAGTGTGTGTGTATGAATGCAGTGTGTGTGTGTATGAGTGCAGTGTGTGTGTGTATGAATGCAGTGTGTGTGTATGAATGCTGTGTGTGTGTATGAGTGCAGTGTGTGTGTATGAGAATGCTGTGTGTGTGTATGAATACAGTGTGTGTGTATGAATGCAGTGTGTGTGTGCATGAATGCAGTGTGTGTGTGCATGAATGCAGTGTGTGTATGTGTGTGTGTAATGCAGAGTGTGATGCAGAGCCTTGGTGGGGGGTGGGCATTTTTATTTTTTTATTATTATTTTAATATTTTTTTTGATTCATTACATTGTTTTATTATTATTATTTTTTTATTTTATTATTATTATTATTTATTTAATTATTATTTTTATTTTATTATTTTTATTATTTTTATTATTATTGATATACATACATTTTTTTTGTCCCCCCTCCCTGCTTGCTAGCTGGCCAGGGAGGGGGGCTCTCCTTCCCTGGTGGTCCAGTGGATGGGCACTGTGTAGGAGGGGGCTGTGGGGGCTGCAGAGAGATGTTACTTACCTTCCTGCAGCTCCTGTCAGCTCTCTCCTCCTCTGCCGGTCCGTTCAGCACCTCGGTCAGCTCCCAGTGTAAATCTCTCGCGAGATTTACACTGTGAGCTGACAGAGCTGAACGGACCGGCAGAGGAGGAGAGAGCTGACAGGAGCTGCAGGAAGGTAAGTAACATCTCTCTGCAGCCCCCACAGCCCCTGTCTGTATTATGGCAATGCAAATTGCCATAATACAGACTATTGACTCGAGTATAAGCCGAGTTGGGGTTTTTTAGCACAAAAAATGTGCTAAAAAACTCGGCTTATACTCGAGTATATACGGTAAGTTATTGTGAATAATTTTCAAATTACATAATTTAAAGGTTAAACATAGTTAACTGTTCCCAAATTATTAGTTAGCACACTGTATATTTCTGCCAGATAATTCCTCCGCAGACTAGGGCTCAAAAAGGAGGAGAGCTTCGGGCCCAGCTCCACTAGTGAGAGCCGCACTCTCCCAAGCTTGGGCTCCACCGAGGAGCAGAACACCAGGCCGAGCCCCACTAGTGAGAGCTGCACTCTCCCAGGCTCGGGTTCATGCAAGAGTCAACACCATGAGTGAGAGGATAGAATACATTAAATTCAGGTAAGTTATTGTGAATAATTTTAAGATTATATAATTTAAAGGCTAAACATAGTGATCTGTCCCCAAATTACGAGTTAGCACACTGTAGATATCTGCCAGATAATTCCTTCGCAGACTAAGGCTCAACAAGGAGGAGAGCTTCGGGCCCAGCTCCACTAGTGAGAGCCGCACTCTCCCAAGCTTGGGCTCCACCGAGGAGCAGAACACCAGGCCGATCCCCACTAGCGAGAGCTGCACTCTCCCAGGCTCGGGTTCATGCAAGAGTCAACACCATGAGCTGAGCCCCACTAGTGAGAGGATAGAATACATTAAATTCAGGTAAGTTATTGTGAATAATTTTCAAATTACATAATTTAAAGGCTAAACATAGTGAACTGTTCCCAAATTATTAGTTAGCACACTGTGTATATCTGCCAGATAATTCCTCCGCAGACTAGGGCTCAACAAGGAGGAGAGCTTCGGGCCCAGCTCCACTAGTGAGAGCCGCACTCTCCCAAGCTTGGGCTCCACCGAGGAGCAGAACAACAAGCTGAGCCCTCCTAGTGAGAGGATAGAATACATTAAATTCAGGTAAGTTATTGTGAATAATTTTAAGATTATATAATTTAAAGGCTAAACATAGTGATCTGTCCCCAAATTATTAGTTAGCACACTGTATATATCTGCCAGATAATTCCTCCGCAGACTAGGGCTCAACAAGGAGGAGAGCTTCGGGCCCAGCTCCACTAGTGAGAGCCGCACTCTCCCAAGCTTGGGCTCCACCGAGGAGCAGAACACCGGGCTGAGCCCCACTAGCTAGAGCTGCACTCTCCCAGGCTCGGGTTCATGCAAGAGTCAACACCATGAGCTGAGCCCCACTAGTGAGAGGATAGAATACATTAAATTCAGGTAAGTTATTGTGAATAATTTTCAAATTACATAATTTAAAGGCTAAACATAGTTAACTGTTCCCAAATTATTAGTTAGCACACTGTATATATCTGCCAGATAATTCCTCCGCAGACTAGGGCTCAACAAGGAGGAGAGCTTCGGGCCCAGCTCCACTAGTGAGAGCCGCACTCTCCCAAGCTTGGGCTCCACCGAGGAGCAGAACACCAGGCCGAGCCCCACTAGTGAGAGCTGCACTCTCCCAGGCTCGGGTTCATGCAAGAGTCAACACCATGAGTGAGAGGATAGAATACATTAAATTCAGGTAAGTTATTGTGAATAATTTTCAAATTACATAATTTAAAGGTTAAACATAGTTAACTGTTCCCAAATTATTAGTTAGCACACTGTATATTTCTGCCAGATAATTCCTCCGCAGACTAGGGCTCAAAAAGGAGGAGAGCTTCGGGCCCAGCTCCACTAGTGAGAGCCGCACTCTCCCAAGCTTGGGCTCCACCGAGGAGCAGAACAACAAGCTGAGCCCTCCTAGTGAGAGGATAGAATACATTAAATTCAGGTAAGTTATTGTGAATAATTTTAAGATTATATAATTTAAAGGCTAAACATAGTGATCTGTCCCCAAATTACGAGTTAGCACACTGTAGATATCTGCCAGATAATTCCTCCGCAGACTAAGGCTCAACAAGGAGGAGAGCTTCGGGCCCAGCTCCACTAGTGAGAGCCGCACTCTCCCAAGCTTGGGCTCCACCGAGGAGCAGAACACCAGGCCGAGCCCCACTAGCGAGAGCTGCACTCTCCCAGGCTCGGGTTCATGCAAGAGTCAACACCATGAGCTGAGCCCCACTAGTGAGAGGATAGAATACATTAAATTCAGGTAAGTTATTGTGAATAATTTTAAGATTATATAATTTAAAGGCTAAACATAGTGATCTGTCCCCAAATTATTAGTTAGAACACTGTATATATCTGCCAGATAATTCCTCCGCAGACTAGGGCTCAACAAGGAGGAGAGCTTCGGGCCCAGCTCCACTAGTGAGAGCCGCACTCTCCCAAGCTTGGGCTCCACCGAGGAGCAGAACACCAGGCCGAGCCCCACTAGTGAGAGCTGCACTCTCCCAGGCTCGGGTTCATGCAAGAGTCAACACCACGAGCTGAGCCCCACTAGTGAGAGGATAGAATACATTAAATTCAGGTAAGTTATTGTGAATAATTTTCAAATTACATAATTTAAAGGCTAAACATAGTTAACTGTTCCCAAATTATTAGTTAGCACACTGTATATATCTGCCAGATAATTCCTCCGCAGACTAGGGCTCAACAAGGAGGAGAGCTTCGGGCCCAGCTCCACTAGTGAGAGCCGCACTCTCCCAAGCTTGGGCTCCACCGAGGAGCAGAACACCAGGCCGAGCCCCACTAGTGAGAGCTGCACTCTCCCAGGCTCGGGTTCATGAGAGAGTCAACACCATGAGTGAGAGGATAGAATACATTAAATTCAGGTAAGTTATTGTGAATAATTTTCAAATTACATAATTTAAAGGTTAAACATAGTTAACTGTTCCCAAATTATTAGTTAGCACACTGTATATTTCTGCCAGATAATTCCTCCGCAGACTAGGGCTCAAAAAGGAGGAGAGCTTCGGGCCCAGCTCCACTAGTGAGAGCCGCACTCTCCCAAGCTTGGGCTCCACCGAGGAGCAGAACACCAGGCCGAGCCCCACTAGTGAGAGCTGCACTCTCCCAGGCTCGGGTTCATGCAAGAGTCAACACCATGAGTGAGAGGATAGAATACATTAAATTCAGGTAAGTTATTGTGAATAATTTTAAGATTATATAATTTAAAGGCTAAACATAGTGATCTGTCCCCAAATTACGAGTTAGCACACTGTAGATATCTGCCAGATAATTCCTCCGCAGACTAAGGCTCAAAAAGGAGGAGAGCTTCGGGCCCAGCTCCACTAGTGAGAGCCGCACTCTCCCAAGCTTGGGCTCCACCGAGGAGCAGAACACCAGGCCGAGCCCCACTAGCGAGAGCTGCACTCTCCCAGGCTCGGGTTCATGCAAGAGTCAACACCATGAGCTGAGCCCCACTAGTGAGAGGATAGAATACATTAAATTCAGGTAAGTTATTGTGAATAATTTTCAAATTATATAATTTAAAGGCTAAACATAGTTAACTGTTCCCAAATTATTAGTTAGCACACTGTATATATCTGCCAGATAATTCCTCCGCAGACTAGGGCTCAACAAGGAGGAGAGCTTCGGGCCCAGCTCCACTAGTGAGAGCCGCACTCTCCCAAGCTTGGGCTCCACCGAGGAGCAGAACACCATGCCGAGCCCCACTAGTGAGAGCTGCACTCTTCCAGGCTCGGGTTCATGCAAGAGTCAACACCATGAGCTGAGCCCCACTAGTGAGAGGATAGAATACATAAAATTCAGGTAAGTTATTGTGAATAATTTTCAAATTACATAATTTAAAGGCTAAACATAGTGAACTGTTCCCAAATTATTAGTTAGCACACTGTATATATCTGCCAGATAATTCCTCCGCAGACTAGGGCTCAACAAGGAGGAGAGCTTCGGGCCCAGCTCCACTAGTGAGAGCCGCACTCTCCCAAGCTTGGGCTCCACCGAGGAGCAGAACAACAAGCTGAGCCCCACTAGCGAGAGCTGTACTCTCCCAGGCTCGGGTTCCTGCAAGGAGCAACACCATGAGCTGAGCCCTCCTAGTGAGAGGATAGAATACATTGTATTCAGGTAAGTTGTTGTGAATAATTTTAAGATTATATAATTTAAAGGCTAAACATAGTGATCTGTCCCCAAATTATGAGTTAGCACACTGTAGATATCTGCCAGATAATTCCTCCGCAGACTAAGGCTCAACAAGGAGGAGAGCTTCGGGCCCAGCTCCACTAGTGAGAGCCGCACTCTCCCAAGCTTGGGCTCCACCGAGGAGCAGAAAACCAGGCCGAGCCCCACTAGCGAGAGCTGCACTCTCCCAGGCTCGGGTTCATGCAAGAGTCAACACCATGAGCTGAGCCCCACTAGTGAGAGGATAGAATACATAAAATTCAGGTAAGTTATTGTGAATAATTTTCAAATTACATAATTTAAAGGCTAAACATAGTGAACTGTTCCCAAATTATTAGTTAGCACACTGTATATATCTGCCAGATAATTCCTCCGCAGACTAGGGCTCAACAAGGAGGAGAGCTTCGGGCCCAGCTCCACTAGTGAGAGCCGCACTCTCCCAAGCTTGGGCTCCACCGAGGAGCAGAACACCAGGCCGAGCCCCACTAGTGAGAGCTGCACTCTCCCAGGCTCGGGTTCATGCAAGGGTCAACACCACAAGCTGAGCCCCATTAGTGAGAGGATAGAATACATTAAATTCAGGTAAGTTATTGTGAATAATTTTCAAATTACATAATTTAAAGGCTAAACATAGTGAACTGTTCCCAAATTATTAGTTAGCACACTGTATATATCTGCCAGATAATTCCTCCGCAGACTAGGGCTCAACAAGGAGGAGAGCTTCGGGCCCAGCTCCACTAGTGAGAGCCGCACTCTCCCAAGCTTGGGCTCCACCGAGGAGCAGAACAACAAGCTGAGCCCCACTAGCGAGAGCTGTACTCTCCCAGGCTCGGGTTCCTGCAAGGAGCAACACCATGAGCTGAGCCCTCCTAGTGAGAGGATAGAATACATTAAATTCAGGTAAGTTATTGTGAATAATTTTCAAATTACATAATTTAAAGGCTAAACATAGTTAACTGTTCCCAAATTATTAGTTA
This sequence comes from Pelobates fuscus, assembly GCF_036172605.1. Lineage (NCBI taxonomy): Eukaryota > Metazoa > Chordata > Amphibia > Anura > Pelobatidae > Pelobates > Pelobates fuscus. Next base: position 98,701,925 of record NC_086329.1, on the reverse strand, counting down.
GCACACTGTATATATCTGCCAGATAATTCCTCCGCAGACTAGGGCTCAACAAGGAGGAGAGCTTCGGGCCCAGCTCCACTAGTGAGAGCCGCACTCTCCCAAGCTTGGGCTCCACCGAGGAGCAGAACACCAGGCCGAGCCCCACTAGTGAGAGCTGCACTCTCCCAGGCTCGGGTTCATGCAAGAGTCAACACCACGAGCTGAGCCCCACTAGTGAGAGGATAGAATACATTAAATTCAGGTAAGTTATTGTGAATAATTTTCAAATTACATAATTTAAAGGCTAAACATAGTGAACTGTTCCCAAATTATTAGTTAGCACACTGTATATATCTGCCAGATAATTCCTCCGCAGACTAGGGCTCAACAAGGAGGAGAGCTTCGGGCCCAGCTCCACTAGTGAGAGCCGCACTCTCCCAAGCTTGGGCTCCACCGAGGAGCAGAACAACAAGCTGAGCCCTCCTAGTGAGAGGATAGAATACATTAAATTCAGGTAAGTTATTGTGAATAATTTTAAGATTATATAATTTAAAGGCTAAACATAGTGATCTGTCCCCAAATTATTAGTTAGCACACTGTATATATCTGCCAGATAATTCCTCCGCAGACTAGGGCTCAACAAGGAGGAGAGCTTCGGGCCCAGCTCCACTAGTGAGAGCCGCACTCTCCCAAGCTTGGGCTCCACCGAGGAGCAGAACACCAGGCCGAGCCCCACTAGTGAGAGCTGCACTCTCCCAGGCTCGGGTTCATGCAAGAGTCAACACCACGAGCTGAGCCCCACTAGTGAGAGGATAGAATACATTAAATTCAGGTAAGTTATTGTGAATAATTTTCAAATTACATAATTTAAAGGCTAAACATAGTTAACTGTTCCCAAATTATTAGTTAGCACACTGTATATATCTGCCAGATAATTCCTCCGCAGACTAGGGCTCAACAAGGAGGAGAGCTTCGGGCCCAGCTCCACTAGTGAGAGCCGCACTCTCCCAAGCTTGGGCTCCACCGAGGAGCAGAACACCAGGCCGAGCCCCACTAGTGAGAGCTGCACTCTCCCAGGCTCGGGTTCATGCAAGAGTCAACACCATGAGTGAGAGGATAGAATACATTAAATTCAGGTAAGTTATTGTGAATAATTTTCAAATTACATAACTTAAAGGTTAAACATAGTTAACTGTTCCCAAATTATTAGTTAGCAAACTGTATATTTCTGCCAGATAATTCCTCCGCAGACTAGGGCTCAACAAGGAGGAGAGCTTCGGGCCCAGCTCCACTAGTGAGAGCCGCACTCTCCCAAGCTTGGGCTCCACCGAGGAGCAGAACAACAAGCTGAGCCCTCCTAGTGAGAGGATAGAATACATTAAATTCAGGGAAGTTATTGTGAATAATTTTAAGATTATATAATTTAAAGGCTAAACATAGTGATCTGTCCCCAAATTACGATTTAGCACACTGTAGATATCTGCCAGATAATTCCTCCGCAGACTAAGGCTCAACAAGGAGGAGAGCTTCGGGCCCAGCTCCACTAGTGAGAGCCGCACTCTCCCAAGCTTGGGCTCCACCGAGGAGCAGAACACCAGGCCGAGCCCCACTAGCGAGAGCTGCACTCTCCCAGGCTCGGGTTCATGCAAGAGTCAACACCATGAGCTGAGCCCCACTAGTGAGAGGATAGAATACATTAAATTCAGGTAAGTTATTGTGAATAATTTTCAAATTATATAATTTAAAGGCTAAACATAGTTAACTGTTCCCAAATTATTAGTTAGCACACTGTATATATCTGCCAGATAATTCCTCCGCAGACTAGGGCTCAACAAGGAGGAGAGCTTCGGGCCCAGCTCCACTAGTGAGAGCCGCACTCTCCCAAGCTTGGGCTCCACCGAGGAGCAGAACACCATGCCGAGCCCCACTAGTGAGAGCTGCACTCTTCCAGGCTCGGGTTCATGCAAGAGTCAACACCATGAGCTGAGCCCCACTAGTGAGAGGATAGAATACATAAAATTCAGGTAAGTTATTGTGAATAATTTTCAAATTACATAATTTAAAGGCTAAACATAGTGAACTGTTCCCAAATTATTAGTTAGCACACTGTATATATCTGCCAGATAATTCCTCCGCAGACTAGGGCTCAACAAGGAGGAGAGCTTCGGGCCCAGCTCCACTAGTGAGAGCCGCACTCTCCCAAGCTTGGGCTCCACCGAGGAGCAGAACAACAAGCTGAGCCCCACTAGCGAGAGCTGTACTCTCCCAGGCTCGGGTTCCTGCAAGGAGCAACACCATGAGCTGAGCCCTCCTAGTGAGAGGATAGAATACATTGTATTCAGGTAAGTTGTTGTGAATAATTTTAAGATTATATAATTTAAAGGCTAAACATAGTGATCTGTCCCCAAATTATGAGTTAGCACACTGTAGATATCTGCCAGATAATTCCTCCGCAGACTAAGGCTCAACAAGGAGGAGAGCTTCGGGCCCAGCTCCACTAGTGAGAGCCGCACTCTCCCAAGCTTGGGCTCCACCGAGGAGCAGAAAACCAGGCCGAGCCCCACTAGCGAGAGCTGCACTCTCCCAGGCTCGGGTTCATGCAAGAGTCAACACCATGAGCTGAGCCCCACTAGTGAGAGGATAGAATACATAAAATTCAGGTAAGTTATTGTGAATAATTTTCAAATTACATAATTTAAAGGCTAAACATAGTGAACTGTTCCCAAATTATTAGTTAGCACACTGTATATATCTGCCAGATAATTCCTCCGCAGACTAGGGCTCAACAAGGAGGAGAGCTTCGGGCCCAGCTCCACTAGTGAGAGCCGCACTCTCCCAAGCTTGGGCTCCACCGAGGAGCAGAACACCAGGCCGAGCCCCACTAGTGAGAGCTGCACTCTCCCAGGCTCGGGTTCATGCAAGGGTCAACACCACAAGCTGAGCCCCATTAGTGAGAGGATAGAATACATTAAATTCAGGTAAGTTATTGTGAATAATTTTCAAATTACATAATTTAAAGGCTAAACATAGTGAACTGTTCCCAAATTATTAGTTAGCACACTGTATATATCTGCCAGATAATTACTCCGCAGACTAGGGCTCAACAAGGAGGAGAGCTTCGGGCCCAGCTCCACTAGTGAGAGCCGCACTCTCCCAAGCTTGGGCTCCACCAAGGAGCAGAACAACAAGCTGAGCCCCACTAGCGAGAGCTGTACTCTCCCAGGCTCGGGTTCCTGCAAGGAGCAACACCATGAGCTGAGCCCTCCTAGTGAGAGGATAGAATACATTAAATTCAGGTAAGTTATTGTGAATAATTTTCAAATTACATAATTTAAAGGCTAAACATAGTTAACTGTTCCCAAATTATTAGTTAGCACACTGTATATATCTGCCAGATAATTCCTCCGCAGACTAGGGCTCAACAAGGAGGAGAGCTTCGGGCCCAGCTCCACTAGTGAGAGCCGCACTCTCCCAAGCTTGGGCTCCACCGAGGAGCAGAACACCAGGCCGAGCCCCACTAGTGAGAGCTGCACTCTCCCAGGCTCGGGTTCATGCAAGAGTCAACACCACGAGCTGAGCCCCACTAGTGAGAGGATAGAATACATTAAATTCAGGTAAGTTATTGTGAATAATTTTCAAATTACATAATTTAAAGGCTAAACATAGTTAACTGTTCCCAAATTATTAGTTAGCACACTGTATATATCTGCCAGATAATTCCTCCGCAGACTAGGGCTCAACAAGGAGGAGAGCTTCGGGCCCAGCTCCACTAGTGAGAGCCGCACTCTCCCAAGCTTGGGCTCCACCGAGGAGCAGAACAACAAGCTGAGCCCTCCTAGTGAGAGGATAGAATACATTAAATTCAGGTAAGTTATTGTGAATAATTTTAAGATTATATAATTTAAAGGCTAAACATAGTGATCTGTCCCCAAATTATTAGTTAGCACACTGTATATATCTGCCAGATAATTCCTCCGCAGACTAGGGCTCAACAAGGAGGAGAGCTTCGGGCCCAGCTCCACTAGTGAGAGCCGCACTCTCCCAAGCTTGGGCTCCACCGAGGAGCAGAACACCAGGCCGAGCCCCACTAGTGAGAGCTGCACTCTCCCAGGCTCGGGTTCATGCAAGAGTCAACACCACGAGCTGAGCCCCACTAGTGAGAGGATAGAATACATTAAATTCAGGTAAGTTATTGTGAATAATTTTCAAATTACATAATTTAAAGGCTAAACATAGTTAACTGTTCCCAAATTATTAGTTAGCACACTGTATATATCTGCCAGATAATTCCTCCGCAGACTAGGGCTCAACAAGGAGGAGAGCTTCGGGCCCAGCTCCACTAGTGAGAGCCGCACTCTCCCAAGCTTGGGCTCCACCGAGGAGCAGAACACCAGGCCGAGCCCCACTAGTGAGAGCTGCACTCTCCCAGGCTCGGGTTCATGCAAGAGTCAACACCACGAGCTGAGCCCCACTAGTGAGAGGATAGAATACATTAAATTCAGGTAAGTTATTGTGAATAATTTTCAAATTACATAATTTAAAGGCTAAACATAGTTAACTGTTCCCAAATTATTAGTTAGCACACTGTATATATCTGCCAGATAATTCCTCCGCAGACTAGGGCTCAACAAGGAGGAGAGCTTCGGGCCCAGCTCCACTAGTGAGAGCCGCACTCTCCCAAGCTTGGGCTCCACCGAGGAGCAGAACAACAAGCTGAGCCCTCCTAGTGAGAGGATAGAATACATTAAATTCAGGTAAGTTATTGTGAATAATTTTAAGATTATATAATTTAAAGGCTAAACATAGTGATCTGTCCCCAAATTATTAGTTAGCACACTGTATATATCTGCCAGATAATTCCTCCGCAGACTAGGGCTCAACAAGGAGGAGAGCTTCGGGCCCAGCTCCACTAGTGAGAGCCGCACTCTCCCAAGCTTGGGCTCCACCGAGGAGCAGAACACCAGGCCGAGCCCCACTAGTGAGAGCTGCACTCTCCCAGGCTCGGGTTCATGCAAGAGTCAACACCACGAGCTGAGCCCCACTAGTGAGAGGATAGAATACATTAAATTCAGGTAAGTTATTGTGAATAATTTTCAAATTACATAATTTAAAGGCTAAACATAGTTAACTGTTCCCAAATTATTAGTTAGCACACTGTATATATCTGCCAGATAATTCCTCCGCAGACTAGGGCTCAACAAGGAGGAGAGCTTCGGGCCCAGCTCCACTAGTGAGAGCCGCACTCTCCCAAGCTTGGGCTCCACCGAGGAGCAGAACACCAGGCCGAGCCCCACTAGTGAGAGCTGCACTCTCCCAGGCTCGGGTTCATGCAAGAGTCAACACCATGAGTGAGAGGATAGAATACATTAAATTCAGGTAAGTTATTGTGAATAATTTTCAAATTACATAACTTAAAGGTTAAACATAGTTAACTGTTCCCAAATTATTAGTTAGCAAACTGTATATTTCTGCCAGATAATTCCTCCGCAGACTAGGGCTCAACAAGGAGGAGAGCTTCGGGCCCAGCTCCACTAGTGAGAGCCGCACTCTCCCAAGCTTGGGCTCCACCGAGGAGCAGAACAACAAGCTGAGCCCTCCTAGTGAGAGGATAGAATACATTAAATTCAGGGAAGTTATTGTGAATAATTTTAAGATTATATAATTTAAAGGCTAAACATAGTGATCTGTCCCCAAATTACGAGTTAGCACACTGTAGATATCTGCCAGATAATTCCTCCGCAGACTAAGGCTCAACAAGGAGGAGAGCTTCGGGCCCAGCTCCACTAGTGAGAGCCGCACTCTCCCAAGCTTGGGCTCCACCGAGGAGCAGAACACCAGGCCGAGCCCCACTAGCGAGAGCTGCACTCTCCCAGGCTCGGGTTCATGCAAGAGTCAACACCATGAGCTGAGCCCCACTAGTGAGAGGATAGAATACATTAAATTCAGGTAAGTTATTGTGAATAATTTTCAAATTATATAATTTAAAGGCTAAACATAGTTAACTGTTCCCAAATTATTAGTTAGCACACTGTATATATCTGCCAGATAATTCCTCCGCAGACTAGGGCTCAACAAGGAGGAGAGCTTCGGGCCCAGCTCCACTAGTGAGAGCCGCACTCTCCCAAGCTTGGGCTCCACCGAGGAGCAGAACACCATGCCGAGCCCCACTAGTGAGAGCTGCACTCTTCCAGGCTCGGGTTCATGCAAGAGTCAACACCATGAGCTGAGCCCCACTAGTGAGAGGATAGAATACATAAAATTCAGGTAAGTTATTGTGAATAATTTTCAAATTACATAATTTAAAGGCTAAACATAGTGAACTGTTCCCAAATTATTAGTTAGCACACTGTATATATCTGCCAGATAATTCCTCCGCAGACTAGGGCTCAACAAGGAGGAGAGCTTCGGGCCCAGCTCCACTAGTGAGAGCCGCACTCTCCCAAGCTTGGGCTCCACCGAGGAGCAGAACAACAAGCTGAGCCCCACTAGCGAGAGCTGTACTCTCCCAGGCTCGGGTTCCTGCAAGGAGCAACACCATGAGCTGAGCCCTCCTAGTGAGAGGATAGAATACATTGCATTCAGGTAAGTTGTTGTGAATAATTTTAAGATTATATAATTTAAAGGCTAAACATAGTGATCTGTCCCCAAATTATGAGTTAGCACACTGTAGATATCTGCCAGATAATTCCTCCGCAGACTAAGGCTCAACAAGGAGGAGAGCTTCGGGCCCAGCTCCACTAGTGAGAGCCGCACTCTCCCAAGCTTGGGCTCCACCGAGGAGCAGAAAACCAGGCCGAGCCCCACTAGCGAGAGCTGCACTCTCCCAGGCTCGGGTTCATGCAAGAGTCAACACCATGAGCTGAGCCCCACTAGTGAGAGGATAGAATACATAAAATTCAGGTAAGTTATTGTGAATAATTTTCAAATTACATAATTTAAAGGCTAAACATAGTGAACTGTTCCCAAATTATTAGTTAGCACACTGTATATATCTGCCAGATAATTCCTCCGCAGACTAGGGCTCAACAAGGAGGAGAGCTTCGGGCCCAGCTCCACTAGTGAGAGCCGCACTCTCCCAAGCTTGGGCTCCACCGAGGAGCAGACCACCAGGCCGAGCCCCACTAGTGAGAGCTGCACTCTCCCAGGCTCGGGTTCATGCAAGGGTCAACACCACAAGCTGAGCCCCATTAGTGAGAGGATAGAATACATTAAATTCAGGTAAGTTATTGTGAATAATTTTCAAATTACATAATTTAAAGGCTAAACATAGTGAACTGTTCCCAAATTATTAGTTAGCACACTGTATATATCTGCCAGATAATTACTCCGCAGACTAGGGCTCAACAAGGAGGAGAGCTTCGGGCCCATCTCCACTAGTGAGAGCCGCACTCTCCCAAGCTTGGGCTCCACCGAGGAGCAGAACAACAAGCTGAGCCCCACTAGCGAGAGCTGTACTCTCCCAGGCTCGGGTTCCTGCAAGGAGCAACACCATGAGCTGAGCCCTCCTAGTGAGAGGATAGAATACATTAAATTCAGGTAAGTTATTGTGAATAATTTTCAAATTACATAATTTAAAGGCTAAACATAGTTAACTGTTCCCAAATTATTAGTTAGCACACTGTATATATCTGCCAGATAATTCCTCCGCAGACTAGGGCTCAACAAGGAGGAGAGCTTCGGGCCCAGCTCCACTAGTGAGAGCCGCACTCTCCCAAGCTTGGGCTCCACCGAGGAGCAGAACACCAGGCCGAGCCCCACTAGTGAGAGCTGCACTCTCCCAGGCTCGGGTTCATGCAAGAGTCAACACCACGAGCTGAGCCCCACTAGTGAGAGGATAGAATACATTAAATTCAGGTAAGTTATTGTGAATAATTTTCAAATTACATAATTTAAAGGCTAAACATAGTTAACTGTTCCCAAATTATTAGTTAGCACACTGTATATATCTGCCAGATAATTCCTCCGCAGACTAGGGCTCAACAAGGAGGAGAGCTTCGGGCCCAGCTCCACTAGTGAGAGCCGCACTCTCCCAAGCTTGGGCTCCACCGAGGAGCAGAACAACAAGCTGAGCCCTCCTAGTGAGAGGATAGAATACATTAAATTCAGGTAAGTTATTGTGAATAATTTTAAGATTATATAATTTAAAGGCTAAACATAGTGATCTGTCCCCAAATTATTAGTTAGCACACTGTATATATCTGCCAGATAATTCCTCCGCAGACTAGGGCTCAACAAGGAGGAGAGCTTCGGGCCCAGCTCCACTAGTGAGAGCCGCACTCTCCCAAGCTTGGGCTCCACCGAGGAGCAGAAAACCAGGCCGAGCCCCACTAGTGAGAGCTGCACTCTCCCAGGCTCGGGTTCATGCAAGAGTCAACACCACGAGCTGAGCCCCACTAGTGAGAGGATAGAATACATTAAATTCAGGTAAGTTATTGTGAATAATTTTCAAATTACATAATTTAAAGGCTAAACATAGTTAACTGTTCCCAAATTATTAGTTAGCACACTGTATATATCTGCCAGATAATTCCTCCGCAGACTAGGGCTCAACAAGGAGGAGAGCTTCGGGCCCAGCTCCACTAGTGAGAGCCGCACTCTCCCAAGCTTGGGCTCCACCGAGGAGCAGAACACCAGGCCGAGCCCCACTAGTGAGAGCTGCACTCTCCCAGGCTCGGGTTCATGCAAGAGTCAACACCATGAGTGAGAGGATAGAATACATTAAATTCAGGTAAGTTATTGTGAATAATTTTCAAATTACATAACTTAAAGGTTAAACATAGTTAACTGTTCCCAAATTATTAGTTAGCAAACTGTATATTTCTGCCAGATAATTCTTCCGCAGACTAGGGCTCAACAAGGAGGAGAGCTTCGGGCCCAGCTCCACTAGTGAGAGCCGCACTCTCCCAAGCTTGGGCTCCACCGTGGAGCAGAACAACAAGCTGAGCCCCAATAGCGAGAGCTGTACTCTCCCAGGCTCGGCTTCCTGCAAGGAGCAACACCATGAGCTGAGACCTCCTAGTGAGAGGATAGAATACATTACATTCAGGTAAGTTATTGTGAATAATTTTAAGATTATATAATTTAAAGGCTAAACATAGTGATCTGTCCCCAAATTATGAGTTAGCACACTGTAGATATCTGCCAGATAATTCCTCCGCAGACTAAGGCTCAACAAGGAGGAGAGCTTCGGGCCCAGCTCCACTAGTGAGAGCCGCACTCTCCCAAGCTTGGGCTCCACCGAGGAGCAGAACACCAGGCCGAGCCCCACTAGCGAGAGCTGCACTCTCCCAGGCTCGGGTTCATGCAAGAGTCAACACCATGAGCTGAGCCCCACTAGTGAGAGGATAGAATACATTAAATTCAGGTAAGTTATTGTGAATAATTTTCAAATTACATAATTTAAAGGCTAAACATAGTTAACTGTTCCCAAATTATTAGTTAGCACACTGTATATATCTGCCAGATAATTCCTCCGCAGACTAGGGCTCAACAAGGAGGAGAGCTTCGGGCCCAGCTCCACTAGTGAGAGCCGCACTCTCCCAAGCTTGGGCTCCACCGAGGAGCAGAACACCAGGCCGAGCCCCACTAGTGAGAGCTGCACTCTCCCTGGCTCGGGTTCATGCAAGAGTCAAAACCACGAGCTGAGCCCCACTAGTGAGAGGATAGAATACATTAAATTCAGGTAAGTTATTGTGAATAATTTTCAAATTACATAATTTAAAGGCTAAACATAGTGAACTGTTCCCAAATTATTAGTTAGCACACTGTATATATCTGCCAGATAATTCCTCCGCAGACTAGGGCTCAACAAGGAGGAGAGCTTCGGGCCCAGCTCCACTAGTGAGAGCCGCACTCTCCCAAGCTTGGGCTCCACCGAGGAGCAGAACACCAGGCCGAGCCCCGCTAGTGAGAGCTGCACTCTCCCAGGCTCGGGTTCCTGCAAGGAGCAACACCATGAGCTGAGCCCTCCTAGTGAGAGGATAGAATACATTAAATTCAGGTAAGTTATTGTGAATAATTTTAAGATTATATAATTTAAAGGCTAAACATAGTGATCTGTCCCCAAATTATGAGTTAGCACACTGTAGATATCTGCCAGATAATTCCTCCGCAGACTAAGGCTCAACAAGGAGGAGAGCTTCGGGCCCAGCTCCACTAGTGAGAGCCGCACTCTCCCAAGCTTGGGCTCCACCGAGGAGCAGAACACCAGGCCGAGCCCCACTAGCGAGAGCTGCACTCTCCCAGGCTCGGGTTCATGCAAGAGTCAACACCATGAGCTGAGCCCCACTAGTGAGAGGATAGAATACATAAAATTCAGGTAAGTTATTGTGAATAATTTTCAAATTACATAATTTAAAGGCTAAACATAGTGAACTGTTCCCAAATTATTAGTTAGCACACTGTATATATCTGCCAGATAATTCCTCCGCAGACTAGGGCTCAACAAGTAGGAGAGCTTCGGGCCCAGCTCCACTAGTGAGAGCCGCACTCTCCCAGGCTCGGGATCATGCAAGAGTCAACACCACGAGCTGAGCCCCACTAGTGAGAGGATAGAATACATTAAATTCAGGTAAGTTATTGTGAATAATTTTCAAATTACATAATTTAAAGGCTAAACATAGTGAACTGTTCCCAAATTATTAGTTAGCACACTGTATATATCTGCCAGATAATTCCTCCGCAGACTAGGGCTCAACAAGGAGGAGAGCTTCGGGCCCAGCTCCACTAGTGAGAGCCGCACTCTCCCAAGCTTGGGCTCCACCGAGGAGCAGAACAATAAGCTGAGCCCCACTAGCGAGAGCTGCACTCTCCCAGGCTCGGGTTCATGCAAGAGTCAACACCATGAGCTGAGCCCTCCTAGTGAAAGGATAGAATACATTAAATTCAGGTAAGTTATTGTGAATAATTTTCAAATTACATAATTTAAAGGCTAAACATAGTTAACTGTTCCCAAATTATTAGTTAGCACACTGTATATATCTGCCAGATAATTCCTCCGCAGACTAGGGCTCAACAAGGAGGAGAGCTTCGGGCCCAGCTCCACTAGTGAGAGCCGCACTCTCCCAAGCTTGGGCTCCACCGAGGAGCAGAACACCAGGCCGAGCCCCACTAGTGAGAGCTGCACTCTCCCAGGCTCGGGTTCATGCAAGAGTCAACACTATGAGCTGAGCCCCACTAGTGAGAGGATAGAATACATAAAATTCAGATAAGTTATTGTGAATAATTTTCAAATTACATAATTTAAAGGCTAAACATAGTGAACTGTTCCCAAATTATTAGTTAGCACACTGTATATATCTGCCAGATAATTCCTCCGCAGACTAGGGCTCAACAAGGAGGAGAGCTTCGGGCCCAGCTCCACTAGTGAGAGCCGCACTCTCCCAAGCTTGGGCTCCACCGAGGAGCAGAACAACAAGCTGAGCCCCACTAGCGAGAGCTGCACTCTCCCAGGCTCGGGTTCATGCAAGAGTCAACACCACAAGCTGAGCCCCACTAGTGAGAGGATAGAATACATAAAATTCAGATAAGTTATTGTGAATAATTTTCAAATTACATAATTTAAAGGCTAAACATAGTGAACTGTTCCCAAATTATTAGTTAGCACACTGTATATATCTGCCAGATAATTCCTCCGCAGACTAGGGCTCAACAAGGAGGAGAGCTTCGGGCCCAGCTCCACTAGTGAGAGCCGCACTCTCCCAAGCTTGGGCTCCACCGAGGAGCAGAACAACAAGCTGAGCCCCACTAGCGAGAGCTGTACTCTCCCAGGCTCGGGTTCCTGCAAGGAGCAACACCATGAGCTGAGCCCTCCTAGTGAGAGGATAGAATACATTAAATTCAGGTAAGTTATTGTGAATAATTTTAAGATCATATAATTTAAAGGCTAAACATAGTGATCTGTCCCCAAATTATGAGTTAGGACACTGTACATATCTGCCAGATAATTCCTCCGCAGACTAAGGCTCAACAAGGAGGAGAGCTTCGGGCCTAGCTCCACTAGTGAGAGCCGCACTCTCCCAAGCTTGGGCTCCACCGAGGAGCAGAACAACAAGCTGAGCCCCACTAGCGAGAGCTGTACTCTCCCAGGCTCGGGTTCCTGCAAGGAGCAACACCATGAGCTGAGCCCTCCTAGTGAGAGGTAAGAATACATTAAATTCAGGTAAGTTATTGTGAATAATTTTCAAATTACATAATTTAAAGGCTAAACATAGTTAACTGTTCCCAAATTATTAGTTAGCACACTGTATATATCTGCCAGATAATTCCTCCGCAGACTAGGGCTCAACAAGGAGGAGAGCTTCGGGCCCAGCTCCACTAGTGAGAGCCGCACTCTCCCAAGCTTGGGCTCCACCGAGGAGCAGAACACCAGGCCGAGCCCCACTAGTGAGAGCTGCACTCTCCCAGGCTCGGGTTCATGCAAGAGTCAACACCACGAGCTGAGCCCCACTAGTGAGAGGATAGAATACATTAAATTCAGGTAAGTTATTGTGAATAATTTTCAAATTACATAATTTAAAGGCTAAACATAGTGAACTGTTCCCAAATTATTAGTTAGCACACTGTATATATCTGCCAGATAATTCCTCCGCAGACTAGGGCTCAACAAGGAGGAGAGCTTCGGGCCCAGCTCCACTAGTGAGAGACGCACTCTCCCAAGCTTGGGCTCCACCGAGGAGCAGAACAACAAGCTGAGCCCCATTAGCGAGAGCTGTACTCTCCCAGGCTCGGGTTCCTGCAAGGAGCAACACCATGAGCTGAGCCCTCCTAGTGAGAGGATAGAATACATTAAATTCAGGTAAGTTATTGTGAATAATTTTAAGATCATATAATTTAAAGGCTAAACATAGTGATCTGTCCCCAAATTATGAGTTAGCACACTGTAGATATCTGCCAGATAATTCCTCCGCAGACTAAGGCTCAACAAGGAGGAGAGCTTCGGGCCTAGCTCCACTAGTGGGAGCTGCACTCTCCCAAGCTTGGGCTCCACCGAGGAGCAGAACAACAAGCTGAGCCCCACTAGCGAGAGCTGTACTCTCCCAGGCTCGGGTTCCTGCAAGGAGCAACACCATGAGCTGAGCCCTCCTAGTGAGAGGATAGAATACATTAAATTCAGGTAAGTTATTGTGAATAATTTTCAAATTACATAATTTAAAGGCTAAACTGTCACGACACTCCTTAGTCGACATGCCCTCACCACTCTTTCTGTTTGGCACTGTTTCTCATTCCCTTTCGTTAGGCACTACACCTGGCCCTTGTTTAGCACCTATATATTCTGGTTTCTCCCCTCACTCCCTGTCAGATCATTATCCTCTATCCTTGACCCTGTACCTGCTGTTTCCTGGCTCCCGTGATTCTGGCTCCCGTGATCCTGTCTCCTGTCTCCTGTGTCTTGTTTCCTGAGTATCCTGAGTATCCTGAGTATCCTGAGTATCCTGAGTATCCTGAGTATCCTGTGTTTCCTGATCCGGTGTTCCGATGTCCTTATGGTCCTGTGTCCTGTGCTCCCTGTTCCAGTGTTCGCCTGCAGTGTTCCGGTCTAGACTCCTTCTCCAGTGATTCTGACCTTGCTGCATTATTTCTGTGTGACCTGCTTAGGACTTTGCCCCTTGATGTTCATTTTGTACTTGGTGGCTGCACTCACCTGACAGCCTTTACCTTTGCCTAGGACTATTGTGGACTCTGCCTGCTCTATTGTATATATTGGGTTATTGTATATATTTATATATTTGTGGCATTGTCATATTTTGTTTTGTATATATTATATATATCTATATCCTTTTGGTTTGCCTTAATACATTTTCTTTATTACTCCATTTATCGTGTCCTAGAATTATTTCTCTGCTAAGTTGGTTCCCACACTTAAAGGGACAGTGCTGTTGCAGGGCAGCACCCCTTCATGTCATGACATAAACATAGTTAACTGTTCCCAAATTATTAGTTAGCACACTGTATATATCTGCCAGATAATTCCTCCGCAGACTAGGGCTCAACAAGGAGGAGAGCTTCGGGCCCAGCTCCACTAGTGAGAGCCGCACTCTCCCAAGCTTGGGCTCCACTGAGGAGCAGAACACCAGGCCGAGCCCCACTAGCGAGAGCTGCACTCTCCCAGGCTCGGGTTCCTGCAAGGAGCAACACCATGAACTGAGCCCTCCTAGTGAGAGGATAGAATACATTAAATTCAGGTAAGTTATTGTGAATAATTTTCAAATTACATAAATTAAAGGCTAAACATAGTGAACTGTTCCCAAATTATTAGTTAGCACACTGTATATATCTGCCAGATAATGCCTCCGCAGACTAGGGCTTAACAAGGAGGAGAGCTTCGGGCCCAGCTCTACTAGTGAGAGCTGCACTCTCCCAAGCTTGGGCTCCACCGAGGAGCAGAACACCAGGCCGAGCCCCACTGGTGAGAGCTGCACTCTCCCAGGCTCGGGTTCCTGCAAGGAGCAACACCATGAGCTGAGCCCTCCTAGTGAGAGGATAGAATACATTAAATTCAGGTAAGTTACTGTGAATAATTTTAAGATTATATAATTTAAAGGCTAAACATAGTGATCTGTCCCCAAATTATGAGTTAGCACACTGTAGATATCTGCCAGATAATTCCTCCGCAGACTAAGGCTCAACAAGGAGGAGAGCTTCGGGCCCAGCTCCACTAGTGAGAGCCGCACTCTCCCAAGCTTGGGCTCCACCGAGGAGCAGAACACCAGGCCGAGCCCCACTAGCGAGAGCTGCACTCTCCCAGGCTCGGGTTCATGCAAGAGTCAACACCATGAGCTGAGCCCCACTAGTGAGAGGATAGAATACATTAAATTCAGGTAAGTTATTGTGAATAATTTTCAAATTACATAATTTAAAGGCTAAACATAGTGAACTGTTCCCAAATTATTAGTTAGCACACTGTATATATCTGCCAGATAATTCTTCCGCAGACTAGGGCTCAACAAGGAGGAGAGCTTCGGGCCCAGCTCCACTAGTGAGAGCCGCACTCTCCCAAGCTTGGGCTCCACCGAGGAGCAGAACAACAAGCTGAGCCCTCCTAGTGAGAGGATAGAATACATTAAATTCAGGTAAGTTATTGTGAATAATTTTAAGATTATATAATTTAAAGGCTAAACATAGTGATCTGTCCCCAAATTATTAGTTAGCACACTGTATATATCTGCCAGATAATTCTTCCGCAGACTAGGGCTCAACAAGGAGGAGAGCTTCGGGCCCAGCTCCACTAGTGAGAGCCGCACTCTCCCAAGCTTGGGCTCCACCGAGGAGCAGAACACCAGGCCGAGCCCCACTAGCGAGAGCTGCACTCTCCCAGGCTCGGGTTCATGCAAGAGTCAACACCATGAGCTGAGCCCCACTAGTGAGAGGATAGAATACATTAAATTCAGGTAAGTTATTGTGAATAATTTTCAAATTACATAATTTAAAGGCTAAACATAGTGAACTGTTCCCAAATTATTAGTTAGCACACTGTATATATCTGCCAGATAATTCTTCCGCAGACTAGGGCTCAACAAGGAGGAGAGCTTCGGGCCCAGCTCCACTAGTGAGAGCCGCACTCTCCCAAGCTTGGGCTCCACCGAGGAGCAGAACACCAGGCCGAGCCCCACTAGCGAGAGCTGCACTCTCCCAGGCTCGGGTTCATGCAAGAGTCAACACCATGAGCTGAGCCCCACTAGTGAGAGGATAGAATACATTAAATTCAGGTAAGTTATTGTGAATAATTTTCAAATTACATAATTTAAAGGCTAAACATAGTGAACTGTTCCCAAATTATTAGTTAGCACACTGTATATATCTGCCAGATAATTCTTCCGCAGACTAGGGCTCAACAAGGAGGAGAGCTTCGGGCCCAGCTCCACTAGTGAGAGCCGCACTCTCCCAAGCTTGGGCTCCACCGAGGAGCAGAACACCAGGCCGAGCCCCACTAGTGAGAGCTGCACTCTCCCAGGCTCGGGTTCATGCAAGAGTCAACACCACGAGCTGAGCCCCACTAGTGAGAGGATAGAATACATTAAATTCAGGTAAGTTATTGTGAATAATTTTCAAATTACATAATTTAAAGGCTAAACATAGTTAACTGTTCCCAAATTATTAGTTAGCACACTGTATATATCTGCCAGATAATTCCTCCGCAGACTAGGGCTCAACAAGGAGGAGAGCTTCGGGCACAGCTCCACTAGTGAGAGCCGCACTCTCCCAAGCTTGGGCTCCACCGAGGAGCAGAACAACAAGCTGAGCCCTCCTAGTGAGAGGATAGAATACATTAAATTCAGGTAAGTTATTGTGAATAATTTTAAGATTATATAATTTAAAGGCTAAACATAGTGATCTGTCCCCAAATTATTAGTTAGCACACTGTATATATCTGCCAGATAATTCCTCCGCAGACTAGGGCTCAACAAGGAGGAGAGCTTCGGGCCCAGCTCCACTAGTGAGAGCCGCACTCTCCCAAGCTTGGGCTCCACCGAGGAGCAGAACACCAGGCCGAGCCCCACTAGTGAGAGCTGCACTCTCCCAGGCTCGGGTTCATGCAAGAGTCAACACCACGAGCTGAGCCCCACTAGTGAGAGGATAGAATACATTAAATTCAGGTAAGTTATTGTGAATAATTTTCAAATTACATAATTTAAAGGCTAAACATAGTGAACTGTTCCCAAATTATTAGTTTGCACACTGTATATATCTGCCAGATAATTCCTCCGCAGACTAGGGCTCAACAAGGAGGAGAGCTTCGGGCACAGCTCCACTAGTGAGAGCCGCACTCTCCCAAGCTTGGGCTCAACCGAGGAGCAGAACAACAAGCTGAGCCCTCCTAGTGAGAGGATAGAATACATTAAATTCAGGTAAGTTATTGTGAATAATTTTAAGATTATATAATTTAAAGGCTAAACATAGTGATCTGTCCCCAAATTATTAGTTAGCACACTGTATATATCTGCCAGATAATTCCTCCGCAGACTAGGGCTCAACAAGGAGGAGAGCTTCGGGCCCAGCTCCACTAGTGAGAGCCGCACTCTCCCAAGCTTGGGCTCCACCGAGGAGCAGAACACCAGGCCGAGCCCCACTAGTGAGAGCTGCACTCTCCCAGGCTCGGGTTCATGCAAGAGTCAACACCACGAGCTGAGCCCCACTAGTGAGAGGATAGAATACATTAAATTCAGGTAAGTTATTGTGAATAATTTTCAAATTACATAATTTAAAGGCTAAACATAGTTAACTGTTCCCAAAGTATTAGTTAGCACACTGTATATATCTGCCAGATAATTCTTCCGCAGACTAGGGCTCAACAAGGAGGAGAGCTTCGGGCCCAGCTCCACTAGTGAGAGCCGCACTCTCCCAAGCTTGGGCTCCACCGAGGAGCAGAACACCAGGCCGAGCCCCACTAGTGAGAGCTGCACTCTCCCAGGCTCGGGTTCATGCAAGAGTCGACACCATGAGCTGAGCCCCACTAGTGAGAGGATAGAATACATTAAATTCAGGTAAGTTATTGTGAATAATTTTAAGATTATATAATTTAAAGGCTAAACATAGTGATCTGTCCCCAAATTATTAGTTAGCACACTGTATATATCTGCCAGATAATTCCTCCGCAGACTAGGGCTCAACAAGGAGGAGAGCTTCGGGCACAGCTCCACTAGTGAGAGCCGCACTCTCCCAAGCTTGGGCTCCACCGAGGAGCAGAACAACAAGCTGAGCCCTCCTAGTGAGAGGATAGAATACATTAAATTCAGGTAAGTTATTGTGAATAATTTTAAGATTATATAATTTAAAGGCTAAACTTAGTGATCTGTCCCCAAATTATTAGTTAGCACACTGTATATATCTGCCAGATAATTCCTCCGCAGACTAGGGCTCAACAAGGAGGAGAGCTTCGGGCCCAGCTCCACTAGTGAGAGCCGCACTCTCCCAAGCTTGGGCTCCACCGAGGAGCAGAACACCAGGCCGAGCCCCACTAGTGAGAGCTGCACTCTCCCAGGCTCGGGTTCATGCAAGAGTCAACACCACGAGCTGAGCCCCACTAGTGAGAGGATAGAATACATTAAATTCAGGTAAGTTATTGTGAATAATTTTCAAATTACATAATTTAAAGGCTAAACATAGTTAACTGTTCCCAAATTATTAGTTAGCACACTGTATATATCTGCCAGATAATTCCTCCGCAGACTAGGGCTCAACAAGGAGGAGAGCTTCGGGCACAGCTCCACTAGTGAGAGCCGCACTCTCCCAAGCTTGGGCTCCACCGAGGAGCAGAACAACAAGCTGAGCCCTCCTAGTGAGAGGATAGAATACATTAAATTCAGGTAAGTTATTGTGAATAATTTTAAGATTATATAATTTAAAGGCTAAACATAGTGATCTGTCCCCAAATTATTAGTTAGCACACTGTATATATCTGCCAGATAATTCCTCCGCAGACTAGGGCTCAACAAGGAGGAGAGCTTCGGGCCCAGCTCCACTAGTGAGAGCCGCACTCTCCCAAGCTTGGGCTCCACCGAGGAGCAGAACACCAGGCCGAGCCCCACTAGTGAGAGCTGCACTCTCCCAGGCTCGGGTTCATGCAAGAGTCAACACCACGAGCTGAGCCCCACTAGTGAGAGGATAGAATACATTAAATTCAGGTAAGTTATTGTGAATAATTTTCAAATTACATAATTTAAAGGCTAAACATAGTGAACTGTTCCCAAATTATTAGTTAGCACACTGTATATATCTGCCAGATAATTCCTCCGCAGACTAGGGCTCAACAAGGAGGAGAGCTTCGGGCCCAGCTCCACTAGTGAGAGCCGCACTCTCCCAAGCTTGGGCTCCACCGAGGAGCAGAACAACAAGTTGAGCCCCACTAGCGAGAACTGTACTCTCCCAGGCTCGGGTTCCTGCAAGGAGCAACACCATGAGCTGAGCCCTCCTAGTGAGAGGATAGAATACATTAAATTCAGGTAAGTTATTGTGAATAATTTTCAAATTACATAATTTAAAGGCTAAACATAGTGAACTGTTCCCAAATTATTAGTTAGCACACTGTATATATCTGCCAGATAATTCTTCCGCAGACTAGGGCTCAACAAGGAGGAGAGCTTCGGGCCCAGCTCCACTAGTGAGAGCCGCACTCTCCCAAGCTTGGGCTCCACCGAGGAGCAGAACACCAGGCCGAGCCCCACTAGTGAGAGCTGCACTCTCCCAGGCTCGGGTTCATGCAAGAGTCAACACCACGAGCTGAGCCCCACTAGTGAGAGGATAGAATACATTAAATTCAGGTAAGTTATTGTGAATAATTTTCAAATTACATAATTTAAAGGCTAAACATAGTTAACTGTTCCCAAATTATTAGTTAGCACACTGTATATATCTGCCAGATAATTCCTCCGCAGACTAGGGCTCAACAAGGAGGAGAGCTTCGGGCACAGCTCCACTAGTGAGAGCCGCACTCTCCCAAGCTTGGGCTCCACCGAGGAGCAGAACAACAAGCTGAGCCCTCCTAGTGAGAGGATAGAATACATTAAATTCAGGTAAGTTATTGTGAATAATTTTAAGATTATATAATTTAAAGGCTAAACATAGTGATCTGTCCCCAAATTATTAGTTAGCACACTGTATATATCTGCCAGATAATTCCTCCGCAGACTAGGGCTCAACAAGGAGGAGAGCTTCGGGCCCAGCTCCACTAGTGAGAGCCGCACTCTCCCAAGCTTGGGCTCCACCGAGGAGCAGAACACCAGGCCGAGCCCCACTAGTGAGAGCTGCACTCTCCCAGGCTCGGGTTCATGCAAGAGTCAACACCACGAGCTGAGCCCCACTAGTGAGAGGATAGAATACATTAAATTCAGGTAAGTTATTGTGAATAATTTTAAGATTATATAATTTAAAGGCTAAACATAGTGATCTGTCCCCAAATTATTAGTTAGCACACTGTATATATCTGCCAGATAATTCCTCCGCAGACTAGGGCTCAACAAGGAGGAGAGCTTCGGGCCCAGCTCCACTAGTGAGAGCCGCACTCTCCCAAGCTTGGGCTCCACCGAGGAGCAGAACACCAGGCCGAGCCCCACTAGTGAGAGCTGCACTCTCCCAGGCTCGGGTTCATGCAAGAGTCAACACCACGAGCTGAGCCCCACTAGTGAGAGGATAGAATACATTAAATTCAGGTAAGTTATTGTGAATAATTTTCAAATTACATAATTTAAAGGCTAAACATAGTTAACTGTTCCCAAATTATTAGTTAGCACACTGTATATATCTGCCAGATAATTCTTCCGCAGACTAGGGCTCAACAAGGAGGAGAGCTTCGGGCCCAGCTCCACTAGTGAGAGCCGCACTCTCCCAAGCTTGGGCTCCACCGAGGAGCAGAACACCAGGCCGAGCCCCACTAGTGAGAGCTGCACTCTCCCAGGCTCGGGTTCATGCAAGAGTCGACACCATGAGCTGAGCCCCACTAGTGAGAGGATAGAATACATTAAATTCAGGTAAGTTATTGTGAATAATTTTAAGATTATATAATTTAAAGGCTAAACATAGTGATCTGTCCCCAAATTATTAGTTAGCACACTGTATATATCTGCCAGATAATTCCTCCGCAGACTAGGGCTCAACAAGGAGGAGAGCTTCGGGCACAGCTCCACTAGTGAGAGCCGCACTCTCCCAAGCTTGGGCTCCACCGAGGAGCAGAACAACAAGCTGAGCCCTCCTAGTGAGAGGATAGAATACATTAAATTCAGGTAAGTTATTGTGAATAATTTTAAGATTATATAATTTAAAGGCTAAACTTAGTGATCTGTCCCCAAATTATTAGTTAGCACACTGTATATATCTGCCAGATAATTCCTCCGCAGACTAGGGCTCAACAAGGAGGAGAGCTTCGGGCCCAGCTCCACTAGTGAGAGCCGCACTCTCCCAAGCTTGGGCTCCACCGAGGAGCAGAACACCAGGCCGAGCCCCACTAGTGAGAGCTGCACTCTCCCAGGCTCGGGTTCATGCAAGAGTCAACACCACGAGCTGAGCCCCACTAGTGAGAGGATAGAATACATTAAATTCAGGTAAGTTATTGTGAATAATTTTCAAATTACATAATTTAAAGGCTAAACATAGTTAACTGTTCCCAAATTATTAGTTAGCACACTGTATATATCTGCCAGATAATTCCTCCGCAGACTAGGGCTCAACAAGGAGGAGAGCTTCGGGCACAGCTC
This sequence comes from Pelobates fuscus, assembly GCF_036172605.1. Classification (NCBI taxonomy): domain Eukaryota; kingdom Metazoa; phylum Chordata; class Amphibia; order Anura; family Pelobatidae; genus Pelobates; species Pelobates fuscus. Next base: position 98,680,758 of record NC_086329.1, on the reverse strand, counting down.
CACTAGTGAGAGCCGCACTCTCCCAAGCTTGGGCTCCACCGAGGAGCAGAACAACAAGCTGAGCCCTCCTAGTGAGAGGATAGAATACATTAAATTCAGGTAAGTTATTGTGAATAATTTTAAGATTATATAATTTAAAGGCTAAACATAGTGATCTGTCCCCAAATTATTAGTTAGCACACTGTATATATCTGCCAGATAATTCCTCCGCAGACTAGGGCTCAACAAGGAGGAGAGCTTCGGGCCCAGCTCCACTAGTGAGAGCCGCACTCTCCCAAGCTTGGGCTCCACCGAGGAGCAGAACACCAGGCCGAGCCCCACTAGTGAGAGCTGCACTCTCCCAGGCTCGGGTTCATGCAAGAGTCAACACCACGAGCTGAGCCCCACTAGTGAGAGGATAGAATACATTAAATTCAGGTAAGTTATTGTGAATAATTTTCAAATTACATAATTTAAAGGCTAAACATAGTGAACTGTTCCCAAATTATTAGTTAGCACACTGTATATATCTGCCAGATAATTCCTCCGCAGACTAGGGCTCAACAAGGAGGAGAGCTTCGGGCCCAGCTCCACTAGTGAGAGCCGCACTCTCCCAAGCTTGGGCTCCACCGAGGAGCAGAACAACAAGTTGAGCCCCACTAGCGAGAACTGTACTCTCCCAGGCTCGGGTTCCTGCAAGGAGCAACACCATGAGCTGAGCCCTCCTAGTGAGAGGATAGAATACATTAAATTCAGGTAAGTTATTGTGAATAATTTTAAGATTATATAATTTAAAGGCTAAACATAGTGATCTGTCCCCAAATTATGAGTTAGCACACTGTAGATATCTGCCAGATAATTCCTCCGCAGACTAGGGCTCAACAAGGAGGAGAGCTTCGGGCCCAGCTCCACTAGTGAGAGCCGCACTCTCCCAAGCTTGGGCTCCACCGAGGAGCAGAACACCAGGCCGAGCCCCACTAGTGAGAGCTGCACTCTCCCAGGCTCGGGTTCATGCAAGAGTCAACACCATGAGCTGAGCCCCACTAGTGAGAGGATAGAATACATTAAATTCAGGTAAGTTATTGTGAATAATTTTCAAATTACATAATTTAAAGGCTAAACATAGTGAACTGTTCCCAAATTATTAGTTAGCACACTGTAGATATCTCCGCAGACTAGGGCTCAACAAGGAGGAGAGCTTCGGGCACAGCTCCACTAGTGAGAGCCGCACTCTCCCAAGCTTGGGCTCCACCGAGGAGCAGAACAACAAGCTGAGCCCTCCTAGTGAGAGGATAGAATACATTAAATTCAGGTAAGTTATTGTGAATAATTTTAAGATTATATAATTTAAAGGCTAAACATAGTGATCTGTCCCCAAATTATTAGTTAGCACACTGTATATATCTGCCAGATAATTCCTCCGCAGACTAGGGCTCAACAAGGAGGAGAGCTTCGGGCCCAGCTCCACTAGTGAGAGCCGCACTCTCCCAAGCTTGGGCTCCACCGAGGAGCAGAACACCAGGCCGAGCCCCACTAGTGAGAGCTGCACTCTCCCAGGCTCGGGTTCATGCAAGAGTCAACACCACGAGCTGAGCCCCACTAGTGAGAGGATAGAATACATTAAATTCAGGTAAGTTATTGTGAATAATTTTCAAATTACATAATTTAAAGGCTAAACATAGTTAACTGTTCCCAAATTATTAGTTAGCACACTGTATATATCTGCCAGATAATTCCTCCGCAGACTAGGGCTCAACAAGGAGGAGAGCTTCGGGCACAGCTCCACTAGTGAGAGCCGCACTCTCCCAAGCTTGGGCTCCACCGAGGAGCAGATCAACAAGCTGAGCCCTCCTAGTGAGAGGATAGAATACATTAAATTCAGGTAAGTTATTGTGAATAATTTTAAGATTATATAATTTAAAGGCTAAACATAGTGATCTGTCCCCAAATTATTAGTTAGCACACTGTATATATCTGCCAGATAATTCCTCCGCAGACTAGGGCTCAACAAGGAGGAGAGCTTCGGGCCCAGCTCCACTAGTGAGAGCCGCACTCTCCCAAGCTTGGGCTCCACCGAGGAGCAGAACACCAGGCCGAGCCCCACTAGTGAGAGCTGCACTCTCCCAGGCTCGGGTTCATGCAAGAGTCAACACCACGAGCTGAGCCCCACTAGTGAGAGGATAGAATACATTAAATTCAGGTAAGTTATTGTGAATAATTTTCAAATTACATAATTTAAAGGCTAAACATAGTTAACTGTTCCCAAATTATTAGTTAGCACACTGTATATATCTGCCAGATAATTCCTCCGCAGACTAGGGCTCAACAAGGAGGAGAGCTTCGGGCCCAGCTCCACTAGTGAGAGCCGCACTCTCCCAAGCTTGGGCTCCACCGAGGAGCAGAACACCAGGCCGAGCCCCACTAGTGAGAGCTGCACTCTCCCAGGCTCGGGTTCATGCAAGAGTCAACACCACGAGCTGAGCCCCACTAGTGAGAGGATAGAATACATTAAATTCAGGTAAGTTATTGTGAATAATTTTCAAATTACATAATTTAAAGGCTAAACATAGTTAACTGTTCCCAAATTATTAGTTAGCACACTGTATATATCTGCCAGATAATTCTTCCGCAGACTAGGGCTCAACAAGGAGGAGAGCTTCGGGCCCAGCTCCACTAGTGAGTGCCGCACTCTCCCAAGCTTGGGCTCCACCGAGGAGCAGAACACCAGGCCGAGCCCCACTAGTGAGAGCTGCACTCTCCCAGGCTCGGGTTCATGCAAGAGTCGACACCATGAGCTGAGCCCCACTAGTGAGAGGATAGAATACATTAAATTCAGGTAAGTTATTGTGAATAATTTTAAGATTATATAATTTAAAGGCTAAACATAGTGATCTGTCCCCAAATTATTAGTTAGCACACTGTATATATCTGCCAGATAATTCCTCCGCAGACTAGGGCTCAACAAGGAGGAGAGCTTCGGGCACAGCTCCACTAGTGAGAGCCGCACTCTCCCAAGCTTGGGCTCCACCGAGGAGCAGAACAACAAGCTGAGCCCTCCTAGTGAGAGGATAGAATACATTAAATTCAGGTAAGTTATAGTGAATAATTTTAAGATTATATAATTTAAAGGCTAAACATAGTGATCTGTCCCCAAATTATTAGTTAGCACACTGTATATATCTGCCAGATAATTCCTCCGCAGACTAGGGCTCAACAAGGAGGAGAGCTTCGGGCCCAGCTCCACTAGTGAGAGCCGCACTCTCCCAAGCTTGGGCTCCACCGAGGAGCAGAACACCAGGCCGAGCCCCACTAGTGAGAGCTGCACTCTCCCAGGCTCGGGTTCATGCAAGAGTCAACACCACGAGCTGAGCCCCACTAGTGAGAGGATAGAATACATTAAATTCAGGTAAGTTATTGTGAATAATTTTCAAATTACATAATTTAAAGGCTAAACATAGTTAACTGTTCCCAAATTATTAGTTAGCACACTGTATATATCTGCCAGATAATTCCTCCGCAGACTAGGGCTCAACAAGGAGGAGAGCTTCGGGCACAGCTCCACTAGTGAGAGCCGCACTCTCCCAAGCTTGGGCTCCACCGAGGAGCAGAACAACAAGCTGAGCCCTCCTAGTGAGAGGATAGAATACATTAAATTCAGGTAAGTTATTGTGAATAATTTTAAGATTATATAATTTAAAGGCTAAACATAGTGATCTGTCCCCAAATTATTAGTTAGCACACTGTATATATCTGCCAGATAATTCCTCCGCAGACTAGGGCTCAACAAGGAGGAGAGCTTCGGGCCCAGCTCCACTAGTGAGAGCCGCACTCTCCCAAGCTTGGGCTCCACCGAGGAGCAGAACACCAGGCCGAGCCCCACTAGTGAGAGCTGCACTCTCCCAGGCTCGGGTTCATGCAAGAGTCAACACCACGAGCTGAGCCCCACTAGTGAGAGGATAGAATACATTAAATTCAGGTAAGTTATTGTGAATAATTTTCAAATTACATAATTTAAAGGCTAAACATAGTGAACTGTTCCCAAATTATTAGTTAGCACACTGTATATATCTGCCAGATAATTCCTCCGCAGACTAGGGCTCAACAAGGAGGAGAGCTTCGGGCCCAGCTCCACTAGTGAGAGCCGCACTCTCCCAAGCTTGGGCTCCACCGAGGAGCAGAACAACAAGTTGAGCCCCACTAGCGAGAACTGTACTCTCCCAGGCTCGGGTTCCTGCAAGGAGCAACACCATGAGCTGAGCCCTCCTAGTGAGAGGATAGAATACATTAAATTCAGGTAAGTTATTGTGAATAATTTTAAGATTATATAATTTAAAGGCTAAACATAGTGATCTGTCCCCAAATTATGAGTTAGCACACTGTAGATATCTGCCAGATAATTCCTCCGCAGACTAGGGCTCAACAAGGAGGAGAGCTTCGGGCCCAGCTCCACTAGTGAGAGCCGCACTCTCCCAAGCTTAAGCTCCACCGAGGAGCAGAACACCAGGCCAAGCCCCACTAGTGAGAGCTGCACTCTCCCAGGCTCGGGTTCATGCAAGAGTCAACACCATGAGCTGAGCCCCACTAGTGAGAGGATAGAATACATTAAATTCAGGTAAGTTATTGTGAATAATTTTCAAATTACATAATTTAAAGGCTAAACATCGTGAACTGTTCCCAAATTATTAGTTAGCACACTGTATATATCTGCCAGATAATTCCTCCGCAGACTAGGGCTCAACAAGGAGGAGAGCTTCGGGCCCAGCTCCACTAGTGAGAGCCGCACTCTCCCAAGCTTGGGCTCCACCGAGGAGCAGAACACCAGGCCGAGCCCCACTAGCCAGAGCTGCACTCTCCCAGGCTCGGGTTCATGCAAGAGTCAACACCATGAGCTGAGCCCCACTAGTGAGAGGATAGAATACATTAAATTCAGGTAAGTTATTGTGAATAATTTTCAAATTACATAATTTAAAGGCTAAACATAGTTAACTGTTCCCAAATTATTAGTTAGCACACTGTAGATATCTGCCAGATAATTCCTCCGCAGACTAGGGCTCAACAAGGAGGAGAGCTTCGGGCACAGCTCCACTAGTGAGAGCCGCACTCTCCCAAGCTTGGGCTCCACCGAGGAGCAGAACAACAAGCTGAGCCCTCCTAGTGAGAGGATAGAATACATTAAATTCAGGTAAGTTATTGTGAATAATTTTAAGATTATATAATTTAAAGGCTAAACATAGTGATCTGTCCCCAAATTATTAGTTAGCACACTGTATATATCTGCCAGATAATTCCTCCGCAGACTAGGGCTCAACAAGGAGGAGAGCTTCGGGCCCAGCTCCACTAGTGAGAGCCGCACTCTCCCAAGCTTTGGCTCCACCGAGGAGCAGAACAACAAGCTGAGCCCTCCTAGGGAGAGGATAGAATACATTAAATTCAGGTAAGTTATTGTGAATAATTTTAAGATTATATAATTTAAAGGCTAAACATAGTGATCTGTCCCCAAATTATTAGTTAGCACACTGTATATATCTGCCAGATAATTCCTCCGCAGACTAGGGCTCAACAAGGAGGAGAGCTTCGGGCCCAGCTCCACTAGTGAGAGCCGCACTCTCCCAAGCTTGGGCTCCACCGAGGAGCAGAACACCAGGCCGAGCCCCACTAGTGAGAGCTGCACTCTCCCAGGCTCGGGTTCATGCAAGAGTCAACACCACGAGCTGAGCCCCACTAGTGAGAGGATAGAATACATTAAATTCAGGTAAGTTATTGTGAATAATTTTCAAATTACATAATTTAAAGGCTAAACATAGTTAACTGTTCCCAAATTATTAGTTAGCACACTGTATATATCTGCCAGATAATTCCTCCGCAGACTAGGGCTCAACAAGGAGGAGAGCTTCGGGCCCAGCTCCACTAGTGAGAGCCGCACTCTCCCAAGCTTGGGCTCCACCGAGGAGCAGAACACCAGGCCGAGCCCCACTAGTGAGAGCTGCACTCTCCCAGGCTCGGGTTCATGCAAGAGTCAACACCACGAGCTGAGCCCCACTAGTGAGAGGATAGAATACATTAAATTCAGGTAAGTTATTGTGAATAATTTTCAAATTACATAATTTAAAGGCTAAACATAGTTAACTGTTCCCAAATTATTAGTTAGCACACTGTATATATCTGCCAGATAATTCTTCCGCAGACTAGGGCTCAACAAGGAGGAGAGCTTCGGGCCCAGCTCCACTAGTGAGAGCCGCACTCTCCCAAGCTTGGGCTCCACCGAGGAGCAGAACACCAGGCCGAGCCCCACTAGTGAGAGCTGCACTCTCCCAGGCTCGGGTTCATGCAAAAGTCAACACCATGAGCTGAGCCCCACTAGTGAGAGGATAGAATACATTAAATTCAGGTAAGTTATTGTGAATAATTTTCAAATTACATAATTTAAAGGCTAAACATAGTGAACTGTTCCCAAATTATTAGTTAGCACACTGTATATATCTGCCAGATAATTCCTCCGCAGACTAGGGCTCAACAAGGAGGAGAGCTTCGGGCACAGCTCCACTAGTGAGAGCCGCACTCTCCCAAGCTTGGGCTCCACCGAGGAGCAGAACAACAAGCTGAGCCCTCCTAGTGAGAGGATAGAATACATTAAATTCAGGTAAGTTATTGTGAATAATTTTAAGATTATATAATTTAAAGGCTAAACATAGTGATCTGTCCCCAAATTATTAGTTAGCACACTGTATATATCTGCTAGATAATTCCTCCGCAGACTAGGGCTCAACAAGGAGGAGAGCTTCGGGCCCAGCTCCACTAGTGAGAGCCGCACTCTCCCAAGCTTGGGCTCCACCGAGGAGCAGAACACCAGGCCGAGCCCCACTAGTGAGAGCTGCACTCTCCCAGGCTCGGGTTCATGCAAGAGTCAACACCACGAGCTGAGCCCCACTAGTGAGAGGATAGAATACATTAAATTCAGGTAAGTTATTGTGAATAATTTTCAAATTACATAATTTAAAGGCTAAACATAGTTAACTGTTCCCAAATTATTAGTTAGCACACTGTATATATCTGCCAGATAATTCCTCCGCAGACTAGGGCTCAACAAGGAGGAGAGCTTCGGGCACAGCTCCACTAGTGAGAGCCGCACTCTCCCAAGCTTGGGCTCCACCGAGGAGCAGAACAACAAGCTGAGCCCTCCTAGTGAGAGGATAGAATACATTAAATTCAGGTAAGTTATTGTGAATAATTTTAAGATTATATAATTTAAAGGCTAAACATAGTGATCTGTCCCCAAATTATTAGTTAGCACACTGTATATATCTGCCAGATAATTCCTCCGCAGACTAGGGCTCAACAAGGAGGAGAGCTTCGGGCCCAGCTCCACTAGTGAGAGCCGCACTCTCCCAAGCTTGGGCTCCACCGAGGAGCAGAACACCAGGCCGAGCCCCACTAGTGAGAGCTGCACTCTCCCAGGCTCGGGTTCATGCAAGAGTCAACACCACGAGCTGAGCCCCACTAGTGAGAGGATAGAATACATTAAATTCAGGTAAGTTATTGTGAATAATTTTCAAATTACATAATTTAAAGGCTAAACATAGTGAACTGTTCCCAAATTATTAGTTAGCACACTGTATATATCTGCCAGATAATTCCTCCGCAGACTAGGGCTCAACAAGGAGGAGAGCTTCGGGCACAGCTCCAGTAGTGAGAGCCGCACTCTCCCAAGCTTGGGCTCCACCGAGGAGCAGAACAACAAGCTGAGCCCTCCTAGTGAGAGGATAGAATACATTAAATTCAGGTAAGTTATTGTGAATAATTTTAAGATTATATAATTTAAAGGCTAAACATAGTGATCTGTCCCCAAATTATTAGTTAGCACACTGTATATATCTGCCAGATAATTCCTCCGCAGACTAGGGCTCAACAAGGAGGAGAGCTTCGGGCCCAGCTCCACTAGTGAGAGCCGCACTCTCCCAAGCTTGGGCTCCACCGAGGAGCAGAACACCAGGCCGAGCCCCACTAGTGAGAGCTGCACTCTCCCAGGCTCGGGTTCATGCAAGAGTCAACACCACGAGCTGAGCCCCACTAGTGAGAGGATAGAATACATTAAATTCAGGTAAGTTATTGTGAATAATTTTCAAATTACATAATTTAAAGGCTAAACATAGTTAACTGTTCCCAAATTATTAGTTAGCACACTGTATATATCTGCCAGATAATTCCTCCGCAGACTAGGGCTCAACAAGGAGGAGAGCTTCGGGCCCAGCTCCACTAGTGAGAGCCGCACTCTCCCAAGCTTGGGCTCCACCGAGGAGCAGAACACCAGGCCGAGCCCCACTAGTGAGAGCTGCACTCTCCCAGGCTCGGGTTCATGCAAGAGTCAACACCACGAGCTGAGCCCCACTAGTGAGAGGATAGAATACATTAAATTCAGGTAAGTTATTGTGAATAATTTTCAAATTACATAATTTAAAGGCTAAACATAGTGAACTGTTCCCAAATTATTAGTTAGCACACTGTATATATCTGCCAGATAATTCCTCCGCAGACTAGGGCTCAACAAGGAGGAGAGCTTCGGGCCCAGCTCCACTAGTGAGAGCCGCACTCTCCCAAGCTTGGGCTCCACCGAGGAGCAGAACACCAGGCCGAGCCCCACTAGTGAGAGCTGCACTCTCCCAGGCTCGGGTTCATGCAAGAGTCAACACCATGAGCTGAGCCCCACTAGTGAGAGGATAGAATACATTAAATTCAGGTAAGTTATTGTGAATAATTTTCAAATTACATAATTTAAAGGCTAAACATAGTGAACTGTTCCCAAATTATTAGTTAGCACACTGTATATATCTGCCAGATAATTCCTCCGCAGACTAGGGCTCAACAAGGAGGAGAGCTTCGGGCCCAGCTCCACTAGTGAGAGCCGCACTCTCCCAAGCTTGGGCTCCACCGAGGAGCAGAACAACAAGTTGAGCCCCACTAGCGAGAACTGTACTCTCCCAGGCTCGGGTTCCTGCAAGGAGCAACACCATGAGCTGAGCCCTCCTAGTGAGAGGATAGAATACATTAAATTCAGGTAAGTTATTGTGAATAATTTTAAGATTATATAATTTAAAGGCTAAACATAGTGATCTGTCCCCAAATTATGAGTTAGCACACTGTAGATATCTGCCAGATAATTCCTCCGCAGACTAGGGCTCAACAAGGAGGAGAGCTTCGGGCCCAGCTCCACTAGTGAGAGCCGCACTCTCCCAAGCTTGGGCTCCACCGAGGAGCAGAACACCAGGCCGAGCCCCACTAGTGAGAGCTGCACTCTCCCAGGCTCGGGTTCATGCAAGAGTCAACACCATGAGCTGAGCCCCACTAGTGAGAGGATAGAATACATTAAATTCAGGTAAGTTATTGTGAATAATTTTCAAATTACATAATTTAAAGGCTAAACATAGTGAACTGTTCCCAAATTATGAGTTAGCACACTGTATATATCTGCCAGATAATTCCTCCGCAGACTAGGGCTCAACAAGGAGGAGAGCTTCGGGCCCAGCTCCACTAGTGAGAGCCGCACTCTCCCAAGCTTGGGCTCCACCGAGGAGCAGAACACCAGGCCGAGCCCCACTAGCGAGAGCTGCACTCTCCCAGGCTCGGGTTCATGCAAGAGTCAACACCATGAGCTGAGCCCCACTAGTGAGAGGATAGAATACATTAAATTCAGGTAAGTTATTGTGAATAATTTTCAAATTACATAATTTAAAGGCTAAACATAGTGAACTGTTCCCAAATTATTAGTTAGCACACTGTATATATCTGCCAGATAATTCCTCCGCAGACTAGGGCTCAACAAGGAGGAGAGCTTCGGGCACAGCTCCACTAGTGAGAGCCGCACTCTCCCAAGCTTGGGCTCCACCGAGGAGCAGAACAACAAGCTGAGCCCTCCTAGTGAGAGGATAGAATACATTAAATTCAGGTAAGTTATTGTGAATAATTTTAAGATTATATAATTTAAAGGCTAAACATAGTGATCTGTCCCCAAATTATTAGTTAGCACACTGTATATATCTGCCAGATAATTCCTCCGCAGACTAGGGCTCAACAAGGAGGAGAGCTTCGGGCCCAGCTCCACTAGTGAGAGCCGCACTCTCCCAAGCTTGGGCTCCACCGAGGAGCAGAACACCAGGCCGAGCCCCACTAGTGAGAGCTGCACTCTCCCAGGCTCGGGTTCATGCAAGAGTCAACACCACGAGCTGAGCCCCACTAGTGAGAGGATAGAATACATTAAATTCAGGTAAGTTATTGTGAATAATTTTCAAATTACATAATTTAAAGGCTAAACATAGTTAACTGTTCCCAAATTATTAGTTAGCACACTGTATATATCTGCCAGATAATTCCTCCGCAGACTAGGGCTCAACAAGGAGGAGAGCTTCGGGCCCAGCTCCACTAGTGAGAGCCGCACTCTCCCAAGCTTGGGCTCCACCGAGGAGCAGAACACCAGGCCGAGCCCCACTAGTGAGAGCTGCACTCTCCCAGGCTCGGGTTCATGCAAGAGTCAACACCACGAGCTGAGCCCCACTAGTGAGAGGATAGAATACATTAAATTCAGGTAAGTTATTGTGAATAATTTTCAAATTACATAATTTAAAGGCTAAACATAGTTAACTGTTCCCAAATTATTAGTTAGCACACTGTATATATCTGCCAGATAATTCTTCCGCAGACTAGGGCTCAACAAGGAGGAGAGCTTCGGGCCCAGCTCCACTAGTGAGAGCCGCACTCTCCCAAGCTTGGGCTCCACCGAGGAGCAGAACACCAGGCCGAGCCCCACTAGTGAGAGCTGCACTCTCCCAGGCTCGGGTTCATGCAAAAGTCAACACCATGAGCTGAGCCCCACTAGTGAGAGGATAGAATACATTAAATTCAGGTAAGTTATTGTGAATAATTTTCAAATTACATAATTTAAAGGCTAAACATAGTGAACTGTTCCCAAATTATTAGTTAGCACACTGTATATATCTGCCAGATAATTCCTCCGCAGACTAGGGCTCAACAAGGAGGAGAGCTTCGGGCCCAGCTCCACTAGTGAGAGCCGCACTCTCCCAAGCTTGGGCTCCACCGAGGAGCAGAACACCAGGCCGATCCCCACTAGTGAGAGCTGCACTCTCCCAGGCTCGGGTTCATGCAAGAGTCAACACCATGAGCTGAGCCCCACTAGTGAGAGGATAGAATACATTAAATTCAGGTAAGTTATTGTGAATAATTTTCAAATTACATAATTTAAAGGCTAAACATAGTGAACTGTTCCCAAATTATTAGTTAGCACACTGTATATATCTGCCAGATAATTCTTCCGCAGACTAGGGCTCAACAAGGAGGAGAGCTTCGGGCCCAGCTCCACTAGTGAGAGCCGCACTCTCCCAAGCTTGGGCTCCACCGAGGAGCAGAACACCAGGCCGAGCCCCACTAGTGAGAGCTGCACTCTCCCAGGCTCGGGTTCATGCAAAAGTCAACACCATGAGCTGAGCCCCACTAGTGAGAGGATAGAATACATTAAATTCAGGTAAGTTATTGTGAATAATTTTCAAATTACATAATTTAAAGGCTAAACATAGTGAACTGTTCCCAAATTATTAGTTAGCACACTGTATATATCTGCCAGATAATTCCTCCGCAGACTAGGGCTCAACAAGGTGGAGAGCTTCGGGCACAGCTCCACTAGTGAGAGCCGCACTCTCCCAAGCTTGGGCTCCACCGAGGAGCAGAACAACAAGCTGAGCCCTCCTAGTGAGAGGATAGAATACATTAAATTCAGGTAAGTTATTGTGAATAATTTTCAAATTACATAATTTAAAGGCTAAACATAGTGAACTGTTCCCAAATTATTAGTTAGCACACTGTATATATCTGCCAGATAATTCCTCCGCAGACTAGGGCTCAACAAGGAGGAGAGCTTCGGGCCCAGCTCCACTAGTGAGAGCCGCACTCTCCCAAGCTTGGGCTCCACCGAGGAGCAGAACAACAAGCTGAGCCCCACTAGCGAGAGCTGTACTCTCCCAGGCTCGGGTTCCTGCAAGGAGCAACACCATGAGCTGAGCCCTCCTAGTGAGAGGATAGAATACATTACATTCAGGTAAGTTATTGTGAATCATTTTAAGATTATATAATTTAAAGGCTAAACATAGTGATCTGTCCCCAAATTATGAGTTAGCACACTGTAGATATCTGCCAGATAATTCCTCCGCAGACTAAGGCTCAACAAGGAGGAGAGCTTCGGGCCCAGCTCCACTAGTGAGAGCCGCACTCTCCCAAGTTTGGGCTCCACCGAGGAGCAGAACACCAGGCCGAGCCCCACTAGCGAGAGCTGGACTCTCCCAGGCTCGGGTTCATGCAAGAGTCAACACCATGAGCTGAGCCCCACTAGTGAGAGGATAGAATACATTAAATTCAGGTAAGTTATTGTGAATAATTTTCAAATTACATAATTTAAAGGCTAAACATAGTGAACTGTTCCCAAATTATTAGTTAGCACACTGTATATATCTGCCAGATAATTCCTCCGCAGACTAGGGCTCAACAAGGAGGAGAGCTTCGGGCCCAGCTCCACTAGTGAGAGCCGCACTCTCCCAAGCTTGGGCTCCACCGAGGAGCAGAACAACAAGCTGAGCCCCACTAGCGAGAGCTGTACTCTCCCAGGCTCGGGTTCATGCAAGAGTCAACACCATGAGCTGAGCCCTCCTAGTGAGAGGATAGAATACATTAAATTCAGGTAAGTTATTGTGAATAATTTTAAGATTATATAATTTAAAGGCTAAACATAGTGATCTGTCCCCAAATTATGAGTTAGCACACTGTAGATATCTGCCAGATAATTCCTCCGCAGACTAAGGCTCAACAAGGAGGAGAGCTTTGGGCCCAGCTCCACTAGTGAGAGCCGCACTCTCCCAAGCTTGGGCTCCACCGAGGAGCAGAACACCAGGCCGAGCCCCACTAGCGAGAGCTGCACTCTCCCAGGCTCGGGTTCATGCAAGAGTCAACACCATGAGCTGAGCCCCACTAGTGAGAGGATAGAATACATTAAATTCAGGTAAGTTATTGTGAATAATTTTCAAATTACATAATTTAAAGGCTAAACATAGTGAACTGTTCCCAAAGTATTAGTTAGCACACTGTATATATCTGCCAGATAATTCCTCCGCAGACTAAGGCTCAACAAGGAGGAGAGCTTTGGGCCCAGCTCCACTAGTGAGAGCCGCACTCTCCCAAGCTTGGACTCCACCGAGGAGCAGAACACCAGGCCGAGCCCCACTAGCGAGAGCTGCACTCTTCCAGGCTCGGGTTCATGCAAGAGTCAACACCATGAGCTGAGCCCCACTAGTGAGAGGATAGAATACATTAAATTCAGGTAAGTTATTATGAATAATTTTCAAATTACATAATTTAAAGGCTAAACATAGTGATCTGTCCCCAAATTATGAGTTAGCACACTGTAGATATCTGCCAGATAATTCCTCCGCAGACTAAGGCTCAACAAGGAGGAGAGCTTTGGGCCCAGCTCCACTAGTTAGAGCCGCACTCTCCCAAGCTTGGGCTCCACCGAGGAGCAGAACACCAGGCCGAGCCCCACTAGCGAGAGCTGCACTCTCCCAGGCTTGGGTTCATGCAAGAGTCAACACCACGAGCTGAGACCCACTAGTGAGAGGATAGAATACATTAAATTCAGGTAAGTTATTGTGAATAATTTTCAAATTACATAATTTAAAGGCTAAACATAGTGAACTGTTCCCAAATTATTAGTTAGCACACTGTATATATCTGCCAGATAATTCCTCCGCAGACTAGGGCTCAACAAGGAGGAGAGCTTCGGGCCCAGCTCCACTAGTGAGAGCCGCACTCTCCCAAGCTTGGGCTCCACCGAGGAGCAGAACAACAAGCTGAGCCCCACTAGCGAGAGCTGTACTCTCCCAGGCTCGGGTTCCTGCAAGGAGCAACACCATGAGCTGAGCCCTCCTAGTGAGAGGATAGAATACATTACATTCAGGTAAGTTATTGTGAATCATTTTAAGATTATATAATTTAAAGGCTAAACATAGTGATCTGTCCCCAAATTATGAGTTAGCACACTGTAGATATCTGCCAGATAATTCCTCCGCAGACTAAGGCTCAACAAGGAGGAGAGCTTCGGGCCCAGCTCCACTAGTGAGAGCCGCACTCTCCCAAGTTTGGGCTCCACCGAGGAGCAGAACACCAGGCCGAGCCCCACTAGCGAGAGCTGGACTCTCCCAGGCTCGGGTTCATGCAAGAGTCAACACCATGAGCTGAGCCCCACTAGTGAGAGGATAGAATACATTAAATTCAGGTAAGTTATTGTGAATAATTTTCAAATTACATAATTTAAAGGTTAAACATAGTTAACTGTTCCCAAATTATTAGTTAGCACACTGTATATTTCTGCCAGATAATTCCTCCGCAGACTAGGGCTCAACAAGGAGGAGAGCTTCGGGCCCAGCTCCACTAGTGAGAGCCGCACTCTCCCAAGCTTGGGCTCCACCGAGGAGCAGAACACCAGGCCGATCCCCACTAGCGAGAGCTGCACTCTCCCAGGCTCGGGTTCATGCAAGAGTCAACACCATGAGCTGAGCCCCACTAGTGAGAGGATAGAATACATTAAATTCAGGTAAGTTATTGTGAATAATTTTCAAATTACATAATTTAAAGGCTAAACATAGTGAACTGTTCCCAAATTATTAGTTAGCACACTGTGTATATCAGCCAGATAATTCCTCCGCAGACTAGGGCTCAACAAGGAGGAGAGCTTCGGGCCCAGCTCCACTAGTGAGAGCCGCACTCTCCCAAGCTTGGGCTCCACCGAGGAGCAGAACAACAAGCTGAGCCCTCCTAGTGAGAGGATAGAATACATTAAATTCAGGTAAGTTATTGTGAATAATTTTAAGATTATATAATTTAAAGGCTAAACATAGTGATCTGTCCCCAAATTATTAGTTAGCACACTGTATATATCTGCCAGATAATTCCTCCGCAGACTAGGGCTCAACAAGGAGGAGAGCTTCGGGCCCAGCTCCACTAGTGAGAGCCGCACTCTCCCAAGCTTGGGCTCCACCGAGGAGCAGAACACCGGGCTGAGCCCCACTAGCTAGAGCTGCACTCTCCCAGGCTCGGGTTCATGCAAGAGTCAACACCATGAGCTGAGCCCCACTAGTGAGAGGATAGAATACATTAAATTCAGGTAAGTTATTGTGAATAATTTTCAAATTACATAATTTAAAGGCTAAACATAGTTAACTGTTCCCAAATTATTAGTTAGCACACTGTATATATCTGCCAGATAATTCCTCCGCAGACTAGGGCTCAACAAGGAGGAGAGCTTCGGGCCCAGCTCCACTAGTGAGAGCCGCACTCTCCCAAGCTTGGGCTCCACCGAGGAGCAGAACACCAGGCCGAGCCCCACTAGTGAGAGCTGCACTCTCCCAGGCTCGGGTTCATGCAAGAGTCAACACCATGAGTGAGAGGATAGAATACATTAAATTCAGGTAAGTTATTGTGAATAATTTTCAAATTACATAATTTAAAGGTTAAACATAGTTAACTGTTCCCAAATTATTAGTTAGCACACTGTATATTTCTGCCAGATAATTCCTCCGCAGACTAGGGCTCAAAAAGGAGGAGAGCTTCGGGCCCAGCTCCACTAGTGAGAGCCGCACTCTCCCAAGCTTGGGCTCCACCGAGGAGCAGAACAACAAGCTGAGCCCTCCTAGTGAGAGGATAGAATACATTAAATTCAGGTAAGTTATTGTGAATAATTTTAAGATTATATAATTTAAAGGCTAAACATAGTGATCTGTCCCCAAATTACGAGTTAGCACACTGTAGATATCTGCCAGATAATTCCTCCGCAGACTAAGGCTCAACAAGGAGGAGAGCTTCGGGCCCAGCTCCACTAGTGAGAGCCGCACTCTCCCAAGCTTGGGCTCCACCGAGGAGCAGAACACCAGGCCGAGCCCCACTAGCGAGAGCTGCACTCTCCCAGGCTCGGGTTCATGCAAGAGTCAACACCATGAGCTGAGCCCCACTAGTGAGAGGATAGAATACATTAAATTCAGGTAAGTTATTGTGAATAATTTTAAGATTATATAATTTAAAGGCTAAACATAGTGATCTGTCCCCAAATTATTAGTTAGCACACTGTATATATCTGCCAGATAATTCCTCCGCAGACTAGGGCTCAACAAGGAGGAGAGCTTCGGGCCCAGCTCCACTAGTGAGAGCCGCACTCTCCCAAGCTTGGGCTCCACCGAGGAGCAGAACACCAGGCCGAGCCCCACTAGTGAGAGCTGCACTCTCCCAGGCTCGGGTTCATGCAAGAGTCAACACCACGAGCTGAGCCCCACTAGTGAGAGGATAGAATACATTAAATTCAGGTAAGTTATTGTGAATAATTTTCAAATTACATAATTTAAAGGCTAAACATAGTTAACTGTTCCCAAATTATTAGTTAGCACACTGTATATATCTGCCAGATAATTCCTCTGCAGACTAGGGCTCAACAAGGAGGAGAGCTTCGGGCCCAGCTCCACTAGTGAGAGCCGCACTCTCCCAAGCTTGGGCTCCACCGAGGAGCAGAACACCAGGCCGAGCCCCACTAGTGAGAGCTGCACTCTCCCAGGCTCGGGTTCATGAGAGAGTCAACACCATGAGTGAGAGGATAGAATACATTAAATTCAGGTAAGTTATTGTGAATAATTTTCAAATTACATAATTTAAAGGTTAAACATAGTTAACTGTTCCCAAATTATTAGTTAGCACACTGTATATTTCTGCCAGATAATTCCTCCGCAGACTAGGGCTCAAAAAGGAGGAGAGCTTCGGGCCCAGCTCCACTAGTGAGAGCCGCACTCTCCCAAGCTTGGGCTCCACCGAGGAGCAGAACACCAGGCCGAGCCCCACTAGTGAGAGCTGCACTCTCCCAGGCTCGGGTTCATGCAAGAGTCAACACCATGAGTGAGAGGATAGAATACATTAAATTCAGGTAAGTTATTGTGAATAATTTTAAGATTATATAATTTAAAGGCTAAACATAGTGATCTGTCCCCAAATTACGAGTTAGCACACTGTAGATATCTGCCAGATAATTCCTCCGCAGACTAAGGCTCAACAAGGAGGAGAGCTTCGGGCCCAGCTCCACTAGTGAGAGCCGCACTCTCCCAAGCTTGGGCTCCACCGAGGAGCAGAACACCAGGCCGATCCCCACTAGCGAGAGCTGCACTCTCCCAGGCTCGGGTTCATGCAAGAGTCAACACCATGAGCTGAGCCCCACTAGTGAGAGGATAGAATACATTAAATTCAGGTAAGTTATTGTGAATAATTTTCAAATTACATAATTTAAAGGCTAAACATAGTGAACTGTTCCCAAATTATTAGTTAGCACACTGTGTATATCTGCCAGATAATTCCTCCGCAGACTAGGGCTCAACAAGGAGGAGAGCTTCGGGCCCAGCTCCACTAGTGAGAGCCGCACTCTCCCAAGCTTGGGCTCCACCGAGGAGCAGAACAACAAGCTGAGCCCTCCTAGTGAGAGGATAGAATACATTAAATTCAGGTAAGTTATTGTGAATAATTTTAAGATTATATAATTTAAAGGCTAAACATAGTGATCTGTCCCCAAATTATTAGTTAGCACACTGTATATATCTGCCAGATAATTCCTCCGCAGACTAGGGCTCAACAAGGAGGAGAGCTTCGGGCCCAGCTCCACTAGTGAGAGCCGCACTCTCCCAAGCTTGGGCTCCACCGAGGAGCAGAACACCGGGCTGAGCCCCACTAGCTAGAGCTGCACTCTCCCAGGCTCGGGTTCATGCAAGAGTCAACACCATGAGCTGAGCCCCACTAGTGAGAGGATAGAATACATTAAATTCAGGTAAGTTATTGTGAATAATTTTCAAATTACATAATTTAAAGGTTAAACATAGTTAACTGTTCCCAAATTATTAGTTAGCACACTGTATATTTCTGCCAGATAATTCCTCCGCAGACTAGGGCTCAAAAAGGAGGAGAGCTTCGGGCCCAGCTCCACTAGTGAGAGCCGCACTCTCCCAAGCTTGGGCTCCACCGAGGAGCAGAACACCAGGCCGAGCCCCACTAGTGAGAGCTGCACTCTCCCAGGCTCGGGTTCATGCAAGAGTCAACACCATGAGTGAGAGGATAGAATACATTAAATTCAGGTAAGTTATTGTGAATAATTTTAAGATTATATAATTTAAAGGCTAAACATAGTGATCTGTCCCCAAATTACGAGTTAGCACACTGTAGATATCTGCCAGATAATTCCTCCGCAGACTAAGGCTCAACAAGGAGGAGAGCTTCGGGCCCAGCTCCACTAGTGAGAGCCGCACTCTCCCAAGCTTGGGCTCCACCGAGGAGCAGAACACCAGGCCGAGCCCCACTAGCGAGAGCTGCACTCTCCCAGGCTCGGGTTCATGCAAGAGTCAACACCATGAGCTGAGCCCCACTAGTGAGAGGATAGAATACATTAAATTCAGGTAAGTTATTGTGAATAATTTTCAAATTATATAATTTAAAGGCTAAACATAGTTAACTGTTCCCAAATTATTAGTTAGCACACTGTATATATCTGCCAGATAATTCCTCCGCAGACTAGGGCTCAACAAGGAGGAGAGCTTCGGGCCCAGCTCCACTAGTGAGAGCCGCACTCTCCCAAGCTTGGGCTCCACCGAGGAGCAGAACACCATGCCGAGCCCCACTAGTGAGAGCTGCACTCTTCCAGGCTCGGGTTCATGCAAGAGTCAACACCATGAGCTGAGCCCCACTAGTGAGAGGATAGAATACATAAAATTCAGGTAAGTTATTGTGAATAATTTTCAAATTACATAATTTAAAGGCTAAACATAGTGAACTGTTCCCAAATTATTAGTTAGCACACTGTATATATCTGCCAGATAATTCCTCCGCAGACTAGGGCTCAACAAGGAGGAGAGCTTCGGGCCCAGCTCCACTAGTGAGAGCCGCACTCTCCCAAGCTTGGGCTCCACCGAGGAGCAGAACAACAAGCTGAGCCCCACTAGCGAGAGCTGTACTCTCCCAGGCTCGGGTTCCTGCAAGGAGCAACACCATGAGCTGAGCCCTCCTAGTGAGAGGATAGAATACATTGCATTCAGGTAAGTTGTTGTGAATAATTTTAAGATTATATAATTTAAAGGCTAAACATAGTGATCTGTCCCCAAATTATGAGTTAGCACACTGTAGATATCTGCCAGATAATTCCTCCGCAGACTAAGGCTCAACAAGGAGGAGAGCTTCGGGCCCAGCTCCACTAGTGAGAGCCGCACTCTCCCAAGCTTGGGCTCCACCGAGGAGCAGAAAACCAGGCCGAGCCCCACTAGCGAGAGCTGCACTCTCCCAGGCTCGGGTTCATGCAAGAGTCAACACCATGAGCTGAGCCCCACTAGTGAGAGGATAGAATACATAAAATTCAGGTAAGTTATTGTGAATAATTTTCAAATTACATAATTTAAAGGCTAAACATAGTGAACTGTTCCCAAATTATTAGTTAGCACACTGTATATATCTGCCAGATAATTCCTCCGCAGACTAGGGCTCAACAAGGAGGAGAGCTTCGGGCCCAGCTCCACTAGTGAGAGCCGCACTCTCCCAAGCTTGGGCTCCACCGAGGAGCAGAACACCAGGCCGAGCCCCACTAGTGAGAGCTGCACTCTCCCAGGCTCGGGTTCATGCAAGGGTCAACACCACAAGCTGAGCCCCATTAGTGAGAGGATAGAATACATTAAATTCAGGTAAGTTATTGTGAATAATTTTCAAATTACATAATTTAAAGGCTAAACATAGTGAACTGTTCCCAAATTATTAGTTAGCACACTGTATATATCTGCCAGATAATTACTCCGCAGACTAGGGCTCAACAAGGAGGAGAGCTTCGGGCCCAGCTCCACTAGTGAGAGCCGCACTCTCCCAAGCTTGGGCTCCACCGAGGAGCAGAACAACAAGCTGAGCCCCACTAGCGAGAGCTGTACTCTCCCAGGCTCGGGTTCCTGCAAGGAGCAACACCATGAGCTGAGCCCTCCTAGTGAGAGGATAGAATACATTAAATTCAGGTAAGTTATTGTGAATAATTTTCAAATTACATAATTTAAAGGCTAAACATAGTTAACTGTTCCCAAATTATTAGTTAGCACACTGTATATATCTGCCAGATAATTCCTCCGCAGACTAGGGCTCAACAAGGAGGAGAGCTTCGGGCCCAGCTCCACTAGTGAGAGCCGCACTCTCCCAAGCTTGGGCTCCACCGAGGAGCAGAACAACAAGCTGAGCCCTCCTAGTGAGAGGATAGAATACATTAAATTCAGGTAAGTTATTGTGAATAATTTTAAGATTATATAATTTAAAGGCTAAACATAGTGATCTGTCCCCAAATTATTAGTTAGCACACTGTATATATCTGCCAGATAATTCCTCCGCAGACTAGGGCTCAACAAGGAGGAGAGCTTCGGGCCC
Source organism: Pelobates fuscus (assembly GCF_036172605.1). NCBI lineage: Eukaryota > Metazoa > Chordata > Amphibia > Anura > Pelobatidae > Pelobates > Pelobates fuscus. The sequence continues at coordinate 98,660,265 of NC_086329.1, read as the reverse complement.
AGCTCCACTAGTGAGAGCCGCACTCTCCCAAGCTTGGGCTCCACCGAGGAGCAGAACACCAGGCCGAGCCCCACTAGTGAGAGCTGCACTCTCCCAGGCTCGGGTTCATGCAAGAGTCAACACCACGAGCTGAGCCCCACTAGTGAGAGGATAGAATACATTAAATTCAGGTAAGTTATTGTGAATAATTTTCAAATTACATAATTTAAAGGCTAAACATAGTTAACTGTTCCCAAATTATTAGTTAGCAAACTGTATATTTCTGCCAGATAATTCCTCCGCAGACTAGGGCTCAACAAGGAGGAGAGCTTCGGGCCCAGCTCCACTAGTGAGAGCCGCACTCTCCCAAGCTTGGGCTCCACCGAGGAGCAGAACAACAAGCTGAGCCCTCCTAGTGAGAGGATAGAATACATTAAATTCAGGGAAGTTATTGTGAATAATTTTAAGATTATATAATTTAAAGGCTAAACATAGTGATCTGTCCCCAAATTACGAGTTAGCACACTGTAGATATCTGCCAGATAATTCCTCCGCAGACTAAGGCTCAACAAGGAGGAGAGCTTCGGGCCCAGCTCCACTAGTGAGAGCCGCACTCTCCCAAGCTTGGGCTCCACCGAGGAGCAGAACACCAGGCCGAGCCCCACTAGCGAGAGCTGCACTCTCCCAGGCTCGGGTTCATGCAAGAGTCAACACCATGAGCTGAGCCCCACTAGTGAGAGGATAGAATACATTAAATTCAGGTAAGTTATTGTGAATAATTTTCAAATTATATAATTTAAAGGCTAAACATAGTTAACTGTTCCCAAATTATTAGTTAGCACACTGTATATATCTGCCAGATAATTCCTCCGCAGACTAGGGCTCAACAAGGAGGAGAACTTCGGGCCCAGCTCCACTAGTGAGAGCCGCACTCTCCCAAGCTTGGGCTCCACCGAGGAGCAGAACACCATGCCGAGCCCCACTAGTGAGAGCTGCACTCTTCCAGGCTCGGGTTCATGCAAGAGTCAACACCATGAGCTGAGCCCCACTAGTGAGAGGATAGAATACATAAAATTCAGGTAAGTTATTGTGAATAATTTTCAAATTACATAATTTAAAGGCTAAACATAGTGAACTGTTCCCAAATTATTAGTTAGCACACTGTATATATCTGCCAGATAATTCCTCCGCAGACTAGGGCTCAACAAGGAGGAGAGCTTCGGGCCCAGCTCCACTAGTGAGAGCCGCACTCTCCCAAGCTTGGGCTCCACCGAGGAGCAGAACAACAAGCTGAGCCCCACTAGCGAGAGCTGTACTCTCCCAGGCTCGGGTTCCTGCAAGGAGCAACACCATGAGCTGAGCCCTCCTAGTGAGAGGATAGAATACATTGCATTCAGGTAAGTTGTTGTGAATAATTTTAAGATTATATAATTTAAAGGCTAAACATAGTGATCTGTCCCCAAATTATGAGTTAGCACACTGTAGATATCTGCCAGATAATTCCTCCGCAGACTAAGGCTCAACAAGGAGGAGAGCTTCGGGCCCAGCTCCACTAGTGAGAGCCGCACTCTCCCAAGCTTGGGCTCCACCGAGGAGCAGAAAACCAGGCCGAGCCCCACTAGCGAGAGCTGCACTCTCCCAGGCTCGGGTTCATGCAAGAGTCAACACCATGAGCTGAGCCCCACTAGTGAGAGGATAGAATACATAAAATTCAGGTAAGTTATTGTGAATAATTTTCAAATTACATAATTTAAAGGCTAAACATAGTGAACTGTTCCCAAATTATTAGTTAGCACACTGTATATATCTGCCAGATAATTCCTCCGCAGACTAGGGCTCAACAAGGAGGAGAGCTTCGGGCCCAGCTCCACTAGTGAGAGCCGCACTCTCCCAAGCTTGGGCTCCACCGAGGAGCAGAACACCAGGCCGAGCCCCACTAGTGAGAGCTGCACTCTCCCAGGCTCGGGTTCATGCAAGGGTCAACACCACAAGCTGAGCCCCATTAGTGAGAGGATAGAATACATTAAATTCAGGTAAGTTATTGTGAATAATTTTCAAATTACATAATTTAAAGGCTAAACATAGTGAACTGTTCCCAAATTATTAGTTAGCACACTGTATATATCTGCCAGATAATTACTCCGCAGACTAGGGCTCAACAAGGAGGAGAGCTTCGGGCCCATCTCCACTAGTGAGAGCCGCACTCTCCCAAGCTTGGGCTCCACCGAGGAGCAGAAAACCAGGCCGAGCCCCACTAGCGAGAGCTGCACTCTCCCAGGTTTGGGTTCATGCAAGAGTCAACACCATGAGCTGAGCCCCACTAGTGAGAGGATAGAATACATAAAATTCAGGTAAGTTATTGTGAATAATTTTCAAATTACATAATTTAAAGGCTAAACATAGTGAACTGTTCCCAAATTATTAGTTAGCACACTGTATATATCTGCCAGATAATTCCTCCGCAGACTAGGGCTCAACAAGGAGGAGAGCTTCGGGCCCAGCTCCACTAGTGAGAGCCGCACTCTCCCAAGCTTGGGCTCCACCGAGGAGCAGAACACCAGGCCGAGCCCCACTAGTGAGAGCTGCACTCTCCCAGGCTCGGGTTCATGCAAGGGTCAACACCACAAGCTGAGCCCCATTAGTGAGAGGATAGAATACATTAAATTCAGGTAAGTTATTGTGAATAATTTTCAAATTACATAATTTAAAGGCTAAACATAGTGAACTGTTCCCAAATTATTAGTTAGCACACTGTATATATCTGCCAGATAATTACTCCGCAGACTAGGGCTCAACAAGGAGGAGAGCTTCGGGCCCATCTCCACTAGTGAGAGCCGCACTCTCCCAAGCTTGGGCTCCACCGAGGAGCAGAACAACAAGCTGAGCCCCACTAGCGAGAGCTGTACTCTCCCAGGCTCGGGTTCCTGCAAGGAGCAACACCATGAGCTGAGCCCTCCTAGTGAGAGGATAGAATACATTAAATTCAGGTAAGTTATTGTGAATAATTTTCAAATTACATAATTTAAAGGCTAAACATAGTTAACTGTTCCCAAATTATTAGTTAGCACACTGTATATATCTGCCAGATAATTCCTCCGCAGACTAGGGCTCAACAAGGAGGAGAGCTTCGGGCCCAGCTCCACTAGTGAGAGCCGCACTCTCCCAAGCTTGGGCTCCACCGAGGAGCAGAACACCAGGCCGAGCCCCACTAGTGAGAGCTGCACTCTCCCAGGCTCGGGTTCATGCAAGAGTCAACACCACGAGCTGAGCCCCACTAGTGAGAGGATAGAATACATTAAATTCAGGTAAGTTATTGTGAATAATTTTCAAATTACATAATTTAAAGGCTAAACATAGTTAACTGTTCCCAAATTATTAGTTAGCACACTGTATATATCTGCCAGATAATTCCTCCGCAGACTAGGGCTCAACAAGGAGGAGAGCTTCGGGCCCAGCTCCACTAGTGAGAGCCGCACTCTCCCAAGCTTGGGCTCCACCGAGGAGCAGAACAACAAGCTGAGCCCTCCTAGTGAGAGGATAGAATACATTAAATTCAGGTAAGTTATTGTGAATAATTTTAAGATTATATAATTTAAAGGCTAAACATAGTGATCTGTCCCCAAATTATTAGTTAGCACACTGTATATATCTGCCAGATAATTCCTCCGCAGACTAGGGCTCAACAAGGAGGAGAGCTTCGGGCCCAGCTCCACTAGTGAGAGCCGCACTCTCCCAAGCTTGGGCTCCACCGAGGAGCAGAACACCAGGCCGAGCCCCACTAGTGAGAGCTGCACTCTCCCAGGCTCGGGTTCATGCAAGAGTCAACACCATGAGTGAGAGGATAGAATACATTAAATTCAGGTAAGTTATTGTGAATAATTTTCAAATTACATAACTTAAAGGTTAAACATAGTTAACTGTTCCCAAATTATTAGTTAGCAAACTGTATATTTCTGCCAGATAATTCCTCCGCAGACTAGGGCTCAACAAGGAGGAGAGCTTCTGGCCCAGCTCCACTAGTGAGAGCCGCACTCTCCCAAGCTTGGGCTCCACCGTGGAGCAGAACAACAAGCTGAGCCCCAATAGCGAGAGCTGTACTCTCCCAGGCTCGGCTTCCTGCAAGGAGCAACACCATGAGCTGAGACCTCCTAGTGAGAGGATAGAATACATTACATTCAGGTAAGTTATTGTGAATAATTTTAAGATTATATAATTTAAAGGCTAAACATAGTGATCTGTCCCCAAATTATGAGTTAGCACACTGTAGATATCTGCCAGATAATTCCTCCGCAGACTAAGGCTCAACAAGGAGGAGAGCTTCGGGCCCAGCTCCACTAGTGAGAGCCGCACTCTCCCAAGCTTGGGCTCCACCGAGGAGCAGAACACCAGGCCGAGCCCCACTAGCGAGAGCTGCACTCTCCCAGGCTCGGGTTCATGCAAGAGTCAACACCATGAGCTGAGCCCCACTAGTGAGAGGATAGAATACATTAAATTCAGGTAAGTTATTGTGAATAATTTTCAAATTACATAATTTAAAGGCTAAACATAGTTAACTGTTCCCAAATTATTAGTTAGCACACTGTATATATCTGCCAGATAATTCCTCCGCAGACTAGGGCTCAACAAGGAGGAGAGCTTCGGGCCCAGCTCCACTAGTGAGAGCCGCACTCTCCCAAGCTTGGGCTCCACCGAGGAGCAGAACACCAGGCCGAGCCCCACTAGTGAGAGCTGCACTCTCCCTGGCTCGGGTTCATGCAAGAGTCAAAACCACGAGCTGAGCCCCACTAGTGAGAGGATAGAATACATTAAATTCAGGTAAGTTATTGTGAATAATTTTCAAATTACATAATTTAAAGGCTAAACATAGTGAACTGTTCCCAAATTATTAGTTAGCACACTGTATATATCTGCCAGATAATTCCTCCGCAGACTAGGGCTCAACAAGGAGGAGAGCTTCGGGCCCAGCTCCACTAGTGAGAGCCGCACTCTCCCAAGCTTGGGCTCCACCGAGGAGCAGAACACCAGGCCGAGCCCCGCTAGTGAGAGCTGCACTCTCCCAGGCTCGGGTTCCTGCAAGGAGCAACACCATGAGCTGAGCCCTCCTAGTGAGAGGATAGAATACATTAAATTCAGGTAAGTTATTGTGAATAATTTTAAGATTATATAATTTAAAGGCTAAACATAGTGAACTGTTCCCAAATTATTAGTTAGCACACTGTATATATCTGCCAGATAATTCCTCCGCAGACTAGGGCTCAACAAGTAGGAGAGCTTCGGGCCCAGCTCCACTAGTGAGAGCCGCACTCTCCCAGGCTCGGGATCATGCAAGAGTCAACACCACGAGCTGAGCCCCACTAGTGAGAGGATAGAATACATTAAATTCAGGTAAGTTATTGTGAATAATTTTCAAATTACATAATTTAAAGGCTAAACATAGTGAACTGTTCCCAAATTATTAGTTAGCACACTGTATATATCTGCCAGATAATTCCTCCGCAGACTAGGGCTCAACAAGGAGGAGAGCTTCGGGCCCAGCTCCACTAGTGAGAGCCGCACTCTCCCAAGCTTGGGCTCCACCGAGGAGCAGAACAATAAGCTGAGCCCCACTAGCGAGAGCTGCACTCTCCCAGGCTCGGGTTCATGCAAGAGTCAACACCATGAGCTGAGCCCTCCTAGTGAAAGGATAGAATACATTAAATTCAGGTAAGTTATTGTGAATAATTTTCAAATTACATAATTTAAAGGCTAAACATAGTTAACTGTTCCCAAATTATTAGTTAGCACACTGTATATATCTGCCAGATAATTCCTCCGCAGACTAGGGCTCAACAAGGAGGAGAGCTTCGGGCCCAGCTCCACTAGTGAGAGCCGCACTCTCCCAAGCTTGGGCTCCACCGAGGAGCAGAACACCAGGCCGAGCCCCACTAGTGAGAGCTGCACTCTCCCAGGCTCGGGTTCATGCAAGAGTCAACACCATGAGCTGAGCCCCACTAGTGAGAGGATAGAATACATAAAATTCAGGTAAGTTATTGTGAATAATTTTCAAATTACATAATTTAAAGGCTAAACATAGTGAACTGTTCCCAAATTATTAGTTGGCACACTGTATATATCTGCCAGATAATTCCTCCGCAGACTAGGGCTCAACAAGGAGGAGAGCTTCGGGCCCAGCTCCACTAGTGAGAGCCGCACTCTCCCAAGCTTGGGCTCCACCGAGGAGCAGAACAACAAGCTGAGCCCCACTAGCGAGAGCTGCACTCTCCCAGGCTCGGGTTCATGCAAGAGTCAACACCACAAGCTGAGCCCCACTAGTGAGAGGATAGAATACATAAAATTCAGATAAGTTATTGTGAATAATTTTCAAATTACATAATTTAAAGGCTAAACATAGTGAACTGTTCCCAAATTATTAGTTAGCACACTGTATATATCTGCCAGATAATTCCTCCGCAGACTAGGGCTCAACAAGGAGGAGAGCTTCGGGCCCAGCTCCACTAGTGAGAGCCGCACTCTCCCAAGCTTGGGCTCCACCGAGGAGCAGAACAACAAGCTGAGCCCCACTAGCGAGAGCTGTACTCTCCCAGGCTCGGGTTCCTGCAAGGAGCAACACCATGAGCTGAGCCCTCCTAGTGAGAGGATAGAATACATTAAATTCAGGTAAGTTATTGTGAATAATTTTAAGATCATATAATTTAAAGGCTAAACATAGTGATCTGTCCCCAAATTATGAGTTAGGACACTGTACATATCTGCCAGATAATTCCTCCGCAGACTAAGGCTCAACAAGGAGGAGAGCTTCGGGCCTAGCTCCACTAGTGAGAGCCGCACTCTCCCAAGCTTGGGCTCCACCGAGGAGCAGAACAACAAGCTGAGCCCCACTAGCGAGAGCTGTACTCTCCCAGGCTCGGGTTCCTGCAAGGAGCAACACCATGAGCTGAGCCCTCCTAGTGAGAGGTAAGAATACATTAAATTCAGGTAAGTTATTGTGAATAATTTTCAAATTACATAATTTAAAGGCTAAACATAGTTAACTGTTCCCAAATTATTAGTTAGCACACTGTATATATCTGCCAGATAATTCCTCCGCAGACTAGGGCTCAACAAGGAGGAGAGCTTCGGGCCCAGCTCCACTAGTGAGAGCCGCACTCTCCCAAGCTTGGGCTCCACCGAGGAGCAGAACACCAGGCCGAGCCCCACTAGCGAGAGCTGCACTCTCCCAGGCTCGGGTTCATGCAAGAGTCAACACCATGAGCTGAGCCCCACTAGTGAGAGGATAGAATACATAAAATTCAGGTAAGTTATTGTGAATAATTTTCAAATTACATAATTTAAAGGCTAAACATAGTGAACTGTTCCAAAATTATTAGTTAGCACACTGTATATATCTGCCAGATAATTCCTCCGCAGACTAGGGCTCAACAAGGAGGAGAGCTTCGGGCCCAGCTCCACTAGTGAGAGCCGCACTCTCCCAAGCTTGGGCTCCACCGAGGAGCAGAACACCAGGCCGAGCCCCACTAGCGAGAGCTGCACTCTCCCAGGCTCGGGTTCATGCAAGAGTCAACACCATGAGCTGAGCCCCACTAGTGAGAGGATAGAATACATAAAATTCAGGTAAGTTATTGTGAATAATTTTCAAATTACATAATTTAAAGGCTAAACATAGTGAACTGTTCCCAAATTATTAGTTAGCACACTGTATATATCTGCCAGATAATTCCTCCGCAGACTAGGGCTCAACAAGGAGGAGAGCTTCGGGCCCAGCTCCACTAGTGAGAGCCGCACTCTCATAAGCTTGGGCTCCACCGAGGAGCAGAACAACAAGTTGAGCCCCACTAGCGAGAACTGTACTCTCCCAGGCTCGGGTTCCTGCAAGGAGCAACACCATGAGCTGAGCCCTCCTAGTGAGAGGATAGAATACATTAAATTCAGGTAAGTTATTGTGAATAATTTTCAAATTACATAATTTAAAGGCTAAACATAGTGAACTGTTCCCAAATTATTAGTTAGCACACTGTATATATCTGCCAGATAATTCTTCCGCAGACTAGGGCTCAACAAGGAGGAGAGCTTCGGGCCCAGCTCCACTAGTGAGAGCCGCACTCTCCCAAGCTTGGGCTCCACCGAGGAGCAGAACACCAGGCCGAGCCCCACTAGTGAGAGCTGCACTCTCCCAGGCTCGGGTTCATGCAAGAGTCAACACCACGAGCTGAGCCCCACTAGTGAGAGGATAGAATACATTAAATTCAGGTAAGTTATTGTGAATAATTTTCAAATTACATAATTTAAAGGCTAAACATAGTTAACTGTTCCCAAATTATTAGTTAGCACACTGTATATATCTGCCAGATAATTCCTCCGCAGACTAGGGCTCAACAAGGAGGAGAGCTTCGGGCACAGCTCCACTAGTGAGAGCCGCACTCTCCCAAGCTTGGGCTCCACCGAGGAGCAGAACAACAAGCTGAGCCCTCCTAGTGAGAGGATAGAATACATTAAATTCAGGTAAGTTATTGTGAATAATTTTAAGATTATATAATTTAAAGGCTAAACATAGTGATCTGTCCCCAAATTATTAGTTAGCACACTGTATATATCTGCCAGATAATTCCTCCGCAGACTAGGGCTCAACAAGGAGGAGAGCTTCGGGCCCAGCTCCACTAGTGAGAGCCGCACTCTCCCAAGCTTGGGCTCCACCGAGGAGCAGAACACCAGGCCGAGCCCCACTAGTGAGAGCTGCACTCTCCCAGGCTCGGGTTCATGCAAGAGTCAACACCACGAGCTGAGCCCCACTAGTGAGAGGATAGAATACATTAAATTCAGGTAAGTTATTGTGAATAATTTTCAAATTACATAATTTAAAGGCTAAACATAGTGAACTGTTCCCAAATTATTAGTTTGCACACTGTATATATCTGCCAGATAATTCCTCCGCAGACTAGGGCTCAACAAGGAGGAGAGCTTCGGGCACAGCTCCACTAGTGAGAGCCGCACTCTCCCAAGCTTGGGCTCAACCGAGGAGCAGAACAACAAGCTGAGCCCTCCTAGTGAGAGGATAGAATACATTAAATTCAGGTAAGTTATTGTGAATAATTTTAAGATTATATAATTTAAAGGCTAAACATAGTGATCTGTCCCCAAATTATTAGTTAGCACACTGTATATATCTGCCAGATAATTCCTCCGCAGACTAGGGCTCAACAAGGAGGAGAGCTTCGGGCCCAGCTCCACTAGTGAGAGCCGCACTCTCCCAAGCTTGGGCTCCACCGAGGAGCAGAACACCAGGCCGAGCCCCACTAGTGAGAGCTGCACTCTCCCAGGCTCGGGTTCATGCAAGAGTCAACACCACGAGCTGAGCCCCACTAGTGAGAGGATAGAATACATTAAATTCAGGTAAGTTATTGTGAATAATTTTCAAATTACATAATTTAAAGGCTAAACATAGTTAACTGTTCCCAAATTATTAGTTAGCACACTGTATATATCTGCCAGATAATTCCTCCGCAGACTAGGGCTCAACAAGGAGGAGAGCTTCGGGCCCAGCTCCACTAGTGAGAGCCGCACTCTCCCAAGCTTGGGCTCCACCGAGGAGCAGAACACCAGGCCGAGCCCCACTAGTGAGAGCTGCACTCTCCCAGGCTCGGGTTCATGCAAGAGTCAACACCACGAGCTGAGCCCCACTAGTGAGAGGATAGAATACATTAAATTCAGGTAAGTTATTGTGAATAATTTTCAAATTACATAATTTAAAGGCTAAACATAGTTAACTGTTTCCAAATTATTAGTTAGCACACTGTATATATCTGCCAGATAATTCTTCCGCAGACTAGGGCTCAACAAGGAGGAGAGCTTCGGGCCCAGCTCCACTAGTGAGAGCCGCACTCTCCCAAGCTTGGGCTCCACCGAGGAGCAGAACACCAGGCCGAGCCCCACTAGTGAGAGCTGCACTCTCCCAGGCTCGGGTTCATGCAAGAGTCGACACCATGAGCTGAGCCCCACTAGTGAGAGGATAGAATACATTAAATTCAGGTAAGTTATTGTGAATAATTTTCAAATTACATAATTTAAAGGCTAAACATAGTGATCTGTTCCCAAATTATTAGTTAGCACACTGTATATATCTGCCAGATAATTCCTCCGCAGACTAGGGCTCAACAAGGAGGAGAGCTTCGGGCACAGCTCCACTAGTGAGAGCCGCACTCTCCCAAGCTTGGGCTCCACCGAGGAGCAGAACAACAAGCTGAGCCCTCCTAGTGAGAGGATAGAATACATTAAATTCAGGTAAGTTATTGTGAATAATTTTAAGATTATATAATTTAAAGGCTAAACATAGTGATCTGTCCCCAAATTATTAGTTAGCACACTGTATATATCTGCCAGATAATTCCTCCGCAGACTAGGGCTCAACAAGGAGGAGAGCTTCGGGCCCAGCTCCACTAGTGAGAGCCGCACTCTCCCAAGCTTGGGCTCCACCGAGGAGCAGAACACCAGGCCGAGCCCCACTAGTGAGAGCTGCACTCTCCCAGGCTCGGGTTCATGCAAGAGTCAACACCACGAGCTGAGCCCCACTAGTGAGAGGATAGAATACATTAAATTCAGGTAAGTTATTGTGAATAATTTTCAAATTACATAATTTAAAGGCTAAACATAGTGAACTGTTCCCAAATTATTAGTTAGCACACTGTATATATCTGCCAGATAATTCCTCCGCAGACTAGGGCTCAACAAGGAGGAGAGCTTCGGGCCCAGCTCCACTAGTGAGAGCCGCACTCTCCCAAGCTTGGGCTCCACCGAGGAGCAGAACAACAAGTTGAGCCCCACTAGCGAGAACTGTACTCTCCCAGGCTCGGGTTCCTGCAAGGAGCAACACCATGAGCTGAGCCCTCCTAGTGAGAGGATAGAATACATTAAATTCAGGTAAGTTATTGTGAATAATTTTAAGATTATATAATTTAAAGGCTAAACATAGTGATCTGTCCCCAAATTATGAGTTAGCACACTGTAGATATCTGCCAGATAATTCCTCCGCAGACTAGGGCTCAACAAGGAGGAGAGCTTCGGGCCCAGCTCCACTAGTGAGAGCCGCACTCTCCCAAGCTTGGGCTCCACCGAGGAGCAGAACACCAGGCCGAGCCCCACTAGTGAGAGCTGCACTCTCCCAGGCTCGGGTTCATGCAAGAGTCAACACCATGAGCTGAGCCCCACTAGTGAGAGGATAGAATACATTAAATTCAGGTAAGTTATTGTGAATAATTTTCAAATTACATAATTTAAAGGCTAAACATAGTGAACTGTTCCCAAATTATTAGTTAGCACACTGTATATATCTGCCAGATAATTCCTCCGCAGACTAGGGCTCAACAAGGAGGAGAGCTTCGGGCCCAGCTCCACTAGTGAGAGCCGCACTCTCCCAAGCTTGGGCTCCACCGAGGAGCAGAACACCAGGCCGAGCCCCACTAGCGAGAGCTGCACTCTCCCAGGCTCGGGTTCATGCAAGAGTCAACACCATGAGCTGAGCCCCACTAGTGAGAGGATAGAATACATTAAATTCAGGTAAGTTATTGTGAATAATTTTCAAATTACATAATTTAAAGGCTAAACATAGTTAACTGTTCCCAAATTATTAGTTAGCACACTGTAGATATCTCCGCAGACTAGGGCTCAACAAGGAGGAGAGCTTCGGGCACAGCTCCACTAGTGAGAGCCGCACTCTCCCAAGCTTGGGCTCCACCGAGGAGCAGAACAACAAGCTGAGCCCTCCTAGTGAGAGGATAGAATACATTAAATTCAGGTAAGTTATTGTGAATAATTTTAAGATTATATAATTTAAAGGCTAAACATAGTGATCTGTCCCCAAATTATTAGTTAGCACACTGTATATATCTGCCAGATAATTCCTCCGCAGACTAGGGCTCAACAAGGAGGAGAGCTTCGGGCCCAGCTCCACTAGTGAGAGCCGCACTCTCCCAAGCTTGGGCTCCACCGAGGAGCAGAACACCAGGCCGAGCCCCACTAGTGAGAGCTGCACTCTCCCAGGCTCGGGTTCATGCAAGAGTCAACACCACGAGCTGAGCCCCACTAGTGAGAGGATAGAATACATTAAATTCAGGTAAGTTATTGTGAATAATTTTCAAATTACATAATTTAAAGGCTAAACATAGTTAACTGTTCCCAAATTATTAGTTAGCACACTGTATATATCTGCCAGATAATTCCTCCGCAGACTAGGGCTCAACAAGGAGGAGAGCTTCGGGCACAGCTCCACTAGTGAGAGCCGCACTCTCCCAAGCTTGGGCTCCACCGAGGAGCAGAACAACAAGCTGAGCCCTCCTAGTGAGAGGATAGAATACATTAAATTCAGGTAAGTTATTGTGAATAATTTTAAGATTATATAATTTAAAGGCTAAACATAGTGATCTGTCCCCAAATTATTAGTTAGCACACTGTATATATCTGCCAGATAATTCCTCCGCAGACTAGGGCTCAACAAGGAGGAGAGCTTCGGGCCCAGCTCCACTAGTGAGAGCCGCACTCTCCCAAGCTTGGGCTCCACCGAGGAGCAGAACACCAGGCCGAGCCCCACTAGTGAGAGCTGCACTCTCCCAGGCTCGGGTTCATGCAAGAGTCAACACCACGAGCTGAGCCCCACTAGTGAGAGGATAGAATACATTAAATTCAGGTAAGTTATTGTGAATAATTTTCAAATTACATAATTTAAAGGCTAAACATAGTTAACTGTTCCCAAATTATTAGTTAGCACACTGTATATATCTGCCAGATAATTCCTCCGCAGACTAGGGCTCAACAAGGAGGAGAGCTTCGGGCCCAGCTCCACTAGTGAGAGCCGCACTCTCCCAAGCTTGGGCTCCACCGAGGAGCAGAACAACAAGTTGAGCCCCACTAGCGAGAACTGTACTCTCCCAGGCTCGGGTTCCTGCAAGGAGCAACACCATGAGCTGAGCCCTCCTAGTGAGAGGATAGAATACATTAAATTCAGGTAAGTTATTGTGAATAATTTTAAGATTATATAATTTAAAGGCTAAACATAGTGATCTGTCCCCAAATTATGAGTTAGCACACTGTAGATATCTGCCAGATAATTCCTCCGCAGACTAGGGCTCAACAAGGAGGAGAGCTTCGGGCCCAGCTCCACTAGTGAGAGCCGCACTCTCCCAAGCTTGGGCTCCACCGAGGAGCAGAACACCAGGCCAAGCCCCACTAGTGAGAGCTGCACTCTCCCAGGCTCGGGTTCATGCAAGAGTCAACACCATGAGCTGAGCCCCACTAGTGAGAGGATAGAATACATTAAATTCAGGTAAGTTATTGTGAATAATTTTCAAATTACATAATTTAAAGGCTAAACATCGTGAACTGTTCCCAAATTATTAGTTAGCACACTGTAGATATCTGCCAGATAATTCCTCCGCAGACTAGGGCTCAACAAGGAGGAGAGCTTCGGGCACAGCTCCACTAGTGAGAGCCGCACTCTCCCAAGCTTGGGCTCCACCGAGGAGCAGAACAACAAGCTGAGCCCTCCTAGTGAGAGGATAGAATACATTAAATTCAGGTAAGTTATTGTGAATAATTTTAAGATTATATAATTTAAAGGCTAAACATAGTGATCTGTCCCCAAATTATTAGTTAGCACACTGTATATATCTGCCAGATAATTCCTCCGCAGACTAGGGCTCAACAAGGAGGAGAGCTTCGGGCCCAGCTCCACTAGTGAGAGCCGCACTCTCCCAAGCTTTGGCTCCACCGAGGAGCAGAACAACAAGCTGAGCCCTCCTAGGGAGAGGATAGAATACATTAAATTCAGGTAAGTTATTGTGAATAATTTTAAGATTATATAATTTAAAGGCTAAACATAGTGATCTGTCCCCAAATTATTAGTTAGCACACTGTATATATCTGCCAGATAATTCCTCCGCAGACTAGGGCTCAACAAGGAGGAGAGCTTCGGGCCCAGCTCCACTAGTGAGAGCCGCACTCTCCCAAGCTTGGGCTCCACCGAGGAGCAGAACACCAGGCCGAGCCCCACTAGTGAGAGCTGCACTCTCCCAGGCTCGGGTTCATGCAAGAGTCAACACCACGAGCTGAGCCCCACTAGTGAGAGGATAGAATACATTAAATTCAGGTAAGTTATTGTGAATAATTTTCAAATTACATAATTTAAAGGCTAAACATAGTTAACTGTTCCCAAATTATTAGTTAGCACACTGTATATATCTGCCAGATAATTCCTCCGCAGACTAGGGCTCAACAAGGAGGAGAGCTTCGGGCCCAGCTCCACTAGTGAGAGCCGCACTCTCCCAAGCTTGGGCTCCACCGAGGAGCAGAACACCAGGCCGAGCCCCACTAGTGAGAGCTGCACTCTCCCAGGCTCGGGTTCATGCAAGAGTCAACACCACGAGCTGAGCCCCACTAGTGAGAGGATAGAATACATTAAATTCAGGTAAGTTATTGTGAATAATTTTCAAATTACATAATTTAAAGGCTAAACATAGTTAACTGTTCCCAAATTATTAGTTAGCACACTGTATATATCTGCCAGATAATTCTTCCGCAGACTAGGGCTCAACAAGGAGGAGAGCTTCGGGCCCAGCTCCACTAGTGAGAGCCGCACTCTCCCAAGCTTGGGCTCCACCGAGGAGCAGAACACCAGGCCGAGCCCCACTAGTGAGAGCTGCACTCTCCCAGGCTCGGGTTCATGCAAAAGTCAACACCATGAGCTGAGCCCCACTAGTGAGAGGATAGAATACATTAAATTCAGGTAAGTTATTGTGAATAATTTTCAAATTACATAATTTAAAGGCTAAACATAGTGAACTGTTCCCAAATTATTAGTTAGCACACTGTATATATCTGCCAGATAATTCCTCCGCAGACTAGGGCTCAACAAGGAGGAGAGCTTCGGGCACAGCTCCACTAGTGAGAGCCGCACTCTCCCAAGCTTGGGCTCCACCGAGGAGCAGAACAACAAGCTGAGCCCTCCTAGTGAGAGGATAGAATACATTAAATTCAGGTAAGTTATTGTGAATAATTTTAAGATTATATAATTTAAAGGCTAAACATAGTGATCTGTCCCCAAATTATTAGTTAGCACACTGTATATATCTGCCAGATAATTCCTCCGCAGACTAGGGCTCAACAAGGAGGAGAGCTTCGGGCCCAGCTCCACTAGTGAGAGCCGCACTCTCCCAAGCTTGGGCTCCACCGAGGAGCAGAACACCAGGCCGAGCCCCACTAGTGAGAGCTGCACTCTCCCAGGCTCGGGTTCATGCAAGAGTCAACACCACGAGCTGAGCCCCACTAGTGAGAGGATAGAATACATTAAATTCAGGTAAGTTATTGTGAATAATTTTCAAATTACATAATTTAAAGGCTAAACATAGTTAACTGTTCCCAAATTATTAGTTAGCACACTGTATATATCTGCCAGATAATTCCTCCGCAGACTAGGGCTCAACAAGGAGGAGAGCTTCGGGCCCAGCTCCACTAGTGAGAGCCGCACTCTCCCAAGCTTGGGCTCCACCGAGGAGCAGAACACCAGGCCGAGCCCCACTAGTGAGAGCTGCACTCTCCCAGGCTCGGGTTCATGCAAGAGTCAACACCACGAGCTGAGCCCCACTAGTGAGAGGATAGAATACATTAAATTCAGGTAAGTTATTGTGAATAATTTTCAAATTACATAATTTAAAGGCTAAACATAGTGAACTGTTCCCAAATTATTAGTTAGCACACTGTATATATCTGCCAGATAATTCCTCCGCAGACTAGGGCTCAACAAGGAGGAGAGCTTCGGGCCCAGCTCCACTAGTGAGAGACGCACTCTCCCAAGCTTGGGCTCCACCGAGGAGCAGAACAACAAGCTGAGCCCCATTAGCGAGAGCTGTACTCTCCCAGGCTCGGGTTCCTGCAAGGAGCAACACCATGAGCTGAGCCCTCCTAGTGAGAGGATAGAATACATTAAATTCAGGTAAGTTATTGTGAATAATTTTAAGATCATATAATTTAAAGGCTAAACATAGTGATCTGTCCCCAAATTATGAGTTAGCACACTGTAGATATCTGCCAGATAATTCCTCCGCAGACTAAGGCTCAACAAGGAGGAGAGCTTCGGGCCTAGCTCCACTAGTGAGAGCCGCACTCTCCCAAGCTTGGGCTCCACCGAGGAGCAGAACAACAAGCTGAGCCCCACTAGCGAGAGCTGTACTCTCCCAGGCTCGGGTTCCTGCAAGGAGCAACACCATGAGCTGAGCCCTCCTAGTGAGAGGATAGAATACATTAAATTCAGGTAAGTTATTGTGAATAATTTTCAAATTACATAATTTAAAGGCTAAACTGTCACGACACTCCTTAGTCGACATGCCCTCACCACTCTTTCTGTTTGGCACTGTTTCTCATTCCCTTTCGTTAGGCACTACACCTGGCCCTTGTTTAGCACCTATATATTCTGGTTTCTCCCCTCACTCCCTGTCAGATCATTATCCTCTATCCTTGACCCTGTACCTGCTGTTTCCTGGTTCCCGTGATTCTGGCTCCCGTGATCCTGTCTCCTGTCTCCTGTGTCTTGTTTCCTGAGTATCCTGAGTATCCTGAGTATCCTGAGTATCCTGAGTATCCTGTGTTTCCTGATCCGGTGTTCCGATGTCCTTATGGTCCTGTGTCCTGTGCTCCCTGTTCCAGTGTTCGCCTGCAGTGTTCCGGTCTAGACTCCTTCTCCAGTGATTCTGACCTTGCTGCATTATTTCTGTGTGACCTGCTTAGGACTTTGCCCCTTGATGTTCATTTTGTACTTGGTGGCTGCACTCACCTGACAGCCTTTACCTTTGCCTAGGACTATTGTGGACTCTGCCTGCTCTATTGTATATATTGGGTTATTGTATATATTTATATATTTGTGGCATTGTCATATTTTGTTTTGTATATATTATATATATCTATATCCTTTTGGTTTGCCTTAATACATTTTCTTTATTACTCCATTTATCGTGTCCTAGAATTATTTCTCTGCTAAGTTGGTTCCCACACTTAAAGGGACAGTGCTGTTGCAGGGCAGCACCCCTTCATGTCATGACATAAACATAGTTAACTGTTCCCAAATTATTAGTTAGCACACTGTATATATCTGCCAGATAATTCCTCCGCAGACTAGGGCTCAACAAGGAGGAGAGCTTCGGGCCCAGCTCCACTAGTGAGAGCCGCACTCTCCCAAGCTTGGGCTCCACCGAGGAGCAGAACACCAGGCCGAGCCCCACTAGCGAGAGCTGCACTCTCCCAGGCTCGGGTTCATGCAAGAGTCAACACCATGAGCTGAGCCCCACTAGTGAGAGGATAGAATACATAAAATTCAGGTAAGTTATTGTGAATAATTTTCAAATTACATAATTTAAAGGCTAAACATAGTGAACTGTTCCAAAATTATTAGTTAGCACACTGTATATATCTGCCAGATAATTCCTCCGCAGACTAGGGCTCAACAAGGAGGAGAGCTTCGGGCCCAGCTCCACTAGTGAGAGCCGCACTCTCCCAAGCTTGGGCTCCACCGAGGAGCAGAACACCAGGCCGAGCCCCACTAGCGAGAGCTGCACTCTCCCAGGCTCGGGTTCATGCAAGAGTCAACACCATGAGCTGAGCCCCACTAGTGAGAGGATAGAATACATAAAATTCAGGTAAGTTATTGTGAATAATTTTCAAATTACATAATTTAAAGGCTAAACATAGTGAACTGTTCCCAAATTATTAGTTAGCACACTGTATATATCTGCCAGATAATTCCTCCGCAGACTAGGGCTCAACAAGGAGGAGAGCTTCGGGCCCAGCTCCACTAGTGAGAGCCGCACTCTCATAAGCTTGGGCTCCACCGAGGAGCAGAACAACAAGTTGAGCCCCACTAGCGAGAACTGTACTCTCCCAGGCTCGGGTTCCTGCAAGGAGCAACACCATGAGCTGAGCCCTCCTAGTGAGAGGATAGAATACATTAAATTCAGGTAAGTTATTGTGAATAATTTTCAAATTACATAATTTAAAGGCTAAACATAGTGAACTGTTCCCAAATTATTAGTTAGCACACTGTATATATCTGCCAGATAATTCTTCCGCAGACTAGGGCTCAACAAGGAGGAGAGCTTCGGGCCCAGCTCCACTAGTGAGAGCCGCACTCTCCCAAGCTTGGGCTCCACCGAGGAGCAGAACACCAGGCCGAGCCCCACTAGTGAGAGCTGCACTCTCCCAGGCTCGGGTTCATGCAAGAGTCAACACCACGAGCTGAGCCCCACTAGTGAGAGGATAGAATACATTAAATTCAGGTAAGTTATTGTGAATAATTTTCAAATTACATAATTTAAAGGCTAAACATAGTTAACTGTTCCCAAATTATTAGTTAGCACACTGTATATATCTGCCAGATAATTCCTCCGCAGACTAGGGCTCAACAAGGAGGAGAGCTTCGGGCACAGCTCCACTAGTGAGAGCCGCACTCTCCCAAGCTTGGGCTCCACCGAGGAGCAGAACAACAAGCTGAGCCCTCCTAGTGAGAGGATAGAATACATTAAATTCAGGTAAGTTATTGTGAATAATTTTAAGATTATATAATTTAAAGGCTAAACATAGTGATCTGTCCCCAAATTATTAGTTAGCACACTGTATATATCTGCCAGATAATTCCTCCGCAGACTAGGGCTCAACAAGGAGGAGAGCTTCGGGCCCAGCTCCACTAGTGAGAGCCGCACTCTCCCAAGCTTGGGCTCCACCGAGGAGCAGAACACCAGGCCGAGCCCCACTAGTGAGAGCTGCACTCTCCCAGGCTCGGGTTCATGCAAGAGTCAACACCACGAGCTGAGCCCCACTAGTGAGAGGATAGAATACATTAAATTCAGGTAAGTTATTGTGAATAATTTTCAAATTACATAATTTAAAGGCTAAACATAGTGAACTGTTCCCAAATTATTAGTTTGCACACTGTATATATCTGCCAGATAATTCCTCCGCAGACTAGGGCTCAACAAGGAGGAGAGCTTCGGGCACAGCTCCACTAGTGAGAGCCGCACTCTCCCAAGCTTGGGCTCAACCGAGGAGCAGAACAACAAGCTGAGCCCTCCTAGTGAGAGGATAGAATACATTAAATTCAGGTAAGTTATTGTGAATAATTTTAAGATTATATAATTTAAAGGCTAAACATAGTGATCTGTCCCCAAATTATTAGTTAGCACACTGTATATATCTGCCAGATAATTCCTCCGCAGACTAGGGCTCAACAAGGAGGAGAGCTTCGGGCCCAGCTCCACTAGTGAGAGCCGCACTCTCCCAAGCTTGGGCTCCACCGAGGAGCAGAACACCAGGCCGAGCCCCACTAGTGAGAGCTGCACTCTCCCAGGCTCGGGTTCATGCAAGAGTCAACACCACGAGCTGAGCCCCACTAGTGAGAGGATAGAATACATTAAATTCAGGTAAGTTATTGTGAATAATTTTCAAATTACATAATTTAAAGGCTAAACATAGTTAACTGTTCCCAAATTATTAGTTAGCACACTGTATATATCTGCCAGATAATTCCTCCGCAGACTAGGGCTCAACAAGGAGGAGAGCTTCGGGCCCAGCTCCACTAGTGAGAGCCGCACTCTCCCAAGCTTGGGCTCCACCGAGGAGCAGAACACCAGGCCGAGCCCCACTAGTGAGAGCTGCACTCTCCCAGGCTCGGGTTCATGCAAGAGTCAACACCACGAGCTGAGCCCCACTAGTGAGAGGATAGAATACATTAAATTCAGGTAAGTTATTGTGAATAATTTTCAAATTACATAATTTAAAGGCTAAACATAGTTAACTGTTCCCAAATTATTAGTTAGCACACTGTATATATCTGCCAGATAATTCTTCCGCAGACTAGGGCTCAACAAGGAGGAGAGCTTCGGGCCCAGCTCCACTAGTGAGAGCCGCACTCTCCCAAGCTTGGGCTCCACCGAGGAGCAGAACACCAGGCCGAGCCCCACTAGTGAGAGCTGCACTCTCCCAGGCTCGGGTTCATGCAAGAGTCGACACCATGAGCTGAGCCCCACTAGTGAGAGGATAGAATACATTAAATTCAGGTAAGTTATTGTGAATAATTTTCAAATTACATAATTTAAAGGCTAAACATAGTGATCTGTTCCCAAATTATTAGTTAGCACACTGTATATATCTGCCAGATAATTCCTCCGCAGACTAGGGCTCAACAAGGAGGAGAGCTTCGGGCACAGCTCCACTAGTGAGAGCCGCACTCTCCCAAGCTTGGGCTCCACCGAGGAGCAGAACAACAAGCTGAGCCCTCCTAGTGAGAGGATAGAATACATTAAATTCAGGTAAGTTATTGTGAATAATTTTAAGATTATATAATTTAAAGGCTAAACATAGTGATCTGTCCCCAAATTATTAGTTAGCACACTGTATATATCTGCCAGATAATTCCTCCGCAGACTAGGGCTCAACAAGGAGGAGAGCTTCGGGCCCAGCTCCACTAGTGAGAGCCGCACTCTCCCAAGCTTGGGCTCCACCGAGGAGCAGAACACCAGGCCGAGCCCCACTAGTGAGAGCTGCACTCTCCCAGGCTCGGGTTCATGCAAGAGTCAACACCACGAGCTGAGCCCCACTAGTGAGAGGATAGAATACATTAAATTCAGGTAAGTTATTGTGAATAATTTTCAAATTACATAATTTAAAGGCTAAACATAGTGAACTGTTCCCAAATTATTAGTTAGCACACTGTATATATCTGCCAGATAATTCCTCCGCAGACTAGGGCTCAACAAGGAGGAGAGCTTCGGGCCCAGCTCCACTAGTGAGAGCCGCACTCTCCCAAGCTTGGGCTCCACCGAGGAGCAGAACAACAAGTTGAGCCCCACTAGCGAGAACTGTACTCTCCCAGGCTCGGGTTCCTGCAAGGAGCAACACCATGAGCTGAGCCCTCCTAGTGAGAGGATAGAATACATTAAATTCAGGTAAGTTATTGTGAATAATTTTAAGATTATATAATTTAAAGGCTAAACATAGTGATCTGTCCCCAAATTATGAGTTAGCACACTGTAGATATCTGCCAGATAATTCCTCCGCAGACTAGGGCTCAACAAGGAGGAGAGCTTCGGGCCCAGCTCCACTAGTGAGAGCCGCACTCTCCCAAGCTTGGGCTCCACCGAGGAGCAGAACACCAGGCCGAGCCCCACTAGTGAGAGCTGCACTCTCCCAGGCTCGGGTTCATGCAAGAGTCAACACCATGAGCTGAGCCCCACTAGTGAGAGGATAGAATACATTAAATTCAGGTAAGTTATTGTGAATAATTTTCAAATTACATAATTTAAAGGCTAAACATAGTGAACTGTTCCCAAATTATTAGTTAGCACACTGTATATATCTGCCAGATAATTCCTCCGCAGACTAGGGCTCAACAAGGAGGAGAGCTTCGGGCCCAGCTCCACTAGTGAGAGCCGCACTCTCCCAAGCTTGGGCTCCACCGAGGAGCAGAACACCAGGCCGAGCCCCACTAGCGAGAGCTGCACTCTCCCAGGCTCGGGTTCATGCAAGAGTCAACACCATGAGCTGAGCCCCACTAGTGAGAGGATAGAATACATTAAATTCAGGTAAGTTATTGTGAATAATTTTCAAATTACATAATTTAAAGGCTAAACATAGTTAACTGTTCCCAAATTATTAGTTAGCACACTGTAGATATCTCCGCAGACTAGGGCTCAACAAGGAGGAGAGCTTCGGGCACAGCTCCACTAGTGAGAGCCGCACTCTCCCAAGCTTGGGCTCCACCGAGGAGCAGAACAACAAGCTGAGCCCTCCTAGTGAGAGGATAGAATACATTAAATTCAGGTAAGTTATTGTGAATAATTTTAAGATTATATAATTTAAAGGCTAAACATAGTGATCTGTCCCCAAATTATTAGTTAGCACACTGTATATATCTGCCAGATAATTCCTCCGCAGACTAGGGCTCAACAAGGAGGAGAGCTTCGGGCCCAGCTCCACTAGTGAGAGCCGCACTCTCCCAAGCTTGGGCTCCACCGAGGAGCAGAACACCAGGCCGAGCCCCACTAGTGAGAGCTGCACTCTCCCAGGCTCGGGTTCATGCAAGAGTCAACACCACGAGCTGAGCCCCACTAGTGAGAGGATAGAATACATTAAATTCAGGTAAGTTATTGTGAATAATTTTCAAATTACATAATTTAAAGGCTAAACATAGTTAACTGTTCCCAAATTATTAGTTAGCACACTGTATATATCTGCCAGATAATTCCTCCGCAGACTAGGGCTCAACAAGGAGGAGAGCTTCGGGCACAGCTCCACTAGTGAGAGCCGCACTCTCCCAAGCTTGGGCTCCACCGAGGAGCAGAACAACAAGCTGAGCCCTCCTAGTGAGAGGATAGAATACATTAAATTCAGGTAAGTTATTGTGAATAATTTTAAGATTATATAATTTAAAGGCTAAACATAGTGATCTGTCCCCAAATTATTAGTTAGCACACTGTATATATCTGCCAGATAATTCCTCCGCAGACTAGGGCTCAACAAGGAGGAGAGCTTCGGGCCCAGCTCCACTAGTGAGAGCCGCACTCTCCCAAGCTTGGGCTCCACCGAGGAGCAGAACACCAGGCCGAGCCCCACTAGTGAGAGCTGCACTCTCCCAGGCTCGGGTTCATGCAAGAGTCAACACCACGAGCTGAGCCCCACTAGTGAGAGGATAGAATACATTAAATTCAGGTAAGTTATTGTGAATAATTTTCAAATTACATAATTTAAAGGCTAAACATAGTTAACTGTTCCCAAATTATTAGTTAGCACACTGTATATATCTGCCAGATAATTCCTCCGCAGACTAGGGCTCAACAAGGAGGAGAGCTTCGGGCCCAGCTCCACTAGTGAGAGCCGCACTCTCCCAAGCTTGGGCTCCACCGAGGAGCAGAACAACAAGTTGAGCCCCACTAGCGAGAACTGTACTCTCCCAGGCTCGGGTTCCTGCAAGGAGCAACACCATGAGCTGAGCCCTCCTAGTGAGAGGATAGAATACATTAAATTCAGGTAAGTTATTGTGAATAATTTTAAGATTATATAATTTAAAGGCTAAACATAGTGATCTGTCCCCAAATTATGAGTTAGCACACTGTAGATATCTGCCAGATAATTCCTCCGCAGACTAGGGCTCAACAAGGAGGAGAGCTTCGGGCCCAGCTCCACTAGTGAGAGCCGCACTCTCCCAAGCTTGGGCTCCACCGAGGAGCAGAACACCAGGCCAAGCCCCACTAGTGAGAGCTGCACTCTCCCAGGCTCGGGTTCATGCAAGAGTCAACACCATGAGCTGAGCCCCACTAGTGAGAGGATAGAATACATTAAATTCAGGTAAGTTATTGTGAATAATTTTCAAATTACATAATTTAAAGGCTAAACATCGTGAACTGTTCCCAAATTATTAGTTAGCACACTGTATATATCTGCCAGATAATTCCTCCGCAGACTAGGGCTCAACAAGGAGGAGAGCTTCGGGCCCAGCTCCACTAGTGAGAGCCGCACTCTCCCAAGCTTGGGCTCCACCGAGGAGCAGAACACCAGGCCGAGCCCCACTAGCGAGAGCTGCACTCTCCCAGGCTCGGGTTCATGCAAGAGTCAACACCATGAGCTGAGCCCCACTAGTGAGAGGATAGAATACATTAAATTCAGGTAAGTTATTGTGAATAATTTTCAAATTACATGATTTAAAGGCTAAACATAGTTAACTGTTCCCAAATTATTAGTTAGCACACTGTAGATATCTGCCAGATAATTCCTCCGCAGACTAGGGCTCAACAAGGAGGAGAGCTTCGGGCACAGCTCCACTAGTGAGAGCCGCACTCTCCCAAGCTTGGGCTCCACCGAGGAGCAGAACAACAAGCTGAGCCCTCCTAGTGAGAGGATAGAATACATTAAATTCAGGTAAGTTATTGTGAATAATTTTAAGATTATATAATTTAAAGGCTAAACATAGTGATCTGTCCCCAAATTATTAGTTAGCACACTGTATATATCTGCCAGATAATTCCTCCGCAGACTAGGGCTCAACAAGGAGGAGAGCTTCGGGCCCAGCTCCACTAGTGAGAGCCGCACTCTCCCAAGCTTTGGCTCCACCGAGGAGCAGAACAACAAGCTGAGCCCTCCTAGGGAGAGGATAGAATACATTAAATTCAGGTAAGTTATTGTGAATAATTTTAAGATTATATAATTTAAAGGCTAAACATAGTGATCTGTCCCCAAATTATTAGTTAGCACACTGTATATATCTGCCAGATAATTCCTCCGCAGACTAGGGCTCAACAAGGAGGAGAGCTTCGGGCCCAGCTCCACTAGTGAGAGCCGCACTCTCCCAAGCTTGGGCTCCACCGAGGAGCAGAACACCAGGCCGAGCCCCACTAGTGAGAGCTGCACTCTCCCAGGCTCGGGTTCATGCAAGAGTCAACACCACGAGCTGAGCCCCACTAGTGAGAGGATAGAATACATTAAATTCAGGTAAGTTATTGTGAATAATTTTCAAATTACATAATTTAAAGGCTAAACATAGTTAACTGTTCCCAAATTATTAGTTAGCACACTGTATATATCTGCCAGATAATTCCTCCGCAGACTAGGGCTCAACAAGGAGGAGAGCTTCGGGCCCAGCTCCACTAGTGAGAGCCGCACTCTCCCAAGCTTGGGCTCCACCGAGGAGCAGAACACCAGGCCGAGCCCCACTAGTGAGAGCTGCACTCTCCCAGGCTCGGGTTCATGCAAGAGTCAACACCACGAGCTGAGCCCCACTAGTGAGAGGATAGAATACATTAAATTCAGGTAAGTTATTGTGAATAATTTTCAAATTACATAATTTAAAGGCTAAACATAGTTAACTGTTCCCAAATTATTAGTTAGCACACTGTATATATCTGCCAGATAATTCTTCCGCAGACTAGGGCTCAACAAGGAGGAGAGCTTCGGGCCCAGCTCCACTAGTGAGAGCCGCACTCTCCCAAGCTTGGGCTCCACCGAGGAGCAGAACACCAGGCCGAGCCCCACTAGTGAGAGCTGCACTCTCCCAGGCTCGGGTTCATGCAAAAGTCAACACCATGAGCTGAGCCCCACTAGTGAGAGGATAGAATACATTAAATTCAGGTAAGTTATTGTGAATAATTTTCAAATTACATAATTTAAAGGCTAAACATAGTGAACTGTTCCCAAATTATTAGTTAGCACACTGTATATATCTGCCAGATAATTCCTCCGCAGACTATGGCTCAACAAGGAGGAGAGCTTCGGGCACAGCTCCACTAGTGAGAGCCGCACTCTCCCAAGCTTGGGCTCCACCGAGGAGCAGAACAACAAGCTGAGCCCTCCTAGTGAGAGGATAGAATACATTAAATTCAGGTAAGTTATTGTGAATAATTTTAAGATTATATAATTTAAAGGCTAAACATAGTGATCTGTCCCCAAATTATTAGTTAGCACACTGTATATATCTGCCAGATAATTCCTCCGCAGACTAGGGCTCAACAAGGAGGAGAGCTTCGGGCCCAGCTCCACTAGTGAGAGCCGCACTCTCCCAAGCTTGGGCTCCACCGAGGAGCAGAACACCAGGCCGAGCCCCACTAGTGAGAGCTGCACTCTCCCAGGCTCGGGTTCATGCAAGAGTCAACACCACGAGCTGAGCCCCACTAGTGAGAGGATAGAATACATTAAATTCAGGTAAGTTATTGTGAATAATTTTCAAATTACATAATTTAAAGGCTAAACATAGTTAACTGTTCCCAAATTATTAGTTAGCACACTGTATATATCTGCCAGATAATTCCTCCGCAGACTAGGGCTCAACAAGGAGGAGAGCTTCGGGCCCAGCTCCACTAGTGAGAGCCGCACTCTCCCAAGCTTGGGCTCCACCGAGGAGCAGAACACCAGGCCGAGCCCCACTAGTGAGAGCTGCACTCTCCCAGGCTCGGGTTCATGCAAGAGTCAACACCACGAGCTGAGCCCCACTAGTGAGAGGATAGAATACATTAAATTCAGGTAAGTTATTGTGAATAATTTTCAAATTACATAATTTAAAGGCTAAACATAGTGAACTGTTCCCAAATTATTAGTTAGCACACTGTATATATCTGCCAGATAATTCCTCCGCAGACTAGGGCTCAACAAGGAGGAGAGCTTCGGGCCCAGCTCCACTAGTGAGAGCCGCACTCTCCCAAGCTTGGGCTCCACCGAGGAGCAGAACACCAGGCCGAGCCCCACTAGTGAGAGCTGCACTCTCCCAGGCTCGGGTTCATGCAAGAGTCAACACCATGAGCTGAGCCCCACTAGTGAGAGGATAGAATACATTAAATTCAGGTAAGTTATTGTGAATAATTTTCAAATTACATAATTTAAAGGCTAAACATAGTGAACTGTTCCCAAATTATTAGTTAGCACACTGTATATATCTGCCAGATAATTCCTCCGCAGACTAGGGCTCAACAAGGAGGAGAGCTTCGGGCCCAGCTCCACTAGTGAGAGCCGCACTCTCCCAAGCTTGGGCTCCACCGAGGAGCAGAACAACAAGTTGAGCCCCACTAGCGAGAACTGTACTCTCCCAGGCTCGGGTTCCTGCAAGGAGCAACACCATGAGCTGAGCCCTCCTAGTGAGAGGATAGAATACATTAAATTCAGGTAAGTTATTGTGAATAATTTTAAGATTATATAATTTAAAGGCTAAACATAGTGATCTGTCCCCAAATTATGAGTTAGCACACTGTAGATATCTGCCAGATAATTCCTCCGCAGACTAGGGCTCAACAAGGAGGAGAGCTTCGGGCCCAGCTCCACTAGTGAGAGCCGCACTCTCCCAAGCTTGGGCTCCACCGAGGAGCAGAACACCAGGCCGAGCCCCACTAGTGAGAGCTGCACTCTCCCAGGCTCGGGTTCATGCAAGAGTCAACACCATGAGCTGAGCCCCACTAGTGAGAGGATAGAATACATTAAAGTCAGGTAAGTTATTGTGAATAATTTTCAAATTACATAATTTAAAGGCTAAACATAGTGAACTGTTCCCAAATTATGAGTTAGCACACTGTATATATCTGCCAGATAATTCCTCCGCAGACTAGGGCTCAACAAGGAGGAGAGCTTCGGGCACAGCTCCACTAGTGAGAGCCGCACTCTCCCAAGCTTGGGCTCCACCGAGGAGCAGAACAACAAGCTGAGCCCTCCTAGTGAGAGGATAGAATACATTAAATTCAGGTAAGTTATTGTGAATAATTTTAAGATTATATAATTTAAAGGCTAAACATAGTGATCTGTCCCCAAATTATTAGTTAGCACACTGTATATATCTGCCAGATAATTCCTCTGCAGACTAGGGCTCAACAAGGAGGAGAGCTTCGGGCCCAGCTCCACTAGTGAGAGCCGCACTCTCCCAAGCTTGGGCTCCACCGAGGAGCAGAACACCAGGCCGAGCCCCACTAGTGAGAGCTGCACTCTCCCAGGCTCGGGTTCATGCAAGAGTCAACACCACGAGCTGAGCCCCACTAGTGAGAGGATAGAATACATTAAATTCAGGTAAGTTATTGTGAATAATTTTCAAATTACATAATTTAAAGGCTAAACATAGTTAACTGTTCCCAAATTATTAGTTAGCACACTGTATATATCTGCCAGATAATTCTTCCGCAGACTAGGGCTCAACAAGGAGGAGAGCTTCGGGCCCAGCTCCACTAGTGAGAGCCGCACTCTCCCAAGCTTGGGCTCCACCGAGGAGCAGAACACCAGGCCGAGCCCCACTAGTGAGAGCTGCACTCTCCCAGGCTCGGGTTCATGCAAAAGTCAACACCATGAGCTGAGCCCCACTAGTGAGAGGATAGAATACATTAAATTCAGGTAAGTTATTGTGAATAATTTTCAAATTACATAATTTAAAGGCTAAACATAGTGAACTGTTCCCAAATTATTAGTTAGCACACTGTATATATCTGCCAGATAATTCCTCCGCAGACTAGGGCTCAACAAGGTGGAGAGCTTCGGGCACAGCTCCACTAGTGAGAGCCGCACTCTCCCAAGCTTGGGCTCCACCGAGGAGCAGAACAACAAGCTGAGCCCTCCTAGTGAGAGGATAGAATACATTAAATTCAGGTAAGTTATTGTGAATAATTTTAAGATTATATAATTTAAAGGCTAAACATAGTGATCTGTCCCCAAATTATTAGTTAGCACACTGTATATATCTGCCAGATAATTCCTCCGCAGACTAGGGCTCAACAAGGAGGAGAGCTTCGGGCCCAGCTCCACTAGTGAGAGCCGCACTCTCCCAAGCTTGGGCTCCACCGAGGAGCAGAACACCAGGCCGAGCCCCACTAGTGAGAGCTGCACTCTCCCAGGCTCGGGTTCATGCAAGAGTCAACACCACGAGCTGAGCCCCACTAGTGAGAGGATAGAATACATTAAATTCAGGTAAGTTATTGTGAATAATTTTAAGATGATATAATTTAAAGGCTAAACATAGTGATCTGTCCCCAAATTATTAGTTAGCACACTGTATATATCTGCCAGATAATTCCTCCGCAGACTAGGGCTCAACAAGGAGGAGAGCTTCGGGCCTAGCTCCACTAGTGAGAGCCGCACTCTCCCAAGCTTGGGCTCCACCGAGGAGCAGAACACCAGGCCGAGCCCCACTAGTGAGAGCTGCACTCTCCCAGGCTCGGGTTCATGCAAGAGTCAACACCACGAGCTGAGCCCCACTAGTGAGAGGATAGAATACATTAAATTCAGGTAAGTTATTGTGAATAATTTTCAAATTACATAATTTAAAGGCTAAACATAGTGAACTGTTCCCAAATTATTAGTTAGCACACTGTATATATCTGCCAGATAATTCCTCCGCAGACTAGGGCTCAACAAGGAGGAGAGCTTCGGGCCCAGCTCCACTAGTGAGAGCCGCACTCTCCCAAGCTTGGGCTCCACCGAGGAGCAGAACACCAGGCCGAGCCCCACTAGTGAGAGCTGCACTCTCCCAGGCTCGGGTTCATGCAAGAGTCAACACCATGAGCTGAGCCCCACTAGTGAGAGGATAGAATACATTAAATTCAGGTAAGTTATTGTGAATAATTTTCAAATTACATAATTTAAAGGCTAAACATAGTGAACTGTTCCCAAATTATGAGTTAGCACACTGTATATATCTGCCAGATAATTCCTCCGCAGACTAGGGCTCAACAAGGAGGAGAGCTTCGGGCCCAGCTGCACTAGTGAGAGCCGCACTCTCCCAAGCTTGGGCTCCACCGAGGAGCAGAACACCAGGCCGAGCCCCACTAGCGAGAGCTGCACTCTCCCAGGCTCGGGTTCATGCAAGAGTCAACACCATGAGCTGAGGCCCACTAGTGAGAGGATAGAATACATTAAATTCAGGTAAGTTATTGTGAATAATTTTCAAATTACATAATTTAAAGGCTAAACATAGTTAACTGTTCCCAAATTATTAGTTAGCACACTGTAGATATCTGCCAGATAATTCCTCCGCAGACTAGGGCTCAACAAGGAGGAGAGCTTCGGGCCCAGCTCCACTAGTGAGAGCCGCACTCTCCCAAGCTTGGGCTCCACCGAGGAGCAGAACACCAGGCCGAGCCCCACTAGCGAGAGCTGCACTCTCCCAGGCTCGGGTTCATGCAAGAGTCGACACCATGAGCTGAGCCCCACTAGTGAGAGGATAGAATACATTAAATTCAGGTAAGTTATTGTGAATAATTTTAAGATTATATAATTTAAAGGCTAAACATAGTGATCTGTCCCCAAATTATTAGTTAGCACACTGTATATATCTGCCAGATAATTCCTCCGCAGACTAGGGCTCAACAAGGAGGAGAGCTTCGGGCCCAGCTCCACTAGTGAGAGCCGCACTCTCCCAAGCTTGGGCTCCACCGAGGAGCAGAACACCAGGCCGAGCCCCACTAGTGAGAGCTGCACTCTCCCAGGCTCGGGTTCATGCAAGAGTCAACACCACGAGCTGAGCCCCACTAGTGAGAGGATAGAATACATTAAATTCAGGTAAGTTATTGTGAATAATTTTCAAATTACATAATTTAAAGGCTAAACATAGTTAACTGTTCCCAAATTATTAGTTAGCACACTGTATATATCTGCCAGATAATTCCTCCGCAGACTAGGGCTCAACAAGGAGGAGAGCTTCGGGCACAGCTCCAATAGTGAGAGCCGCACTCTCCCAAGCTTGGGCTCCACCGAGGAGCAGAACAACAAGCTGAGCCCTCCTAGTGAGAGGATAGAATACATTAAATTCAGGTAAGTTATTGTGAATAATTTTAAGATGATATAATTTAAAGGCTAAACATAGTGATCTGTCCCCAAATTATTAGTTAGCACACTGTATATATCTGCCAGATAATTCCTCCGCAGACTAGGGCTCAACAAGGAGGAGAGCTTCGGGCCCAGCTCCACTAGTGAGAGCCGCACTCTCCCAAGCTTGGGCTCCACCGAGGAGCAGAACAACAAGTTGAGCCCCACTAGCGAGAACTGTACTCTCCCAGGCTCGGGTTCCTGCAAGGAGCAACACCATGAGCTGAGCCCTCCTAGTGAGAGGATAGAATACATTAAATTCAGGTAAGTCATTGTGAATAATTTTCAAATTACATAATTTAAAGGCTAAACATAGTTAACTGTTCCCAAATTATTAGTTAGCACACTGTAGATATCTGCCAGATAATTCCTCCGCAGACTAGGGCTCAACAAGGAGGAGAGCTTCGGGCACAGCTCCACTAGTGAGAGCCGCACTCTCCCAAGCTTGGGCTCCACCGAGGAGCAGAACAACAAGCTGAGCCCTCCTAGTGAGAGGATAGAATACATTAAATTCAGGTAAGTTATTGTGAATAATTTTAAGATTATATAATTTAAAGGCTAAACATAGTGATCTGTCCCCAAATTATTAGTTAGCACACTGTATATATCTGCCAGATAATTCCTCCGCAGACTAGGGCTCAACAAGGAGGAGAGCTTCGGGCCCAGCTCCACTAGTGAGAGCCGCACTCTCCCAAGCTTGGGCTCCACCGAGGAGCAGAACAACAAGCTGAGCCCTCCTAGTGAGAGGATAGAATACATTAAATTCAGGTAAGTTATTGTGAATAATTTTAAGATTATATAATTTAAAGGCTAAACATAGTGATCTGTCCCCAAATTATTAGTTAGCACACTGTATATATCTGCCAGATAATTCCTCCGCAGACTAGGGCTCAACAAGGAGGAGAGCTTCGGGCCTAGCTCCACTAGTGAGAGCCGCACTCTCCCAAGCTTGGGCTCCACCGAGGAGCAGAACACCAGGCCGAGCCCCACTAGTGAGAGCTGCACTCTCCCAGGCTCGGGTTCATGCAAGAGTCAACACCACGAGCTGAGCCCCACTAGTGAGAGGATAGAATACATTAAATTCAGGTAAGTTATTGTGAATAATTTTCAAATTACATAATTTAAAGGCTAAACATAGTTAACTGTTCCCAAATTATTAGTTAGCACACTGTATATATCTGCCAGATAATTCCTCCGCAGACTAGGGCTCAACAAGGAGGAGAGCTTCGGGCCCAGCTCCACTAGTGAGAGCCGCACTCTCCCAAGCTTGGGCTCCACCGAGGAGCAGAACACCAGGCCGAGCCCCACTAGTGAGAGCTGCACTCTCCCAGGCTTGGGTTCATGCAAGAGTCAACACCACGAGCTGAGCCCCACTAGTGAGAGGATAGAATACATTAAATTCAGGTAAGTTATTGTGAATAATTTTCAAATTACATAATTTAAAGGCTAAACATAGTTAACTGTTCCCAAATTATTAGTTAGCACACTGTATATATCTGCCAGATAATTCTTCCGCAGACTAGGGCTCAACAAGGAGGAGAGCTTCGGGCCCAGCTCCACTAGTGAGAGCCGCACTCTCCCAAGCTTGGGCTCCACCGAGGAGCAGAACACCAGGCCGAGCCCCACTAGTGAGAGCTGCACTCTCCCAGGCTCGGGTTCATGCAAAAGTCAACACCATGAGCTGAGCCCCACTAGTGAGAGGATAGAATACATTAAATTCAGGTAAGTTATTGTGAATAATTTTCAAATTACATAATTTAAAGGCTAAACATAGTGAACTGTTCCCAAATTATTAGTTAGCACACTGTATATATCTGCCAGATAATTCCTCCGCAGACTAGGGCTCAACAAGGAGGAGAGCTTCGGGCACAGCTCCACTAGTGAGAGCCGCACTCTCCCAAGCTTGGGCTCCACCGAGGAGCAGAACAACAAGCTGAGCCCTCCTAGTGAGAGGATAGAATACATTAAATTCAGGTAAGTTATTGTGAATAATTTTAAGATTATATAATTTAAAGGCTAAACATAGTGATCTGTCCCCAAATTATTAGTTAGCACACTGTATATATCTGCCAGATAATTCCTCCGCAGACTAGGGCTCAACAAGGAGGAGAGCTTCGGGCCCAGCTCCACTAGTGAGAGCCGCACTCTCCCAAGCTTGGGCTCCACCGAGGAGTAGAACACCAGGCCGAGCCCCACTAGTGAGAGCTGCACTCTCCCAGGCTCGGGTTCATGCAAGAGTCAACACCACGAGCTGAGCCCCACTAGTGAGAGGATAGAAAACATTAAATTCAGGTAAGTTATTGTGAATAATTTTCAAATTACATAATTTAAAGGCTAAACATAGTTAACTGTTCCCAAATTATTAGTTAGCACACTGTATATATCTGCCAGATAATTCCTCCGCAGACTAGGGCTCAACAAGGAGGAGAGCTTCGGGCACAGCTCCACTAGTGAGAGCCGCACTCTCCCAAGCTTGGGCTCCACCGAGGAGCAGAACAACAAGCTGAGCCCTCCTAGTGAGAGGATAGAATACATTAAATTCAGGTAAGTTATTGTGAATAATTTTAAGATTATATAATTTAAAGGCTAAACATAGTGATCTGTCCCCAAATTATTAGTTAGCACACTGTATATATCTGCCAGATAATTCCTCCGCAGACTAGGGCTCAACAAGGAGGAGAGCTTCGGGCCCAGCTCCACTAGTGAGAGCCGCACTCTCCCAAGCTTGGGCTCCACCGAGGAGCAGAACACCAGGCCGAGCCCCACTAGTGAGAGCTGCACTCTCCCAGGCTCGGGTTCATGCAAGAGTCAACACCACGAGCTGAGCCCCACTAGTGAGAGGATAGAATACATTAAATTCAGGTAAGTTATTGTGAATAATTTTCAAATTACATAATTTAAAGGCTAAACATAGTGAACTGTTCCCAAATTATTAGTTAGCACACTGTATATATCTGCCAGATAATTCCTCCGCAGACTAGGGCTCAACAAGGAGGAGAGCTTCGGGCACAGCTCCACTAGTGAGAGCCGCACTCTCCCAAGCTTGGGCTCCACCGAGGAGCAGAACAACAAGCTGAGCCCTCCTAGTGAGAGGATAGAATACATTAAATTCAGGTAAGTTATTGTGAATAATTTTAAGATTATATAATTTAAAGGCTAAACATAGTGATCTGTCCCCAAATTATTAGTTAGCACACTGTATATATCTGCCAGATAATTCCTCCGCAGACTAGGGCTCAACAAGGAGGAGAGCTTCGGGCCCAGCTCCACTAGTGAGAGCCGCACTCTCCCAAGCTTGGGCTCCACCGAGGAGCAGAACACCAGGCCGAGCCCCACTAGTGAGAGCTGCACTCTCCCAGGCTCGGGTTCATGCAAGAGTCAACACCACGAGCTGAGCCCCACTAGTGAGAGGATAGAATACATTAAATTCAGGTAAGTTATTGTGAATAATTTTCAAATTACATAATTTAAAGGCTAAACATAGTTAACTGTTCTCAAATTATTAGTTAGCACACTGTATATATCTGCCAGATAATTCCTCCGCAGACTAGGGCTCAACAAGGAGGAGAGCTTCGGGCCCAGCTCCACTAGTGAGAGCCGCACTCTCCCAAGCTTGGGCTCCACCGAGGAGCAGAACACCAGGCCGAGCCCCACTAGTGAGAGCTGCACTCTCCCAGGCTCGGGTTCATGCAAGAGTCAACACCACGAGCTGAGCCCCACTAGTGAGAGGATAGAATACATTAAATTCAGGTAAGTTATTGTGAATAATTTTCAAATTACATAATTTAAAGGCTAAACATAGTGAACTGTTCCCAAATTATTAGTTAGCACACTGTATATATCTGCCAGATAATTCCTCCGCAGACTAGGGCTCAACAAGGAGGAGAGCTTCGGGCCCAGCTCCACTAGTGAGAGCCGCACTCTCCCAAGCTTGGGCTCCACCGAGGAGCAGAACACCAGGCCGAGCCCCACTAGTGAGAACTGCACTCTCCCAGGCTCGGGTTCATGCAAGAGTCAACACCATGAGCTGAGCCCCACTAGTGAGAGGATAGAATACATTAAATTCAGGTAAGTTATTGTGAATAATTTTCAAATTACATAATTTAAAGGCTAAACATAGTGAACTGTTCCCAAATTATTAGTTAGCACACTGTATATATCTGCCAGATAATTCCTCCGCAGACTAGGGCTCAACAAGGAGGAGAGCTTCGGGCCCAGCTCCACTAGTGAGAGCCGCACTCTCCCAAGCTTGGGCTCCACCGAGGAGCAGAACAACAAGTTGAGCCCCACTAGCGAGAACTGTACTCTCCCAGGCTCGGGTTCCTGCAAGGAGCAACACCATGAGCTGAGCCCTCCTAGTGAGAGGATAGAATACATTAAATTCAGGTAAGTTATTGTGAATAATTTTAAGATTATATAATTTAAAGGCTAAACATAGTGATCTGTCCCCAAATTATGAGTTAGCACACTGTAGATATCTGCCAGATAATTCCTCCGCAGACTAGGGCTCAACAAGGAGGAGAGCTTCGGGCCCAGCTCCACTAGTGAGAGCCGCACTCTCCCAAGCTTGGGCTCCACCGAGGAGCAGAACACCAGGCCGAGCCCCACTAGTGAGAGCTGCACTCTCCCAGGCTCGGGTTCATGCAAGAGTCAACACCATGAGCTGAGCCCCACTAGTGAGAGGATAGAATACATTAAATTCAGGTAAGTTATTGTGAATAATTTTCAAATTACATAATTTAAAGGCTAAACATAGTGAACTGTTCCCAAATTATGAGTTAGCACACTGTATATATCTGCCAGATAATTCCTCCGCAGACTAGGGCTCAACAAGGAGGAGAGCTTCGGGCCCAGCTCCACTAGTGAGAGCCGCACTCTCCCAAGCTTGGGCTCCACCGAGAAGCAGAACACCAGGCCGAGCCCCACTAGCGAGAGCTGCACTCTCCCAGGCTCGGGTTCATGCAAGAGTCAACACCATGAGCTGAGCCCCACTAGTGAGAGGATAGAATACATTAAATTCAGGTAAGTTATTGTGAATAATTTTCAAATTACATAATTTAAAGGCTAAACATAGTGAACTGTTCCCAAATTATTAGTTAGCACACTGTATATATCTGCCAGATAATTCCTCCGCAGACTAGGGCTCAACAAGGAGGAGAGCTTCGGGCACAGCTCCACTAGTGAGAGCCGCACTCTCCCAAGCTTGGGCTCCACCGAGGAGCAGAACAACAAGCTGAGCCCTCCTAGTGAGAGGATAGAATACATTAAATTCAGGTAAGTTATTGTGAATAATTTTAAGATTATATAATTTAAAGGCTAAACATAGTGATCTGTCCCCAAATTATTAGTTAGCACACTGTATATATCTGCCAGATAATTCCTCCGCAGACTAGGGCTCAACAAGGAGGAGAGCTTCGGGCCCAGCTCCACTAGTGAGAGCCGCACTCTCCCAAGCTTGGGCTCCACCGAGGAGCAGAACACCAGGCCGAGCCCCACTAGTGAGAGCTGCACTCTCCCAGGCTCGGGTTCATGCAAGAGTCAACACCACGAGCTGAGCCCCACTAGTGAGAGGATAGAATACATTAAATTCAGGTAAGTTATTGTGAATAATTTTCAAATTACATAATTTAAAGGCTAAACATAGTTAACTGTTCCCAAATTATTAGTTAGCACACTGTATATATCTGCCAGATAATTCCTCCGCAGACTAGGGCTCAACAAGGAGGAGAGCTTCGGGCCCAGCTCCACTAGTGAGAGCCGCACTCTCCCAAGCTTGGGCTCCACCGAGGAGCAGAACACCAGGCCGAGCCCCACTAGTGAGAGCTGCACTCTCCCAGGCTCGGGTTCATGCAAGAGTCAACACCACGAGCTGAGCCCCACTAGTGAGAGGATAGAATACATTAAATTCAGGTAAGTTATTGTGAATAATTTTCAAATTACATAATTTAAAGGCTAAACATAGTTAACTGTTCCCAAATTATTAGTTAGCACACTGTATATATCTGCCAGATAATTCTTCCGCAGACTAGGGCTCAACAAGGAGGAGAGCTTCGGGCCCAGCTCCACTAGTGAGAGCCGCACTCTCCCAAGCTTGGGCTCCACCGAGGAGCAGAACACCAGGCCGAGCCCCACTAGTGAGAGCTGCACTCTCCCAGGCTCGGGTTCATGCAAAAGTCAACACCATGAGCTGAGCCCCACTAGTGAGAGGATAGAATACATTAAATTCAGGTAAGTTATTGTGAATAATTTTCAAATTACATAATTTAAAGGCTAAACATAGTGAACTGTTCCCAAATTATTAGTTAGCACACTGTATATATCTGCCAGATAATTCCTCCGCAGACTAGGGCTCAACAAGGTGGAGAGCTTCGGGCACAGCTCCACTAGTGAGAGCCGCACTCTCCCAAGCTTGGGCTCCACCGAGGAGCAGAACAACAAGCTGAGCCCTCCTAGTGAGAGGATAGAATACATTAAATTCAGGTAAGTTATTGTGAATAATTTTAAGATTATATAATTTAAAGGCTAAACATAGTGATCTGTCCCCAAATTATTAGTTAGCACACTGTATATATCTGCCAGATAATTCCTCCGCAGACTAGGGCTCAACAAGGAGGAGAGCTTCGGGCCCAGCTCCACTAGTGAGAGCCGCACTCTCCCAAGCTTGGGCTCCACCGAGGAGCAGAACACCAGGCCGAGCCCCACTAGTGAGAGCTGCACTCTCCCAGGCTCGGGTTCATGCAAGAGTCAACACCACGAGCTGAGCCCCACTAGTGAGAGGATAGAATACATTAAATTCAGGTAAGTTATTGTGAATAATTTTCAAATTACATAATTTAAAGGCTAAACATAGTGAACTGTTCCCAAATTATTAGTTAGCACACTGTATATATCTGCCAGATAATTCCTCCGCAGACTAGGGCTCAACAAGGAGGAGAGCTTCGGGCCCAGCTCCACTAGTGAGAGCCGCACTCTCCCAAGCTTGGGCTCCACCGAGGAGCAGAACACCAGGCCGATCCCCACTAGTGAGAGCTGCACTCTCCCAGGCTCGGGTTCATGCAAGAGTCAACACCATGAGCTGAGCCCCACTAGTGAGAGGATAGAATACATTAAATTCAGGTAAGTTATTGTGAATAATTTTCAAATTACATAATTTAAAGGCTAAACATAGTGAACTGTTCCCAAATTATTAGTTAGCACACTGTATATATCTGCCAGATAATTCTTCCGCAGACTAGGGCTCAACAAGGAGGAGAGCTTCGGGCCCAGCTCCACTAGTGAGAGCCGCACTCTCCCAAGCTTGGGCTCCACCGAGGAGCAGAACACCAGGCCGAGCCCCACTAGTGAGAGCTGCACTCTCCCAGGCTCGGGTTCATGCAAAAGTCAACACCATGAGCTGAGCCCCACTAGTGAGAGGATAGAATACATTAAATTCAGGTAAGTTATTGTGAATAATTTTCAAATTACATAATTTAAAGGCTAAACATAGTGAACTGTTCCCAAATTATTAGTTAGCACACTGTATATATCTGCCAGATAATTCCTCCGCAGACTAGGGCTCAACAAAGTGGAGAGCTTCGGGCACAGCTCCACTAGTGAGAGCCGCACTCTCCCAAGCTTGGGCTCCACCGAGGAGCAGAACAACAAGCTGAGCCCTCCTAGTGAGAGGATAGAATACATTAAATTCAGGTAAGTTATTGTGAATAATTTTAAGATTATATAATTTAAAGGCTAAACATAGTGATCTGTCCCCAAATTATTAGTTAGCACACTGTATATATCTGCCAGATAATTCCTCCGCAGACTAGGGCTCAACAAAGTGGAGAGCTTCGGGCCCAGCTCCACTAGTGAGAGCCGCACTCTCCCAAGCTTGGGCTCCACCGAGGAGCAGAACAACAAGTTGAGCCCCACTAGCGAGAACTGTACTCTCCCAGGCTCGGGTTCCTGCAAGGAGCAACACCATGAGCTGAGCCCTCCTAGTGAGAGGATAGAATACATTAAATTCAGGTAAGTTATTGTGAATAATTTTAAGATTATATAATTTAAAGGCTAAACATAGTGATCTGTCCCCAAATTATGAGTTAGCACACTGTAGATATCTGCCAGATAATTCCTCCGCAGACTAGGGCTCAACAAGGAGGAGAGCTTCGGGCCCAGCTCCACTAGTGAGAGCCGCACTCTCCCAAGCTTGGGCTCCACCGAGGAGCAGAACACCAGGCCGAGCCCCACTAGTGAGAGCTGCACTCTCCCAGGCTCGGGTTCATGCAAGAGTCAACACCATGAGCTGAGCCCCACTAGTGAGAGGATAGAATACATTAAATTCAGGTAAGTTATTGTGAATAATTTTCAAATTACATAATTTAAAGGCTAAACATAGTGAACTGTTCCCAAATTATGAGTTAGCACACTGTATATATCTGCCAGATAATTCCTCCGCAGACTAGGGCTCAACAAGGAGGAGAGCTTCGGGCCCAGCTCCACTAGTGAGAGCCGCACTCTCCCAAGCTTGGGCTCCACCGAGGAGCAGAACACCAGGCCGAGCCCCACTAGCGAGAGCTGCACTCTCCCAGGCTCGGGTTCATGCAAGAGTCAACACCATGAGCTGAGCCCCACTAGTGAGAGGATAGAATACATTAAATTCAGGTAAGTTATTGTGAATAATTTTCAAATTACATAATTTAAAGGCTAAACATAGTTAACTGTTCCCAAATTATTAGTTAGCACACTGTAGATATCTGCCAGATAATTCCTCCGCAGACTAGGGCTCAACAAGGAGGAGAGCTTCGGGCCCAGCTCCACTAGTGAGAGCCGCACTCTCCCAAGCTTGGGCTCCACCGAGGAGCAGAACACCAGGCCAAGCCCCACTAGCGAGAGCTGCACTCTCCCAGGCTCGGGTTCATGCAAGAGTCGACACCATGAGCTGAGCCCCACTAGTGAGAGGATAGAATACATTAAATTCAGGTAAGTTATTGTGAATAATTTTAAGATTATATAATTTAAAGGCTAAACATAGTGATCTGTCCCCAAATTATTAGTTAGCACACTGTATATATCTGCCAGATAATTCCTCCGCAGAC
Source organism: Pelobates fuscus (assembly GCF_036172605.1). Taxonomy (NCBI): domain Eukaryota; kingdom Metazoa; phylum Chordata; class Amphibia; order Anura; family Pelobatidae; genus Pelobates; species Pelobates fuscus. The sequence goes on along the minus strand of NC_086329.1, from coordinate 98,620,873 downwards.
TAGGGCTCAACAAGGAGGAGAGCTTCGGGCCCAGCTCCACTAGTGAGAGCCGCACTCTCCCAAGCTTGGGCTCCACCGAGGAGCAGAACACCAGGCCGAGCCCCACTAGTGAGAGCTGCACTCTCCCCGGCTCGGGTTCATGCAAGAGTCAACACCACGAGCTGAGCCCCACTAGTGAGAGGATAGAATACATTAAATTCAGGTAAGTTATTGTGAATAATTTTCAAATTACATAATTTAAAGGCTAAACATAGTGAACTGTTCCCAAATTATTAGTTAGCACACTGTATATATCTGCCAGATAATTCCTCCGCAGACTAGGGCTCAACAAGGAGGAGAGCTTCGGGCACAGCTCCACTAGTGAGAGCCGCACTCTCCCAAGCTTGGGCTCCACCGAGGAGCAGAACAACAAGCTGAGCCCTCCTAGTGAGAGGATAGAATACATTAAATTCAGGTAAGTTATTGTGAATAATTTTAAGATGATATAATTTAAAGGCTAAACATAGTGATCTGTCCCCAAATTATTAGTTAGCACACTGTATATATCTGCCAGATAATTCCTCCGCAGACTAGGGCTCAACAAGGAGGAGAGCTTCGGGCCTAGCTCCACTAGTGAGAGCCGCACTCTCCCAAGCTTGGGCTCCACCGAGGAGCAGAACACCAGGCCGAGCCCCACTAGTGAGAGCTGCACTCTCCCCGGCTCGGGTTCATGCAAGAGTCAACACCATGAGCTGAGCCCCACTAGTGAGAGGATAGAATACATTAAATTCAGGTAAGTTATTGTGAATAATTTTCAAATTACATAATTTAAAGGCTAAACATAGTGAACTGTTCCCAAATTATGAGTTAGCACACTGTATATATCTGCCAGATAATTCCTCCGCAGACTAGGGCTCAACAAGGAGGAGAGCTTCGGGCCCAGCTGCACTAGTGAGAGCCGCACTCTCCCAAGCTTGGGCTCCACCGAGGAGCAGAACACCAGGCCGAGCCCCACTAGCGAGAGCTGCACTCTCCCAGGCTCGGGTTCATGCAAGAGTCAACACCATGAGCTGAGCCCCACTAGTGAGAGGATAGAATACATTAAATTCAGGTAAGTTATTGTTAATAATTTTCAAATTACATAATTTAAAGGCTAAACATAGTTAACTGTTCCCAAATTATTAGTTAGCACACTGTAGATATCTGCCAGATAATTCCTCCGCAGACTAGGGCTCAACAAGGAGGAGAGCTTCGGGCCCAGCTCCACTAGTGAGAGCCGCACTCTCCCAAGCTTGGGCTCCACCGAGGAGCAGAACACCAGGCCGAGCCCCACTAGCGAGAGCTGCACTCTCCCAGGCTCGGGTTCATGCAAGAGTCGACACCATGAGCTGAGCCCCACTAGTGAGAGGATAGAATACATTAAATTCAGGTAAGTTATTGTGAATAATTTTAAGATGATATAATTTAAAGGCTAAACATAGTGATCTGTCCCCAAATTATTAGTTAGCACACTGTATATATCTGCCAGATAATTCCTCCGCAGACTAGGGCTCAACAAGGAGGAGAGCTTCGGGCCCAGCTCCACTAGTGAGAGCCGCACTCTCCCAAGCTTGGGCTCCACCGAGGAGCAGAACACCAGGCCGAGCCCCACTAGTGAGAGCTGCACTCTCCCAGGCTCGGGTTCATGCAAGAGTCAACACCACGAGCTAAGCCCCACTAGTGAGAGGATAGAATACATTAAATTCAGGTAAGTTATTGTGAATAATTTTCAAATTACATAATTTAAAGGCTAAACATAGTGAACTGTTCCCAAATTATTAGTTAGCACACTGTATATATCTGCCAGATAATTCCTCCGCAGACTAGGGCTCAACAAGGAGGAGAGCTTCGGGCACAGCTCCACTAGTGAGAGCCGCACTCTCCCAAGCTTGGGCTCCACCGAGGAGCAGAACAACAAGCTGAGCCCTCCTAGTGAGAGGATAGAATACATTAAATTCAGGTAAGTTATTGTGAATAATTTTAAGATTATATAATTTAAAGGCTAAACATAGTGATCTGTCCCCAAATTATTAGTTAGCACACTGTATATATCTGCCAGATAATTCCTCCGCAGACTAGGGCTCAACAAGGAGGAGAGCTTCGGGCCCAGCTCCACTAGTGAGAGCCGCACTCTCCCAAGCTTGGGCTCCACCGAGGAGCAGAACACCAGGCCGAGCCCCACTAGTGAGAGCTGCACTCTCCCAGGCTCGGGTTCATGCAAGAGTCAACACCATGAGCTGAGCCCCACTAGTGAGAGGATAGAATACATTAAATTCAGGTAAGTTATTGTGAATAATTTTCAGATGATATAATTTAAAGGCTAAACATAGTGATCTGTCCCCAAATTATTAGTTAGCACACTGTATATATCTGCCAGATAATTCCTCCGCAGACTAGGGCTCAACAAGGAGGAGAGCTTCGGGCCCAGCTCCACTAGTGAGAGCCGCACTCTCCCAAGCTTGGGCTCCACCGAGGAGCAGAACACCAGGCCGAGCCCCACTAGTGAGAGCTGCACTCTCCCAGGCTCGGGTTCATGCAAGAGTCAACACCACGAGCTGAGCCCCACTAGTGAGAGGATAGAATACATTAAATTCAGGTAAGTTATTGTGAATAATTTTCAAATTACATAATTTAAAGGCTAAACATAGTGAACTGTTCCCAAATTATTAGTTAGCACACTGTATATATCTGCCAGATAATTCCTCCGCAGACTAGGGCTCAACAAGGAGAGCTTCGGGCACAGCTCCACTAGTGAGAGCCGCACTCTCCCAAGCTTGGGCTCCACCGAGGAGCAGAACAACAAGCTGAGCCCTCCTAGTGAGAGGATAGAATACATTAAATTCAGGTAAGTTATTGTGAATAATTTTAAGATTATATAATTTAAAGGCTAAACATAGTGATCTGTCCCCAAATTATTAGTTAGCACACTGTATATATCTGCCAGATAATTCCTCCGCAGACTAGGGCTCAACAAGGAGGAGAGCTTCGGGCCCAGCTCCACTAGTGAGAGCCGCACTCTCCCAAGCTTGGGCTCCACCGAGGAGCAGAACACCAGGCCGAGCCCCACTAGTGAGAGCTGCACTCTCCCAGGCTCGGGTTCATGCAAGAGTCAACACCACGAGCTGAGCCCCACTAGTGAGAGGATAGAATACATTAAATTCAGGTAAGTTATTGTGAATAATTTTCAAATTACATAATTTAAAGGCTAAACATAGTTAACTGTTCCCAAATTATTAGTTAGCACACTGTATATATCTGCCAGATAATTCTTCCGCAGACTAGGGCTCAACAAGGAGGAGAGCTTCGGGCCCAGCTCCACTAGTGAGAGCCGCACTCTCCCAAGCTTGGGCTCCACCGAGGAGCAGAACACCAGGCCGAGCCCCACTAGTGAGAGCTGCACTCTCCCAGGCTCGGGTTCATGCAAAAGTCAACACCATGAGCTGAGCCCCACTAGTGAGAGGATAGAATACATTAAATTCAGGTAAGTTATTGTGAATAATTTTCAAATTACATAATTTAAAGGCTAAACATAGTTAACTGTTCCCAAATTATTAGTTAGCACACTGTATATATCTGCCAGATAATTCTTCCGCAGACTAGGGCTCAACAAGGAGGAGAGCTTCGGGCCCAGCTCCACTAGTGAGAGCCGCACTCTCCCAAGCTTGGGCTCCACCGAGGAGCAGAACACCAGGCCGAGCCCCACTAGTGAGAGCTGCACTCTCCCAGGCTCGGGTTCATGCAAAAGTCAACACCATGAGCTGAGCCCCACTAGTGAGAGGATAGAATACATTAAATTCAGGTAAGTTATTGTGAATAATTTTCAAATTACATAATTTAAAGGCTAAACATAGTGAACTGTTCCCAAATTATTAGTTAGCACACTGTATATATCTGCCAGATAATTCCTCCGCAGACTAGGGCTCAACAAGGAGGAGAGCTTCGGGCCCAGCTCCACTAGTGAGAGCCGCACTCTCCCAAGCTTGGGCTCCACCGAGGAGCAGAACAACAAGCTGAGCCCCACTAGCGAGAGCTGTACTCTCCCAGGCTCGGGTTCCTGCAAGGAGCAACACCATGAGCTGGGCCCTCCTAGTGAGAGGATAGAATACATTAAATTCAGGTAAGTTATTGTGAATAATTTTAAGATTATATAATTTAAAGGCTAAACATAGTGATCTGTCCCCAAATTATTAGTTAGCACACTGTATATATCTGCCAGATAATTCCTCCGCAGACTAGGGCTCAACAAGGAGGAGAGCTTCGGGCCCAGCTCCACTAGTGAGAGCCGCACTCTCCCAAGCTTGGGCTCCACCGAGGAGCAGAACACCAGGCCGAGCCCCACTAGTGAGAGCTGCACTCTCCCAGGCTCGGGTTCATGCAAGAGTCAACACCACGAGCTGAGCCCCACTAGTGAGAGGATAGAATACATTAAATTCAGGTAAGTTATTGTGAATAATTTTCAGATGATATAATTTAAAGGCTAAACATAGTGATCTGTCCCCAAATTATTAGTTAGCACACTGTATATATCTGCCAGATAATTCCTCCGCAGACTAGGGCTCAACAAGGAGGAGAGCTTCGGGCCCAGCTCCACTAGTGAGAGCCGCACTCTCCCAAGCTTGGGCTCCACCGAGGAGCAGAACACCAGGCCGAGCCCCACTAGTGAGAGCTGCACTCTCCCAGGCTCGGGTTCATGCAAGAGTCAACACCACGAGCTGAGCCCCACTAGTGAGAGGATATAATACATTAAATTCAGGTAAGTTATTGTGAATAATTTTCAAATTACATAATTTAAAGGCTAAACATAGTGAACTGTTCCCAAATTATTAGTTAGCACACTGTATATATCTGCCAGATAATTCCTCCGCAGACTAGGGCTCAACAAGGAGGAGAGCTTCGGGCACAGCTCCACTAGTGAGAGCCGCACTCTCCCAAGCTTGGGCTCCACCGAGGAGCAGAACAACAAGCTGAGCCCTCCTAGTGAGAGGATAGAATACATTAAATTCAGGTAAGTTATTGTGAATAATTTTAAGATTATATAATTTAAAGGCTAAACATAGTGATCTGTCCCCAAATTATTAGTTAGCACACTGTATATATCTGCCAGATAATTCCTCCGCAGACTAGGGCTCAACAAGGAGGAGAGCTTCGGGCCCAGCTCCACTAGTGAGAGCCGCACTCTCCCAAGCTTGGGCTCCACCGAGGAGCAGAACACCAGGCCGAGCCCCACTAGTGAGAGCTGCACTCTCCCAGGCTCGGGTTCATGCAAGAGTCAACACCACGAGCTGAGCCCCACTAGTGAGAGGATAGAATACATTAAATTCAGGTAAGTTATTGTGAATAATTTTCAAATTACATAATTTAAAGGCTAAACATAGTTAACTGTTCCCAAATTATTAGTTAGCACACTGTATATATCTGCCAGATAATTCCTCCGCAGACTAGGGCTCAACAAGGAGGAGAGCTTCGGGCCCAGCTCCACTAGTGAGAGCCGCACTCTCCCAAGCTTGGGCTCCACCGAGGAGCAGAACACCAGGCCGAGCCCCACTAGTGAGAGCTGCACTCTCCCAGGCTCGGGTTCATGCAAGAGTCAACACCACGAGCTGAGCCCCACTAGTGAGAGGATAGAATACATTAAATTCAGGTAAGTTATTGTGAATAATTTTCAAATTACATAATTTAAAGGCTAAACATAGTTAACTGTTCCCAAATTATTAGTTAGCACACTGTATATATCTGCCAGATAATTCTTCCGCAGACTAGGGCTCAACAAGGAGGAGAGCTTCGGGCCCAGCTCCACTAGTGAGAGCCGCACTCTCCCAAGCTTGGGCTCCACCGAGGAGCAGAACACCAGGCCGAGCCCCACTAGTGAGAGCTGCACTCTCCCAGGCTCGGGTTCATGCAAGAGTCAACACCACGAGCTGAGCCCCACTAGTGAGAGGATAGAATACATTAAATTCAGGTAAGTTATTGTGAATAATTTTCAAATTACATAATTTAAAGGCTAAACATAGTTAACTGTTCCCAAATTATTAGTTAGCACACTGTATATATCTGCCAGATAATTCCTCCGCAGACTAGGGCTCAACAAGAAGGAGAGCTTCGGGCACAGCTCCACTAGTGAGAGCCGCACTCTCCCAAGCTTGGGCTCCACTGAGGAGCAGAACAACAAGCTGAGCCCTCCTAGTGAGAGGATAGAATACATTAAATTCAGGTAAGTTATTGTGAATAATTTTAAGATTATATAATTTAAAGGCTAAACATAGTGATCTGTCCCCAAATTATTAGTTAGCACACTGTATATATCTGCCAGATAATTCCTCCGCAGACTAGGGCTCAACAAGGAGGAGAGCTTCGGGCCCAGCTCCACTAGTGAGAGCCGCACTCTCCCAAGCTTGGGCTCCACCGAGGAGCAGAACACCAGGCCGAGCCCCACTAGTGAGAGCTGCACTCTCCCAGGCTCGGGTTCATGCAAGAGTCAACACCACGAGCTGAGCCCCACTAGTGAGAGGATAGAATACATTAAATTCAGGTAAGTTATTGTGAATAATTTTCAAATTACATAATTTAAAGGCTAAACATAGTGAACTGTTCCCAAATTATTAGTTAGCACACTGTATATATCTGCCAGATAATTCCTCCGCAGACTAGGGCTCAACAAGGAGGAGAGCTTCGGGCCCAGCTCCACTAGTGAGAGCCGAACTCTCCCAAGCTTGGGCTCCACCGAGGAGCAGAACAACAAGTTGAGCCCCACTAGCGAGAACTGTACTCTCCCAGGCTCGGGTTCCTGCAAGGAGCAACACCATGAGCTGAGCCCTCCTAGTGAGAGGATAGAATACATTAAATTCAGGTAAGTTATTGTGAATAATTTTAAGATTATATAATTTAAAGGCTAAACATAGTGATCTGTCCCCAAATTATGAGTTAGCACACTGTAGATATCTGCCAGATAATTCCTCCGCAGACTAGGGCTCAACAAGGAGGAGAGCTTCGGGCCCAGCTCCACTAGTGAGAGCCGCACTCTCCCAAGCTTGGGCTCCACCGAGGAGCAGAACACCAGGCCGAGCCCCACTAGTGAGAGCTGCACTCTCACAGGCTCGGGTTCATGCAAGAGTCAACACCACGAGCTGAGCCCCACTAGTGAGAGGATAGAATACATTAAATTCAGGTAAGTTATTGTGAATAATTTTCAAATTACATAATTTAAAGGCTAAACATAGTGAACTGTTCCCAAATTATTAGTTAGCACACTGTATATATCTGCCAGATAATTCCTCCGCAGACTAGGGCTCAACAAGGAGGAGAGCTTCGGGCCCAGCTCCACTAGTGAGAGCCGCACTCTCCCAAGCTTGGGCTCCACCGAGGAGCAGAACACCAGGCCGATCCCCACTAGTGAGAGCTGCACTCTCCCAGGCTCGGGTTCATGCAAGAGTCAACACCATGAGCTGAGCCCCACTAGTGAGAGGATAGAATACATTAAATTCAGGTAAGTTATTGTGAATAATTTTCAAATTACATAATTTAAAGGCTAAACATAGTGAACTGTTCCCAAATTATTAGTTAGCACACTGTATATATCTGCCAGATAATTCCTCCGCAGACTAGGGCTCAACAAGGAGGAGAGCTTCGGGCCCAGCTCCACTAGTGAGAGCCGCACTCTCCCAAGCTTGGGCTCCACCGAGGAGCAGAACAACAAGTTGAGCCCCACTAGCGAGAACTGTACTCTCCCAGGCTCGGGTTCCTGCAAGGAGCAACACCATGAGCTGAGCCCTCCTAGTGAGAGGATAGAATACATTAAATTCAGGTAAGTTATTGTGAATAATTTTAAGATTATATAATTTAAAGGCTAAACATAGTGATCTGTCCCCAAATTATGAGTTAGCACACTGTAGATATCTGCCAGATAATTCCTCCGCAGACTAGGGCTCAACAAGGAGGAGAGCTTCGGGCCCAGCTCCACTAGTGAGAGCCGCACTCTCCCAAGCTTGGGCTCCACCGAGGAGCAGAACACCAGGCCGAGCCCCACTAGTGAGAGCTGCACTCTCCCAGGCTCGGGTTCATGCAAGAGTCAACACCATGAGCTGAGCCCCACTAGTGAGAGGATAGAATACATTAAATTCAGGTAAGTTATTGTGAATAATTTTCAAATTACATAATTTAAAGGCTAAACATAGTGAACTGTTCCCAAATTATGAGTTAGCACACTGTATATATCTGCCAGATAATTCCTCCGCAGACTAGGGCTCAACAAGGAGGAGAGCTTCGGGCCCAGCTCCACTAGTGAGAGCCGCACTCTCCCAAGCTTGGGCTCCACCGAGGAGCAGAACACCAGGCCGAGCCCCACTAGCGAGAGCTGCACTCTCCCAGGCTCGGGTTCATGCAAGAGTCAACACCATGAGCTGAGCCCCACTAGTGAGAGGATAGAATACATTAAATTCAGGTAAGTTATTGTGAATAATTTTCAAATTACATAATTTAAAGGCTAAACATAGTTAACTGTTCCCAAATTATTAGTTAGCACACTGTAGATATCTGCCAGATAATTCCTCCGCAGACTAGGGCTCAACAAGGAGGAGAGCTTCGGGCCCAGCTCCACTAGTGAGAGCCGCACTCTCCCAAGCTTGGGCTCCACCGAGGAGCAGAACACCAGGCCGAGCCCCACTAGCGAGAGCTGCACTCTCCCAGGCTCGGGTTCATGCAAGAGTCGACACCATGAGCTGAGCCCCACTAGTGAGAGGATAGAATACATTAAATTCAGGTAAGTTATTGTGAATAATTTTAAGATTATATAATTTAAAGGCTAAACATAGTGATCTGTCCCCAAATTATTAGTTAGCACACTGTATATATCTGCCAGATAATTCCTCCGCAGACTAGGGCTCAACAAGGAGGAGAGCTTCGGGCCCAGCTCCACTAGTGAGAGCCGCACTCTCCCAAGCTTGGGCTCCACCGAGGAGCAGAACACCAGGCCGAGCCCCACTAGTGAGAGCTGCACTCTCCCAGGCTCGGGTTCATGCAAGAGTCAACACCACGAGCTGAGCCCCACTAGTGAGAGGATAGAATACATTAAATTCAGGTAAGTTATAGTGAATAATTTTCAAATTACATAATTTAAAGGCTAAACATAGTGAACTGTTCCCAAATTATTAGTTAGCACACTGTATATATCTGCCAGATAATTCCTCCGCAGACTAGGGCTCAACAAGGAGGAGAGCTTCGGGCACAGCTCCACTAGTGAGAGCCGCACTCTCCCAAGCTTGGGCTCCACCGAGGAGCAGAACAACAAGCTGAGCCCTCCTAGTGAGAGGATAGAATACATTAAATTCAGGTAAGTTATTGTGAATAATTTTAAGATTATATAATTTAAAGGCTAAACATAGTGATCTGTCCCCAAATTATTAGTTAGCACACTGTATATATCTGCCAGATAATTCCTCCGCAGACTAGGGCTCAACAAGGAGGAGAGCTTCGGGCCCAGCTCCACTAGTGAGAGCCGCACTCTCCCAAGCTTGGGCTCCACCGAGGAGCAGAACACCAGGCCGAGCCCCACTAGTGAGAGCTGCACTCTCTCAGGCTCGGGTTCATGCAAGAGTCAACACCACGAGCTGAGCCCCACTAGTGAGAGGATAGAATACATTAAATTCAGGTAAGTTATTGTGAATAATTTTCAAATTACATAATTTAAAGGCTAAACATAGTTAACTGTTCCCAAATTATTAGTTAGCACACTGTAGATATCTGCCAGATAATTCCTCCGCAGACTAGGGCTCAACAAGGAGGAGAGCTTCGGGCCCAGCTCCACTAGTGAGAGCCGCACTCTCCCAAGCTTGGGCTCCTACGAGGAGCAGAACACCAGGCCGAGCCCCACTAGTGAGAGCTGCACTCTCCCAGGCTCGGGTTCATGCAAAAGTCAACACCATGAGCTGAGCCCCACTAGTGAGAGGATAGAATACATTAAATTCAGGTAAGTTATTGTGAATAATTTTCAAATTACATAATTTAAAGGCTAAACACAGTGAACTGTTCCCAAATTATTAGTTAGCACACTGTATATATCTGCCAGATAATTCCTCCGCAGACTAGGGCTCAACAAGGAGGAGAGCTTCGGGCACAGCTCCACTAGTGAGAGCCGCACTCTCCCAAGCTTGGGCTCCACCGAGGAGCAGAACAACAAGCTGAGCCCTCCTAGTGAGAGGATAGAATACATTAAATTCAGGTAAGTTATTGTGAATAATTTTAAGATTATATAATTTAAAGGCTAAACATAGTGATCTGTCCCCAAATTATTAGTTAGCACACTGTATATATCTGCCAGATAATTCCTCCGCAGACTAGGGCTCAACAAGGAGGAGAGCTTCGGGCCCAGCTCCACTAGTGAGAGCCGCACTCTCCCAAGCTTGGGCTCCACCGAGGAGCAGAACACCAGGCCGAGCCCCACTAGTGAGAGCTGCACTCTCCCAGGCTCGGGTTCATGCAAGAGTCAACACCACGAGCTGAGCCCCACTAGTGAGAGGATAGAATACATTAAATTCAGGTAAGTTATTGTGAATAATTTTCAAATTACATAATTTAAAGGCTAAACATAGTGAACTGTTCCCAAATTATGAGTTAGCACACTGTATATATCTGCCAGATAATTCCTCCGCAGACTAAGGCTCAACAAGGAGGAGAGCTTCGGGCCCAGCTCCACTAGTGAGAGCCGCACTCTCCCAAGCTTGGGCTCCACCGAGGAGCAGAACACCAGGCCGATCCCCACTAGTGAGAGCTGCACTCTCCCAGGCTCGGGTTCATGCAAGAGTCAACACCATGAGCTGAGCCCCACTAGTGAGAGGATAGAATACATTAAATTCAGGTAAGTTATTGTGAATAATTTTCAAATTACATAATTTAAAGGCTAAACATAGTTAACTGTTCCCAAATTATTAGTTAGCACACTGTAGATATCTGCCAGATAATTCCTCCGCAGACTAGGGCTCAACAAGGAGGAGAGCTTCGGGCCCAGCTCCACTAGTGAGAGCCGCACTCTCCCAAGCTTGGGCTCCACCGAGGAGCAGAACACCAGGCCGAGCCCCACTAGCGAGAGCTGCACTCTCCCAGGCTCGGGTTCATGCAAGAGTCGACACCATGAGCTGAGCCCCACTAGTGAGAGGATAGAATACATTAAATTCAGGTAAGTTATTGTGAATAATTTTAAGATTATATAATTTAAAGGCTAAACATAGTGATCTGTCCCCAAATTATTAGTTAGCACACTGTATATATCTGCCAGATAATTCCTCCGCAGACTAGGGCTCAACAAGGAGAGCTTCGGGCCCAGCTCCACTAGTGAGAGCCGCACTCTCCCAAGCTTGGGCTCCACCGAGGAGCAGAACACCAGGCCGAGCCCCACTAGTGAGAGCTGCACACTCCCAGGCTCGGGTTCATGCAAGAGTCAACACCACGAGCTGAGCCCCACTAGTGAGAGGATAGAATACATTAAATTCAGGTAAGTTATTGTGAATAATTTTCAAATTACATAATTTAAAGGCTAAACATAGTGAACTGTTCCCAAATTATTAGTTAGCACACTGTATATATCTGCCAGATAATTCCTCCGCAGACTAGGGCTCAACAAGGAGGAGAGCTTCGGGCACAGCTCCACTAGTGAGAGCCGCACTCTCCCAAGCTTGGGCTCCACCGAGGAGCAGAACAACAAGCTGAGCCCTCCTAGTGAGAGGATAGAATACATTAAATTCAGGTAAGTTATTGTGAATAATTTTAAGATTATATAATTTAAAGGCTAAACATAGTGATCTGTCCCCAAATTATTAGTTAGCACACTGTATATATCTGCCAGATAATTCCTCCGCAGACTAGGGCTCAACAAGGAGGAGAGCTTCGGGCCCAGCTCCACTAGTGAGAGCCGCACTCTCCCAAGCTTGGGCTCCACCGAGGAGCAGAACACCAGGCCGAGCCCCACTAGTGAGAGCTGCACTCTCCCAGGCTCGGGTTCATGCAAGAGTCAACACCACGAGCTGAGCCCCACTAGTGAGAGGATAGAATACATTAAATTCAGGTAAGTTATTGTGAATAATTTTCAAATTACATAATTTAAAGGCTAAACATAGTTAACTGTTCCCAAATTATTAGTTAGCACACTGTATATATCTGCCAGATAATTCCTCCGCAGACTAGGGCTCAACAAGGAGGAGAGCTTCGGGCCCAGCTCCACTAGTGAGAGCCGCACTCTCCCAAGCTTGGGCTCCACCGAGGAGCAGAACACCAGGCCGAGCCTCACTAGTGAGAGCTGCACTCTCCCAGGCTCGGGTTCATGCAAGAGTCAACACCACGAGCTGAGCCCCACTAGTGAGAGGATAGAATACATTAAATTCAGGTAAGTTATTGTGAATAATTTTCAAATTACATAATTTAAAGGCTAAACATAGTTAACTGTTCCCAAATTATTAGTTAGCACACTGTATATATCTGCCAGATAATTCTTCCGCAGACTAGGGCTCAACAAGGAGGAGAGCTTCGGGCCCAGCTCCACTAGTGAGAGCCGCACTCTCCCAAGCTTGGGCTCCACCGAGGAGCAGAACACCAGGCCGAGCCCCACTAGTGAGAGCTGCACTCTCCCAGGCTCGGGTTCATGCAAAAGTCAACACCATGAGCTGAGCCCCACTAGTGAGAGGATAGAATACATTAAATTCAGGTAAGTTATTGTGAATAATTTTCAAATTACATAATTTAAAGGCTAAACATAGTGAACTGTTCCCAAATTATTAGTTAGCACACTGTATATATCTGCCAGATAATTCCTCCGCAGACTAGGGCTCAACAAGGAGGAGAGCTTCGGGCACAGCTCCACTAGTGAGAGCCGCACTCTCCCAAGCTTGGGCTCCACCGAGGAGCAGAACAACAAGCTGAGCCCTCCTAGTGAGAGGATAGAATACATTAAATTCAGGTAAGTTATTGTGAATAATTTTAAGATTATATAATTTAAAGGCTAAACATAGTGATCTGTCCCCAAATTATTAGTAAGCACACTGTATATATCTGCCAGATAATTCCTCCGCAGACTAGGGCTCAACAAGGAGGAGAGCTTCGGGCCCAGCTCCACTAGTGAGAGCCGCACTCTCCCAAGCTTGGGCTCCACCGAGGAGCAGAACACCAGGCCGAGCCCCACTAGTGAGAGCTGCACTCTCCCAGGCTCGGGTTCATGCAAGAGTCAACACCACGAGCTGAGCCCCACTAGTGAGAGGATAGAATACATTAAATTCAGGTAAGTTATTGTGAATAATTTTCAAATTACATAATTTAAAGGCTAAACATAGTGAACTGTTCCCAAATTATTAGTTAGCACACTGTATATATCTGCCAGATAATTCCTCCGCAGACTAGGGCTCAACAAGGAGGAGAGCTTCGGGCCCAGCTCCACTAGTGAGAGCCGCACTCTCCCAAGCTTGGGCTCCACCGAGGAGCAGAACACCAGGCCGAGCCCCACTAGTGAGAGCTGCACTCTCCCAGGCTCGGGTTCATGCAAGAGTCAACACCATGAGCTGAACACCACTAGTGAGAGGATAGAATACATTAAATTCAGGTAAGTTATTGTGAATAATTTTCAAATTACATAATTTAAAGGCTAAACATAGTGAACTGTTCCCAAATTATTAGTTAGCACACTGTATATATCTGCCAGATAATTCCTCCGCAGACTAGGGCTCAACAAGGAGGAGAGCTTCGGGCCCAGCTCCACTAGTGAGAGCCGCACTCTCCCAAGCTTGGGCTCCACCGAGGAGCAGAACAACAAGTTGAGCCCCACTAGCGAGAACTGTACTCTCCCAGGCTCGGGTTCCTGCAAGGAGCAACACCATGAGCTGAGCCCTCCTAGTGAGAGGATAGAATACATTAAATTCAGGTAAGTTATTGTGAATAATTTTAAGATTATATAATTTAAAGGCTAAACATAGTGATCTGTCCCCAAATTATGAGTTAGCACACTGTAGATATCTGCCAGATAATTCCTCCGCAGACTAGGGCTCAACAAGGAGGAGAGCTTCGGGCCCAGCTCCACTAGTGAGAGCCGCACTCTCCCAAGCTTGGGCTCCACCGAGGAGCAGAACACCAGGCCGAGCCCCACTAGTGAGAGCTGCACTCTCCCAGGCTCGGGTTCATGCAAGAGTCAACACCATGAGCTGAGCCCCACTAGTGACAGGATAGAATACATTAAATTCAGGTAAGTTATTGTGAATAATTTTCAAATTACATAATTTAAAGGCTAAACATAGTGAACTGTTCCCAAATTATTAGTTAGCACACTGTATATATCTGCCAGATAATTCCTCCGCAGACTAGGGCTCAACAAGGAGGAGAGCTTCGGGCCCAGCTCCACTAGTGAGAGCCGCACTCTCCCAAGTTTGGGCTCCACCGAGGAGCAGAACACCAGGCCGAGCCCCACTAGTGAGAGCTGCACTCTCCCAGGCTCGGGTTCATGCAAGAGTCAACACCATGAGCTGAGCCCCACTAGTGACAGGATAGAATACATTAAATTCAGGTAAGTTATTGTGAATAATTTTCAAATTACATAATTTAAAGGCTAAACATAGTGAACTGTTCCCAAATTATTAGTTAGCACACTGTATATATCTGCCAGATAATTCCTCCGCAGACTAGGGCTCAACAAGGAGGAGAGCTTCGGGCCCAGCTCCACTAGTGAGAGCCGCACTCTCCCAAGCTTGGGCTCCACCGAGGAGCAGAACAACAAGTTGAGCCCCACTAGCGAGAACTGTACTCTCCCAGGCTCGGGTTCCTGCAAGGAGCAACACCATGAGCTGAGCCCTCCTAGTGAGAGGATAGAATACATTAAATTCAGGTAAGTTATTGTGAATAATTTTAAGATTATATAATTTAAAGGCTAAACATAGTGATCTGTCCCCAAATTATGAGTTAGCACACTGTAGATATCTGCCAGATAATTCCTCCGCAGACTAGGGCTCAACAAGGAGGAGAGCTTCGGGCCCAGCTCCACTAGTGAGAGCCGCACTCTCCCAAGCTTGGGCTCCACCGAGGAGCAGAACACCAGGCCGAGCCCCACTAGTGAGAGCTGCACTCTCCCAGGCTCGGGTTCATGCAAGAGTCAACACCATGAGCTGAGCCCCACTAGTGACAGGATAGAATACATTAAATTCAGGTAAGTTATTGTGAATAATTTTCAAATTACATAATTTAAAGGCTAAACATAGTGAACTGTTCCCAAATTATTAGTTAGCACACTGTATATATCTGCCAGATAATTCCTCCGCAGACTAGGGCTCAACAAGGAGGAGAGCTTCGGGCCCAGCTCCACTAGTGAGAGCCGCACTCTCCCAAGTTTGGGCTCCACCGAGGAGCAGAACACCAGGCCGAGCCCCACTAGCGAGAGCTGCACTCTCCCAGGCTCGGGTTCATGCAAGAGTCGACACCATGAGCTGAGCCCCACTAGTGAGAGGATAGAATACATTAAATTCAGGTAAGTTATTGTGAATAATTTTAAGATTATATAATTTAAAGGCTAAACATAGTGATCTGTCCCCAAATTATGAGTTAGCACACTGTAGATATCTGCCAGATAATTCCTCCGCAGACTAAGGCTCAACAAGGAGGAGAGCTTCGGGCCCAGCTCCACTAGTGAGAGCCGCACTCTCCCAAGCTTGGGCTCCACCGAGGAGCAGAACACCAGGCCGAGCCCCACTAGCGAGAGCTGCACTCTCCCAGGCTCGGGTTCATGCAAGAGTCGACACCATGAGCTGAGCCCCACTAGTGAGAGGATAGAATACATTAAATTCAGGTAAGTTATTGTGAATAATTTTCAAATTACATAATTTAAAGGCTAAACATAGTTAACTGTTCCCAAATTATTAGTTGGCACACTGTATATTTCTGCCAGATAATTCCTCCGCAGACTAGGTCTCAACAAGGAGGAGAGCTTCGGGCCCAGCTCCACTAGTGAGAGCCGCACTCTCCCAAGCTTGGGCTCCACCGAGGAGCAGAACACCAGGCCGAGCCCCACTAGTGAGAGCTGCACTGTCTAGGCTCGAGTTCATGAAAGAGTCAACACCATGAGCTGAGCCCCACTAGTGAGAGGATAGAATACATTAAATTCAGGTAAGTTATTGTGAATAATTTTCAAATTACATAATTTAAAGGCTAAACATAGTGAACTGTTCCCAAATTATTAGTTAGCACACTGTATATATCTGCCAGATAATTCCTCCGCAGACTAAGGCTCAACAAGGAGGAGAGCTTTGGGCCCAGCTCCACTAGTGAGAGCCGCACTCTCCCAAGCTTGGGCTCCACCGAGGAGCAGAACACCAGGCCGAGCCCCACTAGCGAGAGCTGCACTCTCCCAGGCTCTGGTTCATGCAAGAGTCAACACCATGAGCTGAGCCCCACTAGTGAGAGGATAGAATACATTAAATTCAGGTAAGTTATTGAGAATAATTTTCAAATTACATAATTTAAAGGATAAACATAGTGATCTGTCCCCAAATTATGAGTTAGCACACTGTAGATATCTGCCAGATAATTCCTCCGCAGACTAAGGCTCAACAAGGAGGAGAGCTTTGGGCCCAGCTCCACTAGTGAGAGCCGCACTCTGCCAAGCTTGGGCTCCACCGAGGAGCAGAACACCAGGCCGAGCCCCACTAGTGAGAGCTGCACTCTCCCAGGCTCGGGTTCATGCAAGAGTCAACACCATGAGCTGAGCCCCACTAGTGAGAGGATAGAATACATTAAATTCAGGTAAGTTATTGTGAATAATTTTCAAATTACATAATTTAAAGGCTAAACATAGTGAACTGTTCCCAAATTATTAGTTAGCACACTGTATATATCTGCCAGATAATTCCTCTGCAGACCAAGGCTCAACAAGGAGGAGAGCTTTGGGCCCAGCTCCACTAGTGAGAGCCGCACTCTCCCAAGCTTGGGCTCCACCGAGGAGCAGAACACCAGGCCGAGCCCCACTAGCGAGAGCTGCACTCTCCCAGGCTCGGGTTCATGCAAGAGTCAACACCATGAGCTGAGCCCCACTAGTGAGAGGATAGAATACATTAAATTCAGGTAAGTTATTGTGAATAATTTTCAAATTACATAATTTAAAGGCTAAACATAGTGAACTGTTCCCAAATTATTAGTTAGCACACTGTATATATCTGCCAGATAATTCCTCCGCAGACTAAGGCTCAACAAGGAGGAGAGCTTTGGGCCCAGCTCCACTAGTGAGAGCCGCACTCTCCCAAGCTTGGGCTCCACCTAGGAGCAGAACACCAGGCCGAGCCCCACTAGTGAGAGCTGCACTCTCACAGGCTCAGGTTCATGCAAGAGTCGACACCATGAGCTGAGCCCCACTAGTGAGAGGATAGAATACATTAAATTCAGGTAAGTTATTGTGAATAATTTGCAAATTACATAATTTAAAGGCTAAACATAGTGAACTGTTCCCAAATTATTAGTTAGCACACTGTATATTTCTGCCAGATAATTCCTCCGCAGACTAGGGCTCAACAAGGAGGAGAGCTTCGGGCCCAGCTCCACTAGTGAGAGCCGCACTCTCCCAAGCTTGGGCTCCACCGAGGAGCAGAACACCAGGCCGAGCCCCGCTAGTGAGAGCTGCACTCTACCAGGCTCGGGTTCATGCAAGAGTCAACACCACGAGCTGAGCCCCACTAGTGAGAGGATAGAATACATTAAATTCAGGTAAGTTATTGTGAATAATTTTCAAATTACATAATTTAAAGGCTAAACATAGTGAACTGTTCCCAAATTATTAGTTAGCACACTGTATATATCTGCCAGATAATTCCTCCGCAGACTAGGGCTCAACAAGGAGGAGAGCTTCGGGCCCAGCTCCACTAGTGAGAGCCGCACTCTCCCAAGCTTGGGCTCCACCGAGGAGCAGAACACCAGGCCGAGCCCCACTAGTGAGAGCTGCACTCTCCCAGGCTCGGGTTCATGCAAGAGTCAACACCATGAGCTGAGCCCCACTAGTGAGAGGATAGAATACATTAAATTCAGGTAAGTTATTGTGAATAATTATCAAATTACATAATTTAAAGGCTAAACATAGTGAACTGTTCCCAAATTATTAGTTAGCACACTGTATATATCTGCCAGATAATTCCTCCGCAGACTAGGGCTCAACAAGGAGGAGAGCTTCGGGCACAGCTCCACTAGTGAGAGCCGCACTCTCCCAAGCTTGGGCTCCACCGAGGAGCAGAACAACAAGCTGAGCCCTCCTAGTGAGAGGATAGAATACATTAAATTCAGGTAAGTTATTGTGAATAATTTTAAGATTATATAATTTAAAGGCTAAACATAGTGATCTGTCCCCAAATTATTAGTTAGCACACTGTATATATCTGCCAGATAATTCCTCCGCAGACTAGGGCTCAACAAGGAGGAGAGCTTCGGGCCCAGCTCCACTAGTGAGAGCCGCACTCTCCCAAGCTTGGGCTCCACCGAGGAGCAGAACACCAGGCCGAGCCCCACTAGTGAGAGCTGCACTCTCCCAGGCTCGGGTTCATGCAAGAGTCAACACCACGAGCTGAGCCCCACTAGTGAGAGGATAGAATACATTAAATTCAGGTAAGTTATTGTGAATAATTTTCAAATTACATAATTTAAAGGCTAAACATAGTGAACTGTTCCCAAATTATTAGTTAGCACACTGTATATATCTGCCAGATAATTCCTCCGCAGACTAGGGCTCAACAAGGAGGAGAGCTTCGGGCCCAGCTCCACTAGTGAGAGCCGCACTCTCCCAAGCTTGGGCTCCACCGAGGAGCAGAACACCAGGCCGAGCCCCACTAGTGAGAGCTGCACTCTCCCAGGCTCGGGTTCATGCAAGAGTCAACACCATGAGCTGAGCCCCACTAGTGAGAGGATAGAATACATTAAATTCAGGTAAGTTATTGTGAATAAATTTCAAATTACATAATTTAAAGGCTAAACATAGTGAACTGTTCCCAAATTATTAGTTAGCACACTGTATATATCTGCCAGATAATTCCTCCGCAGACTAGGGCTCAACAAGGAGGAGAGCTTCGGGCCCAGCTCCACTAGTGAGAGCCGCACTCTCCCAAGCTTGGGCTCCACCGAGGAGCAGAACAACAAGTTGAGCCCCACTAGCGAGAACTGTACTCTCCCAGGCTCGGGTTCCTGCAAGGAGCAACACCATGAGCTGAGCCCTCCTAGTGAGAGGATAGAATACATTAAATTCAGGTAAGTTATTGTGAATAATTTTAAGATTATATAATTTAAAGGCTAAACATAGTGATCTGTCCCCAAATTATGAGTTAGCACACTGTAGATATCTGCCAGATAATTCCTCCGCAGACTAGGGCTCAACAAGGAGGAGAGCTTCGGGCCCAGCTCCACTAGTGAGAGCCGCACTCTCCCAAGCTTGGGCTCCACCGAGGAGCAGAACACCAGGCCGAGCCCCACTAGTGAGAGCTGCACTCTCCCAGGCTCGGGTTCATGCAAGAGTCAACACCATGAGCTGAGCCCCACTAGTGACAGGATAGAATACATTAAATTCAGGTAAGTTATTGTGAATAATTTTCAAATTACATAATTTAAAGGCTAAACATAGTGAACTGTTCCCAAATTATTAGTTAGCACACTGTATATATCTGCCAGATAATTCCTCCGCAGACTAGGGCTCAACAAGGAGGAGAGCTTCGGGCCCAGCTCCACTAGTGAGAGCCGCACTCTCCCAAGTTTGGGCTCCACCGAGGAGCAGAACACCAGGCCGAGCCCCACTAGCGAGAGCTGCACTCTCCCAGGCTCGGGTTCATGCAAGAGTCGACACCATGAGCTGAGCCCCACTAGTGAGAGGATAGAATACATTAAATTCAGGTAAGTTATTGTGAATAATTTTAAGATTATATAATTTAAAGGCTAAACATAGTGATCTGTCCCCAAATTATGAGTTAGCACACTGTAGATATCTGCCAGATAATTCCTCCGCAGACTAAGGCTCAACAAGGAGGAGAGCTTCGGGCCCAGCTCCACTAGTGAGAGCCGCACTCTCCCAAGCTTGGGCTCCACCGAGGAGCAGAACACCAGGCCGAGCCCCACTAGCGAGAGCTGCACTCTCCCAGGCTCGGGTTCATGCAAGAGTCGACACCATGAGCTGAGCCCCACTAGTGAGAGGATAGAATACATTAAATTCAGGTAAGTTATTGTGAATAATTTTCAAATTACATAATTTAAAGGCTAAACATAGTTAACTGTTCCCAAATTATTAGTTGGCACACTGTATATTTCTGCCAGATAATTCCTCCGCAGACTAGGTCTCAACAAGGAGGAGAGCTTCGGGCCCAGCTCCACTAGTGAGAGCCGCACTCTCCCAAGCTTGGGCTCCACCGAGGAGCAGAACACCAGGCCGAGCCCCACTAGTGAGAGCTGCACTGTCTAGGCTCGGGTTCATGCAAGAGTCAACACCATGAGCTGAGCCCCACTAGTGAGAGGATAGAATACATTAAATTCAGGTAAGTTATTGTGAATAATTTTCAAATTACATAATTTAAAGGCTAAACATAGTGAACTGTTCCCAAATTATTAGTTAGCACACTGTATATATCTGCCAGATAATTCCTCCGCAGACTAAGGCTCAACAAGGAGGAGAGCTTTGGGCCCAGCTCCACTAGTGAGAGCCGCACTCTCCCAAGCTTGGGCTCCACCGAGGAGCAGAACACCAGGCCGAGCCCCACTAGCGAGAGCTGCACTCTCCCAGGCTCTGGTTCATGCAAGAGTCAACACCATGAGCTGAGCCCCACTAGTGAGAGGATAGAATACATTAAATTCAGGTAAGTTATTGAGAATAATTTTCAAATTACATAATTTAAAGGATAAACATAGTGATCTGTCCCCAAATTATGAGTTAGCACACTGTAGATATCTGCCAGATAATTCCTCCGCAGACTAAGGCTCAACAAGGAGGAGAGCTTTGGGCCCAGCTCCACTAGTGAGAGCCGCACTCTGCCAAGCTTGGGCTCCACCGAGGAGCAGAACACCAGGCCGAGCCCCACTAGTGAGAGCTGCACTCTCCCAGGCTCGGGTTCATGCAAGAGTCAACACCATGAGCTGAGCCCCACTAGTGAGAGGATAGAATACATTAAATTCAGGTAAGTTATTGTGAATAATTTTCAAATTACATAATTTAAAGGCTAAACATAGTGAACTGTTCCCAAATTATTAGTTAGCACACTGTATATATCTGCCAGATAATTCCTCTGCAGACCAAGGCTCAACAAGGAGGAGAGCTTTGGGCCCAGCTCCACTAGTGAGAGCCGCACTCTCCCAAGCTTGGGCTCCACCGAGGAGCAGAACACCAGGCCGAGCCCCACTAGCGAGAGCTGCACTCTCCCAGGCTCGGGTTCATTCAAGAGTCAACACCATGAGCTGAGCCCCACTAGTGAGAGGATAGAATACATTAAATTCAGGTAAGTTATTGTGAATAATTTTCAAATTACATAATTTAAAGGCTAAACATAGTGAACTGTTCCCAAATTATTAGTTAGCACACTGTATATATCTGCCAGATAATTCCTCCGCAGACTAAGGCTCAACAAGGAGGAGAGCTTTGGGCCCAGCTCCACTAGTGAGAGCCGCACTCTCCCAAGCTTGGGCTCCACCTAGGAGCAGAACACCAGGCCGAGCCCCACTAGTGAGAGCTGCACTCTCACAGGCTCAGGTTCATGCAAGAGTCGACACCATGAGCTGAGCCCCACTAGTGAGAGGATAGAATACATTAAATTCAGGTAAGTTATTGTGAATAATTTGCAAATTACATAATTTAAAGGCTAAACATAGTGAACTGTTCCCAAATTATTAGTTAGCACACTGTATATTTCTGCCAGATAATTCCTCCGCAGACTAGGGCTCAACAAGGAGGAGAGCTTCGGGCCCAGCTCCACTAGTGAGAGCCGCACTCTCCCAAGCTTGGGCTCCACCGAGGAGCAGAACACCAGGCCGAGCCCCGCTAGTGAGAGCTGCACTCTACCAGGCTCGGGTTCATGCAAGAGTCAACACCACGAGCTGAGCCCCACTAGTGAGAGGATAGAATACATTAAATTCAGGTAAGTTATTGTGAATAATTATCAAATTACATAATTTAAAGGCTAAACATAGTGAACTGTTCCCAAATTATTAGTTAGCACACTGTATATATCTGCCAGATAATTCCTCCGCAGACTAGGGCTCAACAAGGAGGAGAGCTTCGGGCACAGCTCCACTAGTGAGAGCCGCACTCTCCCAAGCTTGGGCTCCACCGAGGAGCAGAACAACAAGCTGAGCCCTCCTAGTGAGAGGATAGAATACATTAAATTCAGGTAAGTTATTGTGAATAATTTTAAGATTACATAATTTAAAGGCTAAACATAGTGATCTGTCCCCAAATTATTAGTTAGCACACTGTATATATCTGCCAGATAATTCCTCCGCAGACTAGGGCTCAACAAGGAGGAGAGCTTCGGGCCCAGCTCCACTAGTGAGAGCCGCACTCTCCCAAGCTTGGGCTCCACCGAGGAGCAGAACACCAGGCCGAGCCCCACTAGTGAGAGCTGCACTCTCCCAGGCTCGGGTTCATGCAAGAGTCAACACCACGAGCTGAGCCCCACTAGTGAGAGGATAGAATACATTAAATTCAGGTAAGTTATTGTGAATAATTTTCAAATTACATAATTTAAAGGCTAAACATAGTGAACTGTTCCCAAATTATTAGTTAGCACACTGTATATATCTGCCAGATAATTCCTCCGCAGACTAGGGCTCAACAAGGAGGAGAGCTTCGGGCACAGCTCCACTAGTGAGAGCCGCACTCTCCCAAGCTTGGGCTCCACCGAGGAGCAGAACAACAAGCTGAGCCCTCCTAGTGAGAGGATAGAATACATTAAATTCAGGTAAGTTATTGTGAATAATTTTAAGATTATATAATTTAAAGGCTAAACATAGTGATCTGTCCCCAAATTATTAGTTAGCACACTGTATATATCTGCCAGATAATTCCTCCGCAGACTAGGGCTCAACAAGGAGGAGAGCTTCGGGCCCAGCTCCACTAGTGAGAGCCGCACTCTCCCAAGCTTGGGCTCCACCGAGGAGCAGAACACCAGGCCGAGCCCCACTAGTGAGAGCTGCACTCTCCCAGGCTCGGGTTCATGCAAGAGTCAACACCACGAGCTGAGCCCCACTAGTGAGAGGATAGAATACATTAAATTCAGGTAAGTTATTGTGAATAATTTTCAAATTACATAATTTAAAGGCTAAACATAGTTAACTGTTCCCAAATTATTAGTTAGCACACTGTATATATCTGCCAGATAATTCCTCCGCAGACTAGGGCTCAACAAGGAGGAGAGCTTCGGGCCCAGCTCCACTAGTGAGAGCCGCACTCTCCCAAGCTTGGGCTCCACCGAGGAGCAGAACACCAGGCCGAGCCCCACTAGTGAGAGCTGCACTCTCCCAGGCTCGGGTTCATGCAAGAGTCAACACCACGAGCTGAGCCCCACTAGTGAGAGGATAGAATACATTAAATTCAGGTAAGTTATTGTGAATAATTTTCAAATTACATAATTTAAAGGCTAAACATAGTTAACTGTTCCCAAATTATTAGTTAGCACACTGTATATATCTGCCAGATAATTCTTCCGCAGACTAGGGCTCAACAAGGAGGAGAGCTTCGGGCCCAGCTCCACTAGTGAGAGCCGCACTCTCCCAAGCTTGGGCTCCACCGAGGAGCAGAACACCAGGCCGAGCCCCACTAGTGAGAGCTGCACTCTCCCAGGCTCGGGTTCATGCAAAAGTCAACACCATGAGCTGAGCCCCACTAGTGAGAGGATAGAATACATTAAATTCAGGTAAGTTATTGTGAATAATTTTCAAATTACATAATTTAAAGGCTAAACATAGTGAACTGTTCCCAAATTATTAGTTAGCACACTGTATATATCTGCCAGATAATTCCTCCGCAGACTAGGGCTCAACAAGGAGGAGAGCTTCGGGCCCAGCTCCACTAGTGAGAGCCGCACTCTCCCAAGCTTGGGCTCCACCGAGGAGCAGAACAACAAGTTGAGCCCCACTAGCGAGAACTGTACTCTCCCAGGCTCGGGTTCCTGCAAGGAGCAACACCATGAGCTGAGCCCTCCTAGTGAGAGGATAGAATACATTAAATTCAGGTAAGTTATTGTGAATAATTTTAAGATTATATAATTTAAAGGCTAAACATAGTGATCTGTCCCCAAATTATGAGTTAGCACACTGTAGATATCTGCCAGATAATTCCTCCGCAGAATAGGGCTCAACAAGGAGGAGAGCTTCGGGCCCAGCTCCACTAGTGAGAGCCGCACTCTCCCAAGCTTGGGCTCCACTGAGGAGCAGAACACCAGGCCGAGCCCCACTAGTGAGAGCTGCACTCTCCCAGGCTCGGGTTCATGCAAGAGTCAACACCATGAGCTGAGCCCCACTAGTGAGAGGATAGAATACATTAAATTCAGGTAAGTTATTGTGAATAATTTTCAAATTACATAATTTAAAGGCTAAACATAGTGAACTGTTCCCAAATTATTAGTTAGCACACTGTATATATCTGCCAGATAATTCCTCCGCAGACTAGGGCTCAACAAGGAGGAGAGCTTCGGGCCCAGCTCCACTAGTGAGAGCCGCACTCTCCCAAGCTTGGGCTCCACCGAGGAGCAGAACACCAGGCCGAGCCCCACTAGCGAGAGCTGCACTCTCCCAGGCTCGGGTTCATGCAAGAGTCAACACCATGAGCTGAGCCCCACTAGTGAGAGGATAGAATACATTAAATTCAGGTAAGTTATTGTGAATAATTTTCAAATTACATAATTTAAAGGCTAAACATAGTTAACTGTTCCCAAATTATTAGTTAGCACACTGTAGATATCTGCCAGATAATTCCTCCGCAGACTAGGGCTCAACAAGGAGGAGAGCTTCGGGCCCAGCTCTACTAGTGAGAGCCGCACTCTCCCAAGCTTGGGCTCCACCGAGGAGCAGAACACCAGGCCGAGCCCCACTAGTGAGAGCTGCACTCTCCCAGGCTCGGGTTCATGCAAGAGTCAACACCATGAGCTGAGCCCCACTAGTGACAGGATAGAATACATTAAATTCAGGTAAGTTATTGTGAATAATTTTCAAATTACATAATTTAAAGGCTAAACATAGTGAACTGTTCCCAAATTATTAGTTAGCACACTGTATATATCTGCCAGATAATTCCTCCGCAGACTAGGGCTCAACAAGGAGGAGAGCTTCGGGCCCAGCTCCACTAGTGAGAGCCGCACTCTCCCAAGTTTGGGCTCCACCGAGGAGCAGAACACCAGGCCGAGCCCCACTAGCGAGAGCTGCACTCTCCCAGGCTCGGGTTCATGCAAGAGTCGACACCATGAGCTGAGCCCCACTAGTGAGAGGATAGAATACATTAAATTCAGGTAAGTTATTGTGAATAATTTTAAGATTATATAATTTAAAGGCTAAACATAGTGATCTGTCCCCAAATTATGAGTTAGCACACTGTAGATATCTGCCAGATAATTCCTCCGCAGACTAAGGCTCAACAAGGAGGAGAGCTTCGGGCCCAGCTCCACTAGTGAGAGCCGCACTCTCCCAAGCTTGGGCTCCACCGAGGAGCAGAACACCAGGCCGAGCCCCACTAGCGAGAGCTGCACTCTCCCAGGCTCGGGTTCATGCAAGAGTCGACACCATGAGCTGAGCCCCACTAGTGAGAGGATAGAATACATTAAATTCAGGTAAGTTATTGTGAATAATTTTCAAATTACATAATTTAAAGGCTAAACATAGTTAACTGTTCCCAAATTATTAGTTGGCACACTGTATATTTCTGCCAGATAATTCCTCCGCAGACTAGGTCTCAACAAGGAGGAGAGCTTCGGGCCCAGCTCCACTAGTGAGAGCCGCACTCTCCCAAGCTTGGGCTCCACCGAGGAGCAGAACACCAGGCCGAGCCCCACTAGTGAGAGCTGCACTGTCTAGGCTCGGGTTCATGCAAGAGTCAACACCATGAGCTGAGCCCCACTAGTGAGAGGATAGAATACATTAAATTCAGGTAAGTTATTGTGAATAATTTTCAAATTACATAATTTAAAGGCTAAACATAGTGAACTGTTCCCAAATTATTAGTTAGCACACTGTATATATCTGCCAGATAATTCCTCCGCAGACTAAGGCTCAACAAGGAGGAGAGCTTTGGGCCCAGCTCCACTAGTGAGAGCCGCACTCTCCCAAGCTTGGGCTCCACCGAGGAGCAGAACACCAGGCCGAGCCCCACTAGCGAGAGCTGCACTCTCCCAGGCTCTGGTTCATGCAAGAGTCAACACCATGAGCTGAGCCCCACTAGTGAGAGGATAGAATACATTAAATTCAGGTAAGTTATTGAGAATAATTTTCAAATTACATAATTTAAAGGATAAACATAGTGATCTGTCCCCAAATTATGAGTTAGCACACTGTAGATATCTGCCAGATAATTCCTCCGCAGACTAAGGCTCAACAAGGAGGAGAGCTTTGGGCCCAGCTCCACTAGTGAGAGCCGCACTCTGCCAAGCTTGGGCTCCACCGAGGAGCAGAACACCAGGCCGAGCCCCACTAGTGAGAGCTGCACTCTCCCAGGCTCGGGTTCATGCAAGAGTCAACACCATGAGCTGAGCCCCACTAGTGAGAGGATAGAATACATTAAATTCAGGTAAGTTATTGTGAATAATTTTCAAATTACATAATTTAAAGGCTAAACATAGTGAACTGTTCCCAAATTATTAGTTAGCACACTGTATATATCTGCCAGATAATTCCTCTGCAGACCAAGGCTCAACAAGGAGGAGAGCTTTGGGCCCAGCTCCACTAGTGAGAGCCGCACTCTCCCAAGCTTGGGCTCCACCGAGGAGCAGAACACCAGGCCGAGCCCCACTAGCGAGAGCTGCACTCTCCCAGGCTCGGGTTCATGCAAGAGTCAACACCATGAGCTGAGCCCCACTAGTGAGAGGATAGAATACATTAAATTCAGGTAAGTTATTGTGAATAATTTTAAGATTATATAATTTAAAGGCTAAACATAGTGATCTGTCCCCAAATTATGAGTTAGCACACTGTAGATATCTGCCAGATAATTCCTCCGCAGACTAAGGCTCAACAAGGAGGAGAGCTTCGGGCCCAGCTCCACTAGTGAGAGCCGCACTCTCCCAAGCTTGGGCTCCACCGAGGAGCAGAACACCAGGCCGAGCCCCACTAGCGAGAGCTGCACTCTCCCAGGCTCGGGTTCATGCAAGAGTCGACACCATGAGCTGAGCCCCACTAGTGAGAGGATAGAATACATTAAATTCAGGTAAGTTATTGTGAATAATTTTCAAATTACATAATTTAAAGGCTAAACATAGTTAACTGTTCCCAAATTATTAGTTGGCACACTGTATATTTCTGCCAGATAATTCCTCCGCAGACTAGGTCTCAACAAGGAGGAGAGCTTCGGGCCCAGCTCCACTAGTGAGAGCCGCACTCTCCCAAGCTTGGGCTCCACCGAGGAGCAGAACACCAGGCCGAGCCCCACTAGTGAGAGCTGCACTGTCTAGGCTCGGGTTCATGCAAGAGTCAACACCATGAGCTGAGCCCCACTAGTGAGAGGATAGAATACATTAAATTCAGGTAAGTTATTGTGAATAATTTTCAAATTACATAATTTAAAGGCTAAACATAGTGAACTGTTCCCAAATTATTAGTTAGCACACTGTATATATCTGCCAGATAATTCCTCCGCAGACTAAGGCTCAACAAGGAGGAGAGCTTTGGGCCCAGCTCCACTAGTGAGAGCCGCACTCTCCCAAGCTTGGGCTCCACCGAGGAGCAGAACACCAGGCCGAGCCCCACTAGCGAGAGCTGCACTCTCCCAGGCTCTGGTTCATGCAAGAGTCAACACCATGAGCTGAGCCCCACTAGTGAGAGGATAGAATACATTAAATTCAGGTAAGTTATTGAGAATAATTTTCAAATTACATAATTTAAAGGATAAACATAGTGATCTGTCCCCAAATTATGAGTTAGCACACTGTAGATATCTGCCAGATAATTCCTCCGCAGACTAAGGCTCAACAAGGAGGAGAGCTTTGGGCCCAGCTCCACTAGTGAGAGCCGCACTCTGCCAAGCTTGGGCTCCACCGAGGAGCAGAACACCAGGCCGAGCCCCACTAGTGAGAGCTGCACTCTCCCAGGCTCGGGTTCATGCAAGAGTCAACACCATGAGCTGAGCCCCACTAGTGAGAGGATAGAATACATTAAATTCAGGTAAGTTATTGTGAATAATTTTCAAATTACATAATTTAAAGGCTAAACATAGTGAACTGTTCCCAAATTATTAGTTAGCACACTGTATATATCTGCCAGATAATTCCTCTGCAGACCAAGGCTCAACAAGGAGGAGAGCTTTGGGCCCAGCTCCACTAGTGAGAGCCGCACTCTCCCAAGCTTGGGCTCCACCGAGGAGCAGAACACCAGGCCGAGCCCCACTAGCGAGAGCTGCACTCTCCCAGGCTCGGGTTCATGCAAGAGTCAACACCATGAGCTGAGCCCCACTAGTGAGAGGATAGAATACATTAAATTCAGGTAAGTTATTGTGAATAATTTTCAAATTACATAATTTAAAGGCTAAACATAGTGAACTGTTCCCAAATTATTAGTTAGCACACTGTATATATCTGCCAGATAATTCCTCCGCAGACTAAGGCTCAACAAGGAGGAGAGCTTTGGGCCCAGCTCCACTAGTGAGAGCCGCACTCTCCCAAGCTTGGGCTCCACCTAGGAGCAGAACACCAGGCCGAGCCCCACTAGTGAGAGCTGCACTCTCACAGGCTCAGGTTCATGCAAGAGTCGACACCATGAGCTGAGCCCCACTAGTGAGAGGATAGAATACATTAAATTCAGGTAAGTTATTGTGAATAATTTGCAAATTACATAATTTAAAGGCTAAACATAGTGAACTGTTCCCAAATTATTAGTTAGCACACTGTATATTTCTGCCAGATAATTCCTCCGCAGACTAGGGCTCAACAAGGAGGAGAGCTTCGGGCCCAGCTCCACTAGTGAGAGCCGCACTCTCCCAAGCTTGGGCTCCACCGAGGAGCAGAACACCAGGCCGAGCCCCGCTAGTGAGAGCTGCACTCTACCAGGCTCGGGTTCATGCAAGAGTCAACACCACGAGCTGAGCCCCACTAGTGAGAGGATAGAATACATTAAATTCAGGTAAGTTATTGTGAATAATTTTCAAATTACATAATTTAAAGGCTAAACATAGTGAACTGTTCCCAAATTATTAGTTAGCACACTGTATATATCTGCCAGATAATTCCTCCGCAGACTAGGGCTCAACAAGGAGGAGAGCTTCGGGCCCAGCTCCACTAGTGAGAGCCGCACTCTCCCAAGCTTGGGCTCCACCGAGGAGCAGAACACCAGGCCGAGCCCCACTAGTGAGAGCTGCACTCTCCCAGGCTCGGGTTCATGCAAGAGTCAACACCATGAGCTGAGCCCCACTAGTGAGAGGATAGAATACATTAAATTCAGGTAAGTTATTGTGAATAATTATCAAATTACATAATTTAAAGGCTAAACATAGTGAACTGTTCCCAAATTATTAGTTAGCAAACTGTATATATCTGCCAGATAATTCCTCCGCAGACTAGGGCTCAACAAGGAGGAGAGCTTCGGGCCCAGCTCCACTAGTGAGAGCCGCACTCTCCCAAGCTTGGGCTCCACCGAGGAGCAGAACACCAGGCCGAGCCCCACTAGTGAGAGCTGCACTCTCCCAGGCTCGGGTTCATGCAAGAGTCAACACCACGAGCTGAGCCCCACTAGTGAGAGGATAGAATACATTAAATTCAGGTAAGTTATTGTGAATAATTTTCAAATTACATAATTTAAAGGCTAAACATAGTTAACTGTTCCCAAATTATTAGTTAGCACACTGTATATATCTGCCAGATAATTCTTCCGCAGACTAGGGCTCAACAAGGAGGAGAGCTTCGGGCCCAGCTCCACTAGTGAGAGCCGCACTCTCCCAAGCTTGGGCTCCACCGAGGAGCAGAACACCAGGCCGAGCCCCACTAGTGAGAGCTGCACTCTCCCAGGCTCGGGTTCATGCAAAAGTCAACACCATGAGCTGAGCCCCACTAGTGAGAGGATAGAATACATTAAATTCAGGTAAGTTATTGTGAATAATTTTCAAATTACATAATTTAAAGGCTAAACATAGTGAACTGTTCCCAAATTATTAGTTAGCACACTGTATATATCTGCCAGATAATTCCTCCGCA
This sequence comes from Pelobates fuscus, assembly GCF_036172605.1. Lineage (NCBI taxonomy): Eukaryota > Metazoa > Chordata > Amphibia > Anura > Pelobatidae > Pelobates > Pelobates fuscus. The sequence goes on along the minus strand of NC_086329.1, from coordinate 98,590,514 downwards.
GACTAGGGCTCAACAAGGAGGAGAGCTTCGGGCCCAGCTCCACTAGTGAGAGCCGCACTCTCCCAAGCTTGGGCTCCACCGAGGAGCAGAACAACAAGTTGAGCCCCACTAGCGAGAACTGTACTCTCCCAGGCTCGGGTTCCTGCAAGGAGCAACACCATGAGCTGAGCCCTCCTAGTGAGAGGATAGAATACATTAAATTCAGGTAAGTTATTGTGAATAATTTTAAGATTATATAATTTAAAGGCTAAACATAGTGATCTGTCCCCAAATTATGAGTTAGCACACTGTAGATATCTGCCAGATAATTCCTCCGCAGAATAGGGCTCAACAAGGAGGAGAGCTTCGGGCCCAGCTCCACTAGTGAGAGCCGCACTCTCCCAAGCTTGGGCTCCACTGAGGAGCAGAACACCAGGCCGAGCCCCACTAGTGAGAGCTGCACTCTCCCAGGCTCGGGTTCATGCAAGAGTCAACACCATGAGCTGAGCCCCACTAGTGAGAGGATAGAATACATTAAATTCAGGTAAGTTATTGTGAATAATTTTCAAATTACATAATTTAAAGGCTAAACATAGTGAACTGTTCCCAAATTGTTAGTTAGCACACTGTATATATCTGCCAGATAATTCCTCCGCAGACTAGGGCTCAACAAGGAGGAGAGCTTCGGGCCCAGCTCCACTAGTGAGAGCCGCACTCTCCCAAGCTTGGGCTCCACCGAGGAGCAGAACACCAGGCCGAGCCCCACTAGCGAGAGCTGCACTCTCCCAGGCTCGGGTTCATGCAAGAGTCAACACCATGAGCTGAGCCCCACTAGTGAGAGGATAGAATACATTAAATTCAGGTAAGTTATTGTGAATAATTTTCAAATTACATAATTTAAAGGCTAAACATAGTTAACTGTTCCCAAATTATTAGTTAGCACACTGTAGATATCTGCCAGATAATTCCTCCGCAGACTAGGGCTCAACAAGGAGGAGAGCTTCGGGCCCAGCTCCACTAGTGAGAGCCGCACTCTCCCAAGCTTGGGCTCCACCGAGGAGCAGAACACCAGGCCGAGCCCCACTAGTGAGAGCTGCACTCTCCCAGGCTCGGGTTCATGCAAGAGTCAACACCATGAGCTGAGCCCCACTAGTGACAGGATAGAATACATTAAATTCAGGTAAGTTATTGTGAATAATTTTCAAATTACATAATTTAAAGGCTAAACATAGTGAACTGTTCCCAAATTATTAGTTAGCACACTGTATATATCTGCCAGATAATTCCTCCGCAGACTAGGGCTCAACAAGGAGGAGAGCTTCGGGCCCAGCTCCACTAGTGAGAGCCGCACTCTCCCAAGTTTGGGCTCCACCGAGGAGCAGAACACCAGGCCGAGCCCCACTAGCGAGAGCTGCACTCTCCCAGGCTCGGGTTCATGCAAGAGTCGACACCATGAGCTGAGCCCCACTAGTGAGAGGATAGAATACATTAAATTCAGGTAAGTTATTGTGAATAATTTTAAGATTATATAATTTAAAGGCTAAACATAGTGATCTGTCCCCAAATTATGAGTTAGCACACTGTAGATATCTGCCAGATAATTCCTCCGCAGACTAAGGCTCAACAAGGAGGATAGCTTCGGGCCCAGCTCCACTAGTGAGAGCCGCACTCTCCCAAGCTTGGGCTCCACCGAGGAGCAGAACACCAGGCCGAGCCCCACTAGCGAGAGCTGCACTCTCCCAGGCTCGGGTTCATGCAAGAGTCGACACCATGAGCTGAGCCCCACTAGTGAGAGGATAGTATACATTAAATTCAGGTAAGTTATTGTGAATAATTTTCAAATTACATAATTTAAAGGCTAAACATAGTTAACTGTTCCCAAATTATTAGTTGGCACACTGTATATTTCTGCCAGATAATTCCTCCGCAGACTAGGTCTCAACAAGGAGGAGAGCTTCGGGCCCAGCTCCACTAGTGAGAGCCGCACTCTCCCAAGCTTGGGCTCCACCGAGGAGCAGAACACCAGGCCGAGCCCCACTAGTGAGAGCTGCACTCTCCCAGGCTCGGGTTCATGCAAGAGTCAACACCATGAGCTGAGCCCCACTAGTGAGAGGATAGAATACATTAAATGCAGGTAAGTTATTGTGAATAATTTTCAAATTACATAATTTAAAGGCTAAACATAGTGAACTGTTCCCAAATTATTAGTTAGCACACTGTATATATCTGCCAGATAATTCCTCTGCAGACCAAGGCTCAACAAGGAGGAGAGCTTTGGGCCCAGCTCCACTAGTGAGAGCCGCACTCTCCCAAGCTTGGGCTCCAACGAGGAGCAGAACACCAGGCCGAGCCCCACTAGCGAGAGCTGCACTCTCCCAGGCTCGGGTTCATGCAAGAGTCAACACCATGAGCTGAGCCCCACTAGTGAGAGGATAGAATACATTAAATTCAGGTAAGTTATTGTGAATAATTTTCAAATTACATAATTTAAAGGCTAAACATAGTGAACTGTTCCCAAATTATTAGTTAGCACACTGTATATATCTGCCAGATAATTCCTCCGCAGACTAAGGCTCAACAAGGAGGAGAGCTTTGGGCCCAGCTCCACTAGTGAGAGCCGCACTCTCCCAAGCTTGGGCTCCACCTAGGAGCAGAACACCAGGCCGAGCCCCACTAGTGAGAGCTGCACTCTCACAGGCTCAGGTTCATGCAAGAGTCGACACCATGAGCTGAGCCCCACTAGTGAGAGGATAGAATACATTAAATTCAGGTAAGTTATTGTGAATAATTTGCAAATTACATAATTTAAAGGCTAAACATAGTGAACTGTTCCCAAATTATTAGTTAGCACACTGTATATTTCTGCCAGATAATTCCTCCGCAGACTAGGGCTCAACAAGGAGGAGAGCTTCGGGCCCAGCTCCACTAGTGAGAGCCGCACTCTCCCAAGCTTGGGCTCCACCGAGGAGCAGGACACCAGGCCGAGCCCCGCTAGTGAGAGCTGCACTCTACCAGGCTCGGGTTCATGCAAGAGTCAACACCACGAGCTGAGCCCCACTAGTGAGAGGATAGAATACATTAAATTCAGGTAAGTTATTGTGAATAATTTTCAAATTACATAATTTAAAGGCTAAACATAGTGAACTGTTCCCAAATTATTAGTTAGCACACTGTATATATCTGCCAGATAATTCCTCCGCAGACTAGGGCTCAACAAGGAGGAGAGCTTCGGGCCCAGCTCCACTAGTGAGAGCCGCACTCTCCCAAGCTTGGGCTCCACCGAGGAGCAGAACACCAGGCCGAGCCCCACTAGTGAGAGCTGCACTCTCCCAGGCTCGGGTTCATGCAAGAGTCAACACCATGAGCTGAGCCCCACTAGTGAGAGGATAGAATACATTAAATTCAGGTAAGTTATTGTGAATAATTATCAAATTACATAATTTAAAGGCTAAACATAGTGAACTGTTCCCAAATTATTAGTTAGCACACTGTATATATCTGCCAGATAATTCCTCCGCAGACTAGGGCTCAACAAGGAGGAGAGCTTCGGGCACAGCTCCACTAGTGAGAGCCGCACTCTCCCAAGCTTGGGCTCCACCGAGGAGCAGAACAACAAGCTGAGCCCTCCTAGTGAGAGGATAGAATACATTAAATTCAGGTAAGTTATTGTGAATAATTTTAAGATTATATAATTTAAAGGCTAAACATAGTGATCTGTCCCCAAATTATTAGTTAGCACACTGTATATATCTGCCAGATAATTCCTCCGCAGACTAGGGCTCAACAAGGAGGAGAGCTTCGGGCCCAGCTCCACTAGTGAGAGCCGCACTCTCCCAAGCTTGGGCTCCACCGAGGAGCAGAACACCAGGCCGAGCCCCACTAGTGAGAGCTGCACTCTCCCAGGCTCGGGTTCATGCAAGAGTCAACACCACGAGCTGAGCCCCACTAGTGAGAGGATAGAATACATTAAATTCAGGTAAGTTATTGTGAATAATTTTCAAATTACATAATTTAAAGGCTAAACATAGTGAACTGTTCCCAAATTATTAGTTAGCACACTGTATATATCTGCCAGATAATTCCTCCGCAGACTAGGGCTCAACAAGGAGGAGAGCTTCGGGCCCAGCTCCACTAGTGAGAGCCGCACTCTCCCAAGCTTGGGCTCCACCGAGGAGCAGAACAACAAGTTGAGCCCCACTAGCGAGAACTGTACTCTCCCAGGCTCGGGTTCCTGCAAGGAGCAACACCATGAGCTGAGCCCTCCTAGTGAGAGGATAGAATACATTAAATTCAGGTAAGTTATTGTGAATAATTTTAAGATTATATAATTTAAAGGCTAAACATAGTGATCTGTCCCCAAATTATGAGTTAGCACACTGTAGATATCTGCCAGATAATTCCTCCGCAGACTAGGGCTCAACAAGGAGGAGAGCTTCGGGCCCAGCTCCACTAGTGAGAGCCGCACTCTCCCAAGCTTGGGCTCCACCGAGGAGCAGAACACCAGGCCGAGCCCCACTAGTGAGAGCTGCACTCTCCCAGGCTCGGGTTCATGCAAGAGTCAACACCATGAGCTGAGCCCCACTAGTGACAGGATAGAATACATTAAATTCAGGTAAGTTATTGTGAATAATTTGCAAATTACATAATTTAAAGGCTAAACATAGTGAACTGTTCCCAAATTATTAGTTAGCACACTGTATATTTCTGCCAGATAATTCCTCCGCAGACTAGGGCTCAACAAGGAGGAGAGCTTCGGGCCCAGCTCCACTAGTGAGAGCCGCACTCTCCCAAGCTTGGGCTCCACCGAGGAGCAGGACACCAGGCCGAGCCCCGCTAGTGAGAGCTGCACTCTACCAGGCTCGGGTTCATGCAAGAGTCAACACCACGAGCTGAGCCCCACTAGTGAGAGGATAGAATACATTAAATTCAGGTAAGTTATTGTGAATAATTTTCAAATTACATAATTTAAAGGCTAAACATAGTGAACTGTTCCCAAATTATTAGTTAGCACACTGTATATATCTGCCAGATAATTCCTCCGCAGACTAGGGCTCAACAAGGAGGAGAGCTTCGGGCCCAGCTCCACTAGTGAGAGCCGCACTCTCCCAAGCTTGGGCTCCACCGAGGAGCAGAACACCAGGCCGAGCCCCACTAGTGAGAGCTGCACTCTCCCAGGCTCGGGTTCATGCAAGAGTCAACACCATGAGCTGAGCCCCACTAGTGAGAGGATAGAATACATTAAATTCAGGTAAGTTATTGTGAATAATTATCAAATTACATAATTTAAAGGCTAAACATAGTGAACTGTTCCCAAATTATTAGTTAGCACACTGTATATATCTGCCAGATAATTCCTCCGCAGACTAGGGCTCAACAAGGAGGAGAGCTTCGGGCACAGCTCCACTAGTGAGAGCCGCACTCTCCCAAGCTTGGGCTCCACCGAGGAGCAGAACAACAAGCTGAGCCCTCCTAGTGAGAGGATAGAATACATTAAATTCAGGTAAGTTATTGTGAATAATTTTAAGATTATATAATTTAAAGGCTAAACATAGTGATCTGTCCCCAAATTATTAGTTAGCACACTGTATATATCTGCCAGATAATTCCTCCGCAGACTAGGGCTCAACAAGGAGGAGAGCTTCGGGCCCAGCTCCACTAGTGAGAGCCGCACTCTCCCAAGCTTGGGCTCCACCGAGGAGCAGAACACCAGGCCGAGCCCCACTAGTGAGAGCTGCACTCTCCCAGGCTCGGGTTCATGCAAGAGTCAACACCACGAGCTGAGCCCCACTAGTGAGAGGATAGAATACATTAAATTCAGGTAAGTTATTGTGAATAATTTTCAAATTACATAATTTAAAGGCTAAACATAGTGAACTGTTCCCAAATTATTAGTTAGCACACTGTATATATCTGCCAGATAATTCCTCCGCAGACTAGGGCTCAACAAGGAGGAGAGCTTCGGGCCCAGCTCCACTAGTGAGAGCCGCACTCTCCCAAGCTTGGGCTCCACCGAGGAGCAGAACAACAAGTTGAGCCCCACTAGCGAGAACTGTACTCTCCCAGGCTCGGGTTCCTGCAAGGAGCAACACCATGAGCTGAGCCCTCCTAGTGAGAGGATAGAATACATTAAATTCAGGTAAGTTATTGTGAATAATTTTAAGATTATATAATTTAAAGGCTAAACATAGTGATCTGTCCCCAAATTATGAGTTAGCACACTGTAGATATCTGCCAGATAATTCCTCCGCAGACTAGGGCTCAACAAGGAGGAGAGCTTCGGGCCCAGCTCCACTAGTGAGAGCCGCACTCTCCCAAGCTTGGGCTCCACCGAGGAGCAGAACACCAGGCCGAGCCCCACTAGTGAGAGCTGCACTCTCCCAGGCTCGGGTTCATGCAAGAGTCAACACCATGAGCTGAGCCCCACTAGTGACAGGATAGAATACATTAAATTCAGGTAAGTTATTGTGAATAATTTTCAAATTACATAATTTAAAGGCTAAACATAGTGAACTGTTCCCAAATTATTAGTTAGCACACTGTATATATCTGCCAGATAATTCCTCCGCAGACTAGGGCTCAACAAGGAGGAGAGCTTCGGGCCCAGCTCCACTAGTGAGAGCCGCACTCTCCCAAGTTTGGGCTCCACCGAGGAGCAGAACACCAGGCCGAGCCCCACTAGCGAGAGCTGCACTCTCCCAGGCTCGGGTTCATGCAAGAGTCGACACCATGAGCTGAGCCCCACTAGTGAGAGAATAGAATACATTAAATTCAGGTAAGTTATTGTGAATAATTTTAAGATTATATAATTTAAAGGCTAAACATAGTGATCTGTCCCCAAATTATGAGTTAGCACACTGTAGATATCTGCCAGATAATTCCTCCGCAGACTAAGGCTCAACAAGGAGGAGAGCTTCGGGCCCAGCTCCACTAGTGAGAGCCGCACTCTCCCAAGCTTGGGCTCCACCGAGGAGCAGAACACCAGGCCGAGCCCCACTAGCGAGAGCTGCACTCTCCCAGGCTCGGGTTCATGCAAGAGTCGACACCATGAGCTGAGCCCCACTAGTGAGAGGATAGAATACATTAAATTCAGGTAAGTTATTGTGAATAATTTTCAAATTACATAATTTAAAGGCTAAACATAGTTAACTGTTCCCAAATTATTAGTTGGCACACTGTATATTTCTGCCAGATAATTCCTCCGCAGACTAGGTCTCAACAAGGAGGAGAGCTTCGGGCCCAGCTCCACTAGTGAGAGCCGCACTCTCCCAAGCTTGGGCTCCACCGAGGAGCAGAACACCAGGCCGAGCCCCACTAGTGAGAGCTGCACTGTCTAGGCTCGGGTTCATGCAAGAGTCAACACCATGAGCTGAGCCCCACTAGTGAGAGGATAGAATACATTAAATTCAGGTAAGTTATTGTGAATAATTTTCAAATTACATAATTTAAAGGCTAAACATAGTGAACTGTTCCCAAATTATTAGTTAGCACACTGTATATATCTGCCAGATAATTCCTCCGCAGACTAAGGCTCAACAAGGAGGAGAGCTTTGGGCCCAGCTCCACTAGTGAGAGCCGCACTCTCCCAAGCTTGGGCTCCACCGAGGAGCAGAACACCAGGCCGAGCCCCACTAGCGAGAGCTGCACTCTCCCAGGCTCTGGTTCATGCAAGAGTCAACACCATGAGCTGAGCCCCACTAGTGAGAGGATAGAATACATTAAATTCAGGTAAGTTATTGAGAATAATTTTCAAATTACATAATTTAAAGGATAAACATAGTGATCTGTCCCCAAATTATGAGTTAGCACACTGTAGATATCTGCCAGATAATTCCTCCGCAGACTAAGGCTCAACAAGGAGGAGAGCTTTGGGCCCAGCTCCACTAGTGAGAGCCGCACTCTGCCAAGCTTGGGCTCCACCGAGGAGCAGAACTCCAGGCCGAGCCCCACTAGTGAGAGCTGCACCCTCCCAGGCTCGGGTTCATGCAAGAGTCAACACCATGAGCTGAGCCCCACTAGTGAGAGGATAGAATACATTAAATTCAGGTAAGTTATTGTGAATAATTTTCAAATTACATAATTTAAAGGCTAAACATAGTGAACTGTTCCCAAATTATTAGTTAGCACACTGTATATATCTGCCAGATAATTCCTCTGCAGACCAAGGCTCAACAAGGAGGAGAGCTTTGGGCCCAGCTCCACTAGTGAGAGCCGCACTCTCCCAAGCTTGGGCTCCACCGAGGAGCAGAACACCAGGCCGAGCCCCACTCGCGAGAGCTGCACTCTCCCAGGCTCGGGTTCATTCAAGAGTCAACACCATGAGCTGAGCCCCACTAGTGAGAGGATAGAATACATTAAATTCAGGTAAGTTATTGTGAATAATTTTCAAATTACATAATTTAAAGGCTAAACATAGTGAACTGTTCCCAAATTATTAGTTAGCACACTGTATATATCTGCCAGATAATTCCTCCGCAGACTAAGGCTCAACAAGGAGGAGAGCTTTGGGCCCAGCTCCACTAGTGAGAGCCGCACTCTCCCAAGCTTGGGCTCCACCTAGGAGCAGAACACCAGGCCGAGCCCCACTAGTGAGAGCTGCACTCTCACAGGCTCAGGTTCATGCAAGAGTCGACACCATGAGCTGAGCCCCACTAGTGAGAGGATAGAATACATTAAATTCAGGTAAGTTATTGTGAATAATTTGCAAATTACATAATTTAAAGGCTAAACATAGTGAACTGTTCCCAAATTATTAGTTAGCACACTGTATATTTCTGCCAGATAATTCCTCCGCAGACTAGGGCTCAACAAGGAGGAGAGCTTCGGGCCCAGCTCCACTAGTGAGAGCCGCACTCTCCCAAGCTTGGGCTCCACCGAGGAGCAGAACACCAGGCCGAGCCCCGCTAGTGAGAGCTGCACTCTACCAGGCTCGGGTTCATGCAAGAGTCAACACCACGAGCTGAGCCCCACTAGTGAGAGGATGGAATACATTAAATTCAGGTAAGTTATTGTGAATAATTTTCAAATTACATAATTTAAAGGCTAAACATAGTGAACTGTTCCCAAATTATTAGTTAGCACACTGTATATATCTGCCAGATAATTCCTCCGCAGACTAGGGCTCAACAAGGAGGAGAGCTTCGGGCCCAGCTCCACTAGTGAGAGCCGCACTCTCCCAAGCTTGGGCTCCACCGAGGAGCAGAACACCAGGCCGAGCCCCACTAGTGAGAGCTGCACTGTCTAGGCTCGGGTTCATGCAAGAGTCAACACCATGAGCTGAGCCCCACTAGTGAGAGGATAGAATACATTAAATTCAGGTAAGTTATTGTGAATAATTTTCAAATTACATAATTTAAAGGCTAAACATAGTGAACTGTTCCCAAATTATTAGTTAGCACACTGTATATATCTGCCAGATAATTCCTCCGCAGACTAAGGCTCAACAAGGAGGAGAGCTTTGGGCCCAGCTCCACTAGTGAGAGCCGCACTCTCCCAAGCTTGGGCTCCACCGAGGAGCAGAACACCAGGCCGAGCCCCACTAGCGAGAGCTGCACTCTCCCAGGCTCTGGTTCATGCAAGAGTCAACACCATGAGCTGAGCCCCACTAGTGTGAGGATAGAATACATTAAATTCAGGTAAGTTATTGAGAATAATTTTCAAATTACATAATTTAAAGGATAAACATAGTGATCTGTCCCCAAATTATGAGTTAGCACACTGTAGATATCTGCCAGATAATTCCTCCGCAGACTAAGGCTCAACAAGGAGGAGAGCTTTGGGCCCAGCTCCACTAGTGAGAGCCGCACTCTGCCAAGCTTGGGCTCCACCGAGGAGCAGAACTCCAGGCCGAGCCCCACTAGTGAGAGCTGCACTCTCCCAGGCTCGGGTTCATGCAAGAGTCAACACCATGAGCTGAGCCCCACTAGTGAGAGGATAGAATACATTAAATTCAGGTAAGTTATTGTGAATAATTTTCAAATTACATAATTTAAAGGCTAAACATAGTGAACTGTTCCCAAATTATTAGTTAGCACACTGTATATATCTGCCAGATAATTCCTCTGCAGACCAAGGCTCAACAAGGAGGAGAGCTTTGGGCCCAGCTCCACTAGTGAGAGCCGCACTCTCCCAAGCTTGGGCTCCACCGAGGAGCAGAACACCAGGCCGAGCCCCACTCGCGAGAGCTGCACTCTCCCAGGCTCGGGTTCATTCAAGAGTCAACACCATGAGCTGAGCCCCACTAGTGAGAGGATAGAATACATTAAATTCAGGTAAGTTATTGTGAATAATTTTCAAATTACATAATTTAAAGGCTAAACATAGTGAACTGTTCCCAAATTATTAGTTAGCACACTGTATATATCTGCCAGATAATTCCTCCGCAGACTAAGGCTCAACAAGGAGGAGAGCTTTGGGCCCAGCTCCACTAGTGAGAGCCGCACTCTCCCAAGCTTGGGCTCCACCTAGGAGCAGAACACCAGGCCGAGCCCCACTAGTGAGAGCTGCACTCTCACAGGCTCAGGTTCATGCAAGAGTCGACACCATGAGCTGAGCCCCACTAGTGAGAGGATAGAATACATTAAATTCAGGTAAGTTATTGTGAATAATTTGCAAATTACATAATTTAAAGGCTAAACATAGTGAACTGTTCCCAAATTATTAGTTAGCACACTGTATATTTCTGCCAGATAATTCCTCCGCAGACTAGGGCTCAACAAGGAGGAGAGCTTCGGGCCCAGCTCCACTAGTGAGAGCCGCACTCTCCCAAGCTTGGGCTCCACCGAGGAGCAGAACACCAGGCCGAGCCCCGCTAGTGAGAGCTGCACTCTACCAGGCTCGGGTTCATGCAAGAGTCAACACCACGAGCTGAGCCCCACTAGTGAGAGGATAGAATACATTAAATTCAGGTAAGTTATTGTGAATAATTTTCAAATTACATAATTTAAAGGCTAAACATAGTGAACTGTTCCCAAATTATTAGTTAGCACACTGTATATATCTGCCAGATAATTCCTCCGCAGACTAGGGCTCAACAAGGAGGAGAGCTTCGGGCCCAGCTCCACTAGTGAGAGCCGCACTCTCCCAAGCTTGGGCTCCACCGAGGAGCAGAACACCAGGCCGAGCCCCACTAGTGAGAGCTGCACTCTCCCAGGCTCGGGTTCATGCAAGAGTCAACACCATGAGCTGAGCCCCACTAGTGAGAGGATAGAATACATTAAATTCAGGTAAGTTATTGTGAATAATTATCAAATTACATAATTTAAAGGCTAAACATAGTGAACTGTTCCCAAATTATTAGTTAGCACACTGTATATATCTGCCAGATAATTCCTCCGCAGACTAGGGCTCAACAAGGAGGAGAGCTTCGGGCACAGCTCCACTAGTGAGAGCCGCACTCTCCCAAGCTTGGGCTCCACCGAGGAGCAGAACAACAAGCTGAGCCCTCCTAGTGAGAGGATAGAATACATTAAATTCAGGTAAGTTATTGTGAATAATTTTAAGATTATATAATTTAAAGGCTAAACATAGTGATCTGTCCCCAAATTATTAGTTAGCACACTGTATATATCTGCCAGATAATTCCTCCGCAGACTAGGGCTCAACAAGGAGGAGAGCTTCGGGCCCAGCTCCACTAGTGAGAGCCGCACTCTCCCAAGCTTGGGCTCCACCGAGGAGCAGAACACCAGGCCGAGCCCCACTAGTGAGAGCTGCACTCTCCCAGGCTCGGGTTCATGCAAGAGTCAACACCACGAGCTGAGCCCCACTAGTGAGAGGATAGAATACATTAAATTCAGGTAAGTTATTGTGAATAATTTTCAAATTACATAATTTAAAGGCTAAACATAGTGATCTGTCCCCAAATTATTAGTTAGCACACTGTATATATCTGCCAGATAATTCCTCCGCAGACTAGGGCTCAACAAGGAGGAGAGCTTCGGGCCCAGCTCCACTAGTGAGAGCCGCACTCTCCCAAGCTTGGGCTCCACCGAGGAGCAGAACACCAGGCCGAGCCCCACTAGTGAGAGCTGCACTCTCCCAGGCTCGGGTTCATGCAAGAGTCAACACCACGAGCTGAGCCCCACTAGTGAGAGGATAGAATACATTAAATTCAGGTAAGTTATTGTGAATAATTTTCAAATTACATAATTTAAAGGCTAAACATAGTTAACTGTTCCCAAATTATTAGTTAGCACACTGTATATATCTGCCAGATAATTCCTCCGCAGACTAGGGCTCAACAAGGAGGAGAGCTTCGGGCCCAGCTCCACTAGTGAGAGCCGCACTCTCCCAAGCTTGGGCTCCACCGAGGAGCAGAACACCAGGCCGAGCCCCACTAGTGAGAGCTGCACTCTCCCAGGCTCGGGTTCATGCAAGAGTCAACACCACGAGCTGAGCCCCACTAGTGAGAGGATAGAATACATTAAATTCAGGTAAGTTATTGTGAATAATTTTCAAATTACATAATTTAAAGGCTAAACATAGTTAACTGTTCCCAAATTATTAGTTAGCACACTGTATATATCTGCCAGATAATTCTTCCGCAGACTAGGGCTCAACAAGGAGGAGAGCTTCGGGCCCAGCTCCACTAGTGAGAGCCGCACTCTCCCAAGCTTGGGCTCCACCGAGGAGCAGAACACCAGGCCGAGCCCCACTAGTGAGAGCTGCACTCTCCCAGGCTCGGGTTCATGCAAAAGTCAACACCATGAGCTGAGCCCCACTAGTGAGAGGATAGAATACATTAAATTCAGGTAAGTTATTGTGAATAATTTTCAAATTACATAATTTAAAGGCTAAACATAGTGAACTGTTCCCAAATTATTAGTTAGCACACTGTATATATCTGCCAGATAATTCCTCCGCAGACTAGGGCTCAACAAGGAGGAGAGCTTCGGGCCCAGCTCCACTAGTGAGAGCCGCACTCTCCCAAGCTTGGGCTCCACCGAGGAGCAGAACAACAAGTTGAGCCCCACTAGCGAGAACTGTACTCTCCCAGGATCGGGTTCCTGCAAGGAGCAACACCATGAGCTGAGCCCTCCTAGTGAGAGGATAGAATACATTAAATTCAGGTAAGTTATTGTGAATAATTTTAAGATTATATAATTTAAAGGCTAAACATAGTGATCTGTCCCCAAATTATGAGTTAGCACACTGTAGATATCTGCCAGATAATTCCTCTGCAGAATAGGGCTCAACAAGGAGGAGAGCTTCGGGCCCAGCTCCACTAGTGAGAGCCGCACTCTCCCAAGCTTGGGCTCCACTGAGGAGCAGAACACCAGGCCGAGCCCCACTAGTGAGAGCTGCACTCTCCCAGGCTCGGGTTCATGCAAGAGTCAACACCATGAGCTGAGCCCCACTAGTGAGAGGATAGAATACATTAAATTCAGGTAAGTTATTGTGAATAATTTTCAAATTACATAATTTAAAGGCTAAACATAGTGAACTGTTCCCAAATTATTAGTTAGCACACTGTATATATCTGCCAGATAATTCCTCCGCAGACTAGGGCTCAACAAGGAGGAGAGCTTCGGGCCCAGCTCCACTAGTGAGAGCCGCACTCTCCCAAGCTTGGGCTCCACCGAGGAGCAGAACACCAGGCCGAGCCCCACTAGCGAGAGCTGCACTCTCCCAGGCTCGGGTTCATGCAAGAGTCAACACCATGAGCTGAGCCCCACTAGTGAGAGGATAGAATACATTAAATTCAGGTAAGTTATTGTGAATAATTTTCAAATTACATAATTTAAAGGCTAAACATAGTTAACTGTTCCCAAATTATTAGTTAGCACACTGTAGATATCTGCCAGATAATTCCTCCGCAGACTAGGGCTCAACAAGGAGGAGAGCTTCGGGCCCAGCTCCACTAGTGAGAGCCGCACTCTCCCAAGCTTGGGCTCCACCGAGGAGCAGAACACCAGGCCGAGCCCCACTAGCGAGAGCTGCACTCTCCCAGGCTCGGGTTCATGCAAGAGTCGACACCATGAGCTGAGCCCCACTAGTGAGAGGATAGAATACATTAAATTCAGGTAAATTATTGTGAATAATTTTAAGATTATATAATTTAAAGGCTAAACATAGTGATCTGTCCCCAAATTATGAGTTAGCACAATGTAGATATCTGCCAGATAATTCCTCCGCAGACTAAGGCTCAACAAGGAGGAGAGCTTCGGGCCCAGCTCCACTAGTGAGAGCCGCACTCTCCCAAGCTTGGGCTCCACCGAGGAGCAGAACACCAGGCCGAGCCCCACTAGCGAGAGCTGCACTCTCCCAGGCTCGGGTTCATGCAAGAGTCGACACCATGAGCTGAGCCCCACTAGTGAGAGGATAGAATACATTAAATTCAGGTAAGTTATTGTGAATAATTTTCAAATTACATAATTTAAAGGCTAAACATAGTTAACTGTTCCCAAATTATTAGTTGGCACACTGTATATTTCTGCCAGATAATTCCTCCGCAGACTAGGTCTCAACAAGGAGGAGAGCTTCGGGCCCAGCTCCACTAGTGAGAGCCGCACTCTCCCAAGCTTGGGCTCCACCGAGGAGCAGAACACCAGGCCGAGCCCCACTAGTGAGAGCTGCACTATCAAGGCTCGGGTTCATGCAAGAGTCAACACCATGAGCTGAGCCCCACTAGTGAGAGGATAGAATACATTACATTCAGGTAAGTTATTGTGAATAATTTTCAAATTACATAATTTAAAGGCTAAACATAGTGAACTGTTCCCAAATTATTAGTTAGCACACTGTATATATCTGCCAGATAATTCCTCCGCAGACTAAGGCTCAACAAGGAGGAGAGCTTTGGGCCCAGCTCCACTAGTGAGAGCCGCACTCTCCCAAGCTTGGGCTCCACCGAGGAGCAGAACACCAGGCCGAGCCCCACTAGCGAGAGCTGCACTCTCCCAGGCTCTGGTTCATGCAAGAGTCAACACCATGAGCTGAGCCCCACTAGTGAGAGGATAGAATACATTAAATTCAGGTAAGTTATTGTGAATAATTTTCAAATTACATAATTTAAAGGCTAAACATAGTGAACTGTTCCCAAATTATTAGTTAGCACACTGTATATATCTGCCAGATAATTCCTCTGCAGACTAAGGCTCAACAAGGAGGAGAGCTTTGGGCCCAGCTCCACTAGTGAGAGCCGCACTCTCCCAAGCTTGGGCTCCACCGAGGAGCAGAACACCAGGCCGAGCCCCACTAGCGAGAGCTGCACTCTCCCAGGCTCGGGTTCATGCAAGAGTCAACACCATGAGCTGAGCCCCACTAGTGAGAGGATAGAATACATTAAATTCAGGTAAGTTATTATGAATAATTTTCAAATTACATAATTTAAAGGCTAAACATAGTGAACTGTTCCCAAATTATTAGTTAGCACACTGTATATATCTGCCAGATAATTCCTCCGCAGACTAAGGCTCAACAAGGAGGAGAGCTTTGGGCCCAGCTCCACTAGTGAGAGCCGCACTCTCCCAAGCTTGGGCTCCACCTAGGAGCAGAACACCAGGCCGAGCCCCACTAGTGAGAGCTGCACTCTCCCAGGCTCGGGTTCATGCAAGAGTCGACACCATGAGCTGAGCCCCACTAGTGAGAGGATAGAATACATTAAATTCAGGTAAGTTATTGTGAATAATTTTCAAATTACATAATTTAAAGGCTAAACATAGTTAACTGTTCCCAAATTATTAGTTGGCACACTGTATATTTCTGCCAGATAATTCCTCCGCAGACTAGGTCTCAACAAGGAGGAGAGCTTCGGGCCCAGCTCCACTAGTGAGAGCCGCACTCTCCCAAGCTTGGGCTCCACCGAGGAGCAGAACACCAGGCCGAGCCCCACTAGTGAGAGCTGCACTATCAAGGCTCGGGTTCATGCAAGAGTCAACACCATGAGCTGAGCCCCACTAGTGAGAGGATAGAATACATTAAATTCAGGTAAGTTATTGTGAATAATTTTCAAATTACATAATTTAAAGGCTAAACATAGTGAACTGTTCCCAAATTATTAGTTAGCACACTGTATATATCTGCCAGATAATTCCTCCGCAGACTAAGGCTCAACAAGGAGGAGAGCTTTGGGCCCAGCTCCACTAGTGAGAGCCGCACTCTCCCAAGCTTGGGCTCCACCGAGGAGCAGAACACCAGGCCGAGCCCCACTAGCGAGAGCTGCACTCTCCCAGGCTCTGGTTCATGCAAGAGTCAACACCATGAGCTGAGCCCCACTAGTGAGAGGATAGAATACATTAAATTCAGGTAAGTTATTGAGAATAATTTTCAAATTACATAATTTAAAGGATAAACATAGTGATCTGTCCCCAAATTATGAGTTAGCACACTGTAGATATCTGCCAGATAATTCCTCCGCAGACTAAGGCTCAACAAGGAGGAGAGCTTTGGGCCCAGCTCCACTAGTGAGAGCCGCACTCTCCCAAGCTTGGGCTCCACCGAGGAGCAGAACACCAGGCCGAGCCCCACTAGTGAGAGCTGCACTCTCCCAGGCTCGGGTTCATGCAAGAGTCAACACCATGAGCTGAGCCCCACTAGTGAGAGGATAGAATACATTAAATTCAGGTAAGTTATTGTGAATAATTTTCAAATTACATAATTTAAAGGCTAAACATAGTGAACTGTTCCCAAATTATTAGTTAGCACACTGTATATATCTGCCAGATAATTCCTCTGCAGACTAAGGCTCAACAAGGAGGAGAGCTTTGGGCCCAGCTCCACTAGTGAGAGCCGCACTCTCCCAAGCTTGGGCTCCACCGAGGAGCAGAACACCAGGCCGAGCCCCACTAGCGAGAGCTGCACTCTCCCAGGCTCGGGTTCATGCAAGAGTCAACACCATGAGCTGAGCCCCACTAGTGAGAGGATAGAATACATTAAATTCAGGTAAGTTATTGTGAATAATTTTCAAATTACATAATTTAAAGGCTAAACATAGTGAACTGTTCCCAAATTATTAGTTAGCACACTGTATATATCTGCCAGATAATTCCTCTGCAGACTAAGGCTCAACAAGGAGGAGAGCTTTGGGCCCAGCTCCACTAGTGAGAGCCGCACTCTCCCAAGCTTGGGCTCCACCTAGGAGCAGAAAACCAGGCCGAGCCCCACTAGTGAGAGCTGCACTCTCCCAGGCTCGGGTTCATGCAAGAGTCGACACCATGAGCTGAGCCCCACTAGTGAGAGGATAGAATACATTAAATTCAGGTAAGTTATTGTGAATAATTTTCAAATTACATAATTTAAAGGCTAAACATAGTTAACTGTTCCCAAATTATTAGTTGGCACACTGTATATTTCTGCCAGATAATTCCTCCGCAGACTAGGTCTCAACAAGGAGGAGAGCTTCGGGCCCAGCTCCACTAGTGAGAGCCGCACTCTCCCAAGCTTGGGCTCCACCGAGGAGCAGAACACCAGGCCGAGCCCCACTAGTGAGAGCTGCACTATCAAGGCTCGGGTTCATGCAAGAGTCAACACCATGAGCTGAGCCCCACTAGTGAGAGGATAGAATACATTAAATTCAGGTAAGTTATTGTGAATAATTTTCAAATTACATAATTTAAAGGCTAAACATAGTGAACTGTTCCCAAATTATTAGTTAGCACACTGTAGATATCTGCCAGATAATTCCTCCGCAGACTAAGGCTCAACAAGGAGGAGAGCTTTGGGCCCAGCTCCACTAGTGAGAGCCGCACTCTCCCAAGCTTGGGCTCCACCGAGGAGCAGAACACCAGGCCGAGCCCCACTAGTGAGAGCTGCACTCTCCCAGGCTCGGGTTCATGCAAGAGTCAACACCATGAGCTGAGCCCCACTAGTGAGAGGATAGAATACATTAAATTCAGGTAAGTTATTGTGAATAATTTTCAAATTACATAATTTAAAGGCTAAACATAGTGAACTGTTCCCAAATTATTAGTTAGCACACTGTATATATCTGCCAGATAATTCCTCCGCAGACTAAGGCTCAACAAGGAGGAGAGCTTTGGGCACAGCTCCACTAGTGAGAGCCGCACTCTCCCAAGCTTGGGCTCCACCTAGGAGCAGAACACCAGGCCGAGCCCCACTAGTGAGAGCTGCACTCTCCCAGGCTCGGGTTCATGCAAGAGTCGACACCATGAGCTGAGCCCCACTAGTGAGAGGATAGAATACATTAAATTCAGGTAAGTTATTGTGAATAATTTTCAAATTACATAATTTAAAGGCTAAACATAGTGAACTGTTCCCAAATTATTAGTTAGCACACTGTATATTTCTGCCAGATAATTCCTCCGCAGACTAGGGCTCAACAAGGAGGAGAGCTTCGGGCCCAGCTCCACTAGTGAGAGCCGCACTCTCCCAAGCTTGGGCTCCACCGAGGAGCAGAACACCAGGCCGAGCCCCGCTAGTGAGAGCTGCACTCTCCCAGGCTCGGGTTCATGCAAGAGTCAACACCACGAGCTGAGCCCCACTAGTGAGAGGATAGAATACATTAAATTCAGGTAAGTTATTGTGAATAATTTTCAAATTACATAATTTAAAGGCTAAACATAGTGAACTGTTCCCAAATTATTAGTTAGCACACTGTATATATCTGCCAGATAATTCCTCCGCAGACTAGGGCTCAACAAGGAGGAGAGCTTCGGGCCCAGCTCCACTAGTGAGAGCCGCACTCTCCCAAGCTTGGGCTCCACCGAGGAGCAGAACAACAAGCTGAGCCCCACTAGCGAGAGCTGTACTCTCCCAGGCTCGGGTTCCTGCAAGGAGCAACACCATGAGCTGAGCCCTCCTAGTGAGAGGATAGAATACATTAAATTCAGGTAAGTTATTGTGAATAATTTTAAGATTATATAATTTAAAGGCTAAACATAGTGATCTGTCCCCAAATTATGAGTTAGCACACTGTAGATATCTGCCAGATAATTCCTCCGCAGACTAAGGCTCAACAAGGAGGAGAGCTTCGGGCCCAGCTCCACTAGTGAGAGCCGCACTCTCCCAAGCTTGGGCTCCACCGAGGAGCAGAACACCAGGCCGAGCCCCACTAGCGAGAGCTGCACTCTCCCAGGCTCGGGTTCATGCAAGAGTCAACACCACGAGCTGAGCCCCACTAGTGAGAGGATAGAATACATTAAATTCAGGTAAGTTATTGTGAATAATTTTCAAATTACATAATTTAAAGGCTAAACATAGTGAACTGTTCCCAAATTATTAGTTAGCACACTGTATATATCTGCCAGATAATTCCTCCGCAGACTAGGGCTCAACAAGGAGGAGAGCTTCGGGCCCAACTCCACTAGTGAGAGCCGCACTCTCCCAAGCTTGGGCTCCACCGAGGAGCAGAACAACAAGCTGAGCCCCACTAGCAAGAGCTGTACTCTCCCAGGCTCGGGTTCCTGCAAGGAGCAACACCATGAGCTGAGCCCTCCTAGTAAGAGGATAGAATACATTAAATTCAGGTAAGTTATTGTGAATAATTTTAAGATTATATAATTTTAAGGCTAAACATAGTGATCTGTCCCCAAATTATGAGTTAGCACACTGTAGATATCTGCCAGATAATTCCTCCGCAGACTAAGGCTCAACAAGGAGGAGAACTTCGGGCCCAGCTCCACTAGTGAGAGCCGCACTCTCCCAAGCTTGGGCTCCACCGAGGAGCAGAACACCAGGCTGAGCCCCACTAGCGAGAGCTGCACTCTCCCAGGCTCGGGTTCCTGCAAGGAGCAACACCATGAGCTGAGCCCTCCTAGTGAGAGGATAGAATACATTAAATTCAGGTAAGTTATTGTGAATAATTTTAAGATTATATAATTTAAAGGCTAAGCATAGTGAACTGCCCCTAAATTATTACTTAACACACTGAATATATCTCCCGGTTTTCAGCCAGATTTGATTTGACTAAATATTAGAATTGACAATCTGTTCTGAATCTAACCATATTTATTTAATTGTGAATGGATAGGCATAATAGTGAATACGCTTCCTTTTTGTAAACAGTGTATTGACCAAATTAGCAAATATTTACATTTCTATAGTGTATAGAATTATGACTTGTTCAGGATTATTATTTATCATGCCCAGTATTACCCAAATTCAACTTGGCACATTTAAATTTAATTTAGTAAACACTTGAACATTAAATTAAGTGAAGTTATTGGGAATAATTTCCAAATGACATAATTTAAAGGCTAAGCATGGTGAACTGCCCCCAAATTATGAGTTAGCACACTGTATATATCTGCCAGATAATTCCTCCGCAGGCTAGGGCACAACAAGGAGGAGAGCTTCGGGCCCAGCTCCACTAGTGAGAGCCGCACTCTCCCAAGCTTGGGCTCCACCGAGGAGCAGAACACCAGGCCGAGCCCCACTAGTGAGAGCTGCACTATCAAGGCTCGGGTTCATGCAAGAGTCAACACCATGAGCTGAGCCCCACTAGTGAGAGGATAGAATACATTAAATTCAGGTAAGTTATTGTGAATAATTTTCAAATTACATAATTTAAAGGCTAAACATAGTGAACTGTTCCCAAATTATTAGTTAGCACACTGTATATATCTGCCAGATAATTCCTCCGCAGACTAAGGCTCAACAAGGAGGAGAGCTTTGGGCCCAGCTCCACTAGTGAGAGCCGCACTCTCCCAAGCTTGGGCTCCACCGAGGAGCAGAACACCAGGCCGAGCCCCACTAGCGAGAGCTGCACTCTCCCAGGCTCTGGTTCATGCAAGAGTCAACACCATGAGCTGAGCCCCACTAGTGAGAGGATAGAATACATTAAATTCAGGTAAGTTATTGAGAATAATTTTCAAATTACATAATTTAAAGGCTAAACATAGTGATCTGTCCCCAAATTATGAGTTAGCACACTGTAGATATCTGCCAGATAATTCCTCCGCAGACTAAGGCTCAACAAGGAGGAGAGCTTTGGGCCCAGCTCCACTAGTGAGAGCCGCACTCTCCCAAGCTTGGGCTCCACCGAGGAGCAGAACACCAGGCCGAGCCCCACTAGTGAGAGCTGCACTCTCCCAGGCTCGGGTTCATGCAAGAGTCAACACCATGAGCTGAGCCCCACTAGTGAGAGGATAGAATACATTAAATTCAGGTAAGTTATTGTGAATAATTTTAAAATTACATAATTTAAAGGCTAAACATAGTGAACTGTTCCCAAATTATTAGTTAGCACACTGTATATATCTGCCAGATAATTCCTCCGCAGACTAAGGCTCAACAAGGAGGAGAGCTTTGGGCCCAGCTCCACTAGTGAGAGCCGCACTCTCCCAAGCTTGGGCTCCACCTAGGAGCAGAACACCAGGCCGAGCCCCACTAGTGAGAGCTGCACTCTCCCAGGCTCGGGTTCATGCAAGAGTCGACACCATGAGCTGAGCCCCACTAGTGAGAGGATAGAATACATTAAATTCAGGTAAGTTATTGTGAATAATTTTCAAATTACATAATTTAAAGGCTAAACATAGTGAACTGTTCCCAAATTATTAGTTAGCACACTGTATATTTCTGCCAGATAATTCCTCCGCAGACTAGGGCTCAACAAGGAGGAGAGCTTTGGGCCCAGCTCCACTAGTGAGAGCCGCACTCTCCCAAGCTTGGGCTCCACCGAGGAGCAGAACACCAGGCCGAGCCCCACTAGCGAGAGCTGCACTCTCCCAGGCTCGGGTTCATGCAAGAGTCGACACCACGAGCTGAGCCCCACTAGTGAGAGGATAGAATACATTAAATTCAGGTAAGTTATTGTGAATAATTTTCAAATTACATAATTTAAAGGCTAAACATAGTGAACTGTTCCCAAATTATTAGTTAGCACACTGTATATATCTGCCAGATAATTCCTCCGCAGACTAGGGCTCAACAAGGAGGAGAGCTTCGGGCCCAGCTCCACTAGTGAGAGCCGCACTCTCCCAAGCTTGGGCTCCACCGAGGAGCAGAACAACAAGCTGAGCCCCACTAGCAAGAGCTGTACTCTCCCAGGCTCGGGTTCCTGCAAGGAGCAACACCATGAGCTGAGCCCTCCTAGTAAGAGGATAGAATACATTAAATTCAGGTAAGTTATTGTGAATAATTTTAAGATTATATAATTTAAAGGCTAAACATAGTGATCTGTCCCCAAATTATGAGTTAGCACACTGTAGATATCTGCCAGATAATTCCTCCGCAGACTAAGGCTCAACAAGGAGGAGAACTTCGGGCCCAGCTCCACTAGTGAGAGCCGCATTCTCCCAAGCTTGGGCTCCACCGAGGAGCAGAACACCAGGCTGAGCCCCACTAGCGAGAGCTGCACTCTCCCAGGCTCGGGTTCCTGCAAGGAGCAACACCATGAGCTGAGCCCTCCTAGTGAGAGGATAGAATACATTAAATTCAGGTAAGTTATTGTGAATAATTTTAAGATTATATAATTTAAAGGCTAAGCATAGTGAACTGCCCCTAAATTATTACTTAACACACTGAATATATCTCCCGGTTTTCAGCCAGATTTGATTTGACTAAATATTAGAATTGACAATCTGTTCTGAATCTAACCATATTTATTTAATTGTGAATGGATAGGCATAATAGTGAATACGCTTCCTTTTTGTAAACAGTGTATTGACCAAATTAGCAAATATTTACATTTCTATAGTGTATAGAATTATGACTTGTTCAGGATTATTATTTATCATGCCCAGTATTACCCAAATTCAACTTGGCACATTTAAATTTAATTTAGTAAACACTTGAACATTAAATTAAGTGAAGTTATTGGGAATAATTTCCAAATGACATAATTTAAAGGCTAAGCATGGTGAACTGCCCCCAAATTATGAGTTAGCACACTGTATATATCTGCCAGATAATTCCTCTGCAGGCTAGGGCACAACAAGGAGGAGAGCTTCGGGCCCAGCTCCACTAGTGAGAGCCGCACTCTCCCAAGCTTGGGCTCCACCGAGGAGCAGAACACCAGGCCGAGCCCCACTAGCGAGAGCTGCACTCTCCCAGGCTCGGGTTCATGCAAGGAGCAACACCATGAGCTGAGCCCCCACTAGTGAGAGGATAGAATACATTAAATTCAGGTAAGTTATTGTGAATAATTTTCAAATTACATAATTTAAAGGCTAAACATAGTTAACTGTTCCCAAATTATTAGTTGGCACACTGTATATTTCTGCCAGATAATTCCTCCGCAGACTAGGTCTCAACAAGGAGGAGAGCTTCGGGCCCAGCTCCACTAGTGAGAGCCGCACTCTCCCAAGCTTGGACTCCACCGAGGAGCAGAACACCAGGCCGAGCCCCACTAGTGAGAGCTGCACTGTCAAGGCTCGGGTTCATGCAAGAGTCAACACCATGAGCTGAGCCCCACTAGTGAGAGGATAGAATACATTAAATTCAGGTAAGTTATTGTGAATAATTTTCAAATTACATAATTTAAAGGCTAAACATAGTGAACTGTTCCCAAATTATTAGTTAGCACACTGTATATATCTGCCAGATAATTCCTCCGCAGACTAAGGCTCAACAAGGAGGAGAGCTTCGGGCCCAGCTCCACTAGTGAGAGCCGCACTCTCCCAAGCTTGGGCTCCACCGAGGAGCAGAACACCAGGCCGAGCCCCACTAGCGAGAGCTGCACTCTCCCAGGCTCGGGTTCATGCAAGGAGCAACACCATGAGCTGAGCCCCCACTAGTGAGAGGATAGAATACATTAAATTCAGGTAAGTTATTGTGAATAATTTTCAAATTACATAATTTAAAGGCTAAACATAGTGATCTGTCCCCAAATTATGAGTTAGCACACTGTAGATATCTGCCAGATAATTCCTCCGCAGACTAAGGCTCAACAAGGAGGAGAGCTTTGGGCCCAGCTCCACTAGTGAGAGCCGCACTCTCCCAAGCTTGGGCTCCACCGAGGAGCAGAACACCAGGCCGAGCCCCACTAGTGAGAGCTGCACTCTCCCAGGCTCGGGTTCATGCAAGAGTCAACACCATGAGCTGAGCCCCACTAGTGAGAGGATAGAATACATTAAATTCAGGTAAGTTATTGAGAATAATTTTCAAATTACATAATTTAAAGGCTAAACATAGTGATCTGTCCCCAAATTATGAGTTAGCACACTGTAGATATCTGCCAGATAATTCCTCCGCAGACTAAGGCTCAACAAGGAGGAGAGCTTTGGGCCCAGCTCCACTAGTGAGAGCCGCACTCTCCCAAGCTTGGGCTCCACCGAGGAGCAGAACACCAGGCCGAGCCCCACTAGCGAGAGCTGCACTCTCCCAGGCTCGGGTTCATGCAAGAGTCAACACCACGAGCTGAGCCCCACTAGTGAGAGGATAGAATACATTAAATTCAGGTAAGTTATTGTGAATAATTTTCAAATTACATAATTTAAAGGCTAAACATAGTGAACTGTTCCCAAATTATTAGTTAGCACACTGTATATATCTGCCAGATAATTCCTCCGCAGACTAGGGCTCAACAAGGAGGAGAGCTTCGGGCCCAGCTCCACTAGTGAGAGCCGCACTCTCCCAAGCTTGGGCTCCACCGAGGAGCAGAACAACAAGCTGAGCCCCACTAGCAAGAGCTGTACTCTCCCAGGCTCGGGTTCCTGCAAGGAGCAACACCATGAGCTGAGCCCTCCTAGTAAGAGGATAGAATACATTAAATTCAGGTAAGTTATTGTGAATAATTTTAAGATTATATAATTTAAAGGCTAAACATAGTGATCTGTCCCCAAATTATGAGTTAGCACACTGTAGATATCTGCCAGATAATTCCTCCGCAGACTAAGGCTCAACAAGGAGGAGAACTTCGGGCCCAGCTCCACTAGTGAGAGCCGCATTCTCCCAAGCTTGGGCTCCACCGAGGAGCAGAACACCAGGCTGAGCCCCACTAGCGAGAGCTGCACTCTCCCAGGCTCGGGTTCCTGCAAGGAGCAACACCATGAGCTGAGCCCTCCTAGTGAGAGGATAGAATACATTAAATTCAGGTAAGTTATTGTGAATAATTTTAAGATTATATAATTTAAAGGCTAAGCATAGTGAACTGCCCCTAAATTATTACTTAACACACTGAATATATCTCCCGGTTTTCAGCCAGATTTGATTTGACTAAATATTAGAATTGACAATCTGTTCTGAATCTAACCATATTTATTTAATTGTGAATGGATAGGCATAATAGTGAATACGCTTCCTTTTTGTAAACAGTGTATTGACCAAATTAGCAAATATTTACATTTCTATAGTGTATAGAATTATGACTTGTTCAGGATTATTATTTATCATGCCCAGTATTACCCAAATTCAACTTGGCACATTTAAATTTAATTTAGTAAACACTTGAACATTAAATTAAGTGAAGTTATTGGGAATAATTTCCAAATGACATAATTTAAAGGCTAAGCATGGTGAACTGCCCCCAAATTATGAGTTAGCACACTGTATATATCTGCCAGATAATTCCTCCGCAGGCTAGGGCACAACAAGGAGGAGAGCTTCGGGCCCAGCTCCACTAGTGAGAGCCGCACTCTCCCAAGCTTGGGCTCCACCGAGGAGCAGAACACCAGGCCGAGCCCCACTAGCGAGAGCTGCACTCTCCCAGGCTCGGGTTCATGCAAGGAGCAACACCATGAGCTGAGCCCCCACTAGTGAGAGGATAGAATACATTAAATTCAGGTAAGTTATTGTGAATAATTTTCAAATTACATAATTTAAAGGCTAAACATAGTTAACTGTTCCCAAATTATTAGTTGGCACACTGTATATTTCTGCCAGATAATTCCTCCGCAGACTAGGTCTCAACAAGGAGGAGAGCTTCGGGCCCAGCTCCACTAGTGAGAGCCGCACTCTCCCAAGCTTGGGCTCCACCGAGGAGCAGAACACCAGGCCGAGCCCCACTAGTGAGAGCTGCACTGTCAAGGCTCGGGTTCATGCAAGAGTCAACACCATGAGCTGAGCCCCACTAGTGAGAGGATAGAATACATTAAATTCAGGTAAGTTATTGTGAATAATTTTCAAATTACATAATTTAAAGGCTAAACATAGTGAACTGTTCCCAAATTATTAGTTAGCACACTGTATATATCTGCCAGATAATTCCTCCGCAGACTAAGGCTCAACAAGGAGGAGAGCTTCGGGCCCAGCTCCACTAGTGAGAGCCGCACTCTCCCAAGCTTGGGCTCCACCGAGGAGCAGAACACCAGGCCGAGCCCCACTAGCGAGAGCTGCACTCTCCCAGGCTCGGGTTCATGCAAGAGTCAACACCACGAGCTGAGCCCCACTAGTGAAAGGATAGAATACATTAAATTCAGGTAAGTTATTGTGAATAATTTTCAAATTACATAATTTAAAGGCTAAACATAGTGAACTGTTCCCAAATTATTAGTTAGCACACTGTATATATCTGCCAGATAATTCCTCCGCAGACTAGGGCTCAACAAGGAGGAGAGCTTCGGGCCCAGCTCCACTAGTGAGAGCCGCACTCTCCCAAGCTTGGGCTCCACCGAGGAGCAGAACAACAAGCTGAGCCCCACTAGCAAGAGCTGTACTCTCCCAGGCTCGGGTTCCTGCAAGGAGCAACACCATGAGCTGAGCCCTCCTAGTAAGAGGATAGAATACATTAAATTCAGGTAAGTTATTGTGAATAATTTTAAGATTATATAATTTAAAGGCTAAACATAGTGATCTGTCCCCAAATTATGAGTTAGCACACTGTAGATATCTGCCAGATAATTCCTCCGCAGACTAAGGCTCAACAAGGAGGAGAACTTCGGGCCCAGCTCCACTAGTGAGAGCCGCACTCTCCCAAGCTTGGGCTCCACCGAGGAGCAGAACACCAGGCTGAGCCCCACTAGCGAGAGCTGCACTCTCCCAGGCTCGGGTTCCTGCAAGGAGCAACACCATGAGCTGAGCCCTCCTAGTGAGAGGATAGAATACATTAAATTCAGGTAAGTTATTGTGAATAATTTTAAGATTATATAATTTAAAGGCTAAGCATAGTGAACTGCCCCTAAATTATTACTTAACACACTGAATATATCTCCCGGTTTTCAGCCAGATTTGATTTGACTAAATATTAGAATTGACAATCTGTTCTGAATCTAACCATATTTATTTAATTGTGAATGGATAGGCATAATAGTGAATACGCTTCCTTTTTGTAAACAGTGTATTGACCAAATTAGCAAATATTTACATTTCTATAGTGTATAGAATTATGACTTGTTCAGGATTATTATTTATCATGCCCAGTATTACCCAAATTCAACTTGGCACATTTAAATTTAATTTAGTAAACACTTGAACATTAAATTAAGTGAAGTTATTGGGAATAATTTCCAAATGACATAATTTAAAGGCTAAGCATGGTGAACTGCCCCCAAATTATGAGTTAGCACACTGTATATATCTGCCAGATAATTCCTCCGCAGGCTAGGGCACAACAAGGAGGAGAGCTTCGGGCCCAGCTCCACTAGTGAGAGCCGCACTCTCCCAAGCTTGGGCTCCACCGAGGAGCAGAACACCAGGCCGAGCCCCACTAGCGAGAGCTGCACTCTCCCAGGCTCGGGTTCATGCAAGGAGCAACACCATGAGCTGAGCCCCCACTAGTGAGAGGATAGAATACATTAAATTCAGGTAAGTTATTGTGAATAATTTTCAAATTACATAATTTAAAGGCTAAACATAGTTAACTGTTCCCAAATTATTAGTTGGCACACTGTATATTTCTGCCAGATAATTCCTCCGCAGACTAGGTCTCAACAAGGAGGAGAGCTTCGGGCCCAGCTCCACTAGTGAGAGCCGCACTCTCCCAAGCTTGGGCTCCACCGAGGAGCAGAACACCAGGCCGAGCCCCACTAGTGAGAGCTGCACTGTCAAGGCTCGGGTTCATGCAAAAGTCAACACCATGAGCTGAGCCCCACTAGTGAGAGGATAGAATACATTAAATTCAGGTAAGTTATTGTGAATAATTTTCAAATTACATAATTTAAAGGCTAAACATAGTGAACTGTTCCCAAATTATTAGTTAGCACACTGTATATATCTGCCAGATAATTCCTCCGCAGACTAAGGCTCAACAAGGAGGAGAGCTTTGGGCCCAGCTCCACTAGTGAGAGCCGCACTCTCCCAAGCTTGGGCTCCACCGAGGAGCAGAACACCAGGCCGAGCCCCACTAGCGAGAGCTGCACTCTCCCAGGCTCGGGTTCATGCAAGAGTCAACACCATGAGCTGAGCCCCACTAGTGAGAGGATAGAATACATTAAATTCAGGTAAGTTATTGTGAATAATTTTCAAATTACATAATTTAAAGGCTAAACATAGTTAACTGTTCCCAAATTATTAGTTAGCACACTGTATATTTCTGCCAGATAATTCCTCCGCAGACTAGGTCTCAACAAGGAGGAGAGCTTCGGGCCCAGCTCCACTAGTGAGAGCCGCACTCTCCCAAGCTTGGGCTCCACCGAGGAGCAGAACACCAGGCCGAGCCCCACTAGTGAGAGCTGCACTGTCAAGGCTCGGGTTCATGCAAGAGTCAACACCATGAGCTGAGCCCCACTAGTGAGAGGATAGAATACATTAAATTCAGGTAAGTTATTGAGAATAATTTTCAAATTACATAATTTAAAGGCTAAACATAGTGATCTGTCCCCAAATTATGAGTTAGCACACTGTAGATATCTGCCAGATAATTCCTCCGCAGACTAAGGCTCAACAAGGAGGAGAGCTTTGGGCCCAGCTCCACTAGTGAGAGCCGCACTCTCCCAAGCTTGGGCTCCACCGAGGAGCAGAACACCAGGCCGAGCCCCACTAGTGAGAGCTGCACTCTCCCAGGCTCGGGTTCATGCAAGAGTCAACACCATGAGCTGAGCCCCACTAGTGAGAGGATAGAATACATTAAATTCAGGTAAGTTATTGAGAATAATTTTCAAATTACATAATTTAAAGGCTAAACATAGTGATCTGTCCCCAAATTATGAGTTAGCACACTGTAGATATCTGCCAGATAATTCCTCCGCAGACTAAGGCTCAACAAGGAGGAGAGCTTTGGGCCCAGCTCCACTAGTGAGAGCCGCACTCTCCCAAGCTTGGGCTCCACCGAGGAGCAGAACACCAGGCCGAGCCCCACTAGCGAGAGCTGCACTCTCCCAGGCTCGGGTTCATGCAAGAGTCAACACCACGAGCTGAGCCCCACTAGTGAGAGGATAGAATACATTAAATTCAGGTAAGTTATTGTGAATAATTTTCAAATTACATAATTTAAAGGCTAAACATAGTGAACTGTTCCCAAATTATTAGTTAGCACACTGTATATATCTGCCAGATAATTCCTCCGCAGACTAGGGCTCAACAAGGAGGAGAGCTTCGGGCCCAGCTCCACTAGTGAGAGCCGCACTCTCCCAAGCTTGGGCTCCACCGAGGAGCAGAACAACAAGCTGAGCCCCACTAGCAAGAGCTGTACTCTCCCAGGCTCGGGTTCCTGCAAGGAGCAACACCATGAGCTGAGCCCTCCTAGTAAGAGGATAGAATACATTAAATTCAGGTAAGTTATTGTGAATAATTTTAAGATTATATAATTTAAAGGCTAAACATAGTGATCTGTCCCCAAATTATGAGTTAGCACACTGTAGATATCTGCCAGATAATTCCTCCGCAGACTAAGGCTCAACAAGGAGGAGAACTTCGGGCCCAGCTCCACTAGTGAGAGCCGCACTCTCCCAAGCTTGGGCTCCACCGAGGAGCAGAACACCAGGCTGAGCCCCACTAGCGAGAGCTGCACTCTCCCAGGCTCGGGTTCCTGCAAGGAGCAACACCATGAGCTGAGCCCTCCTAGTGAGAGGATAGAATACATTAAATTCAGGTAAGTTATTGTGAATAATTTTAAGATTATATAATTTAAAGGCTAAGCATAGTGAACTGCCCCTAAATTATTACTTAACACACTGAATATATCTCCCGGTTTTCAGCCAGATTTGATTTGACTAAATATTAGAATTGACAATCTGTTCTGAATCTAACCATATTTATTTAATTGTGAATGGATAGGCATAATAGTGAATACGCTTCCTTTTTGTAAACAGTGTATTGACCAAATTAGCAAATATTTACATTTCTATAGTGTATAGAATTATGACTTGTTCAGGATTATTATTTATCATGCCCAGTATTACCCAAATTCAACTTGGCACATTTAAATTTAATTTAGTAAACACTTGAACATTAAATTAAGTGAAGTTATTGGGAATAATTTCCAAATGACATAATTTAAAGGCTAAGCATGGTGAACTGCCCCCAAATTATGAGTTAGCACACTGTATATATCTGCCAGATAATTCCTCCGCAGGCTAGGGCACAACAAGGAGGAGAGCTTCGGGCCCAGCTCCACTAGTGAGAGCCGCACTCTCCCAAGCTTGGGCTCCACCGAGGAGCAGAACACCAGGCCGAGCCCCACTAGCGAGAGCTGCACTCTCCCAGGCTCGGGTTCATGCAAGGAGCAACACCATGAGCTGAGCCCCCACTAGTGAGAGGATAGAATACATTAAATTCAGGTAAGTTATTGTGAATAATTTTCAAATTACATAATTTAAAGGCTAAACATAGTTAACTGTTCCCAAATTATTAGTTGGCACACTGTATATTTCTGCCAGATAATTCCTCCGCAGACTAGGTCTCAACAAGGAGGAGAGCTTCGGGCCCAGCTCCACTAGTGAGAGCCGCACTCTCCCAAGCTTGGGCTCCACCGAGGAGCAGAACACCAGGCCGAGCCCCACTAGCGAGAGCTGCACTCTCCCAGGCTCGGGTTCATGCAAGAGTCAACACCATGAGCTGAGCCCCACTAGTGAGAGGATAGAATACATTAAATTCAGGTAAGTTATTGTGAATAATTTTCAAATTACATAATTTAAAGGCTAAACATAGTGAACTGTTCCCAAATTATTAGTTAGCACACTGTATATATCTGCCAGATAATTCCTCCGCAGACTAAGGCTCAACAAGGAGGAGAGCTTTGGGCCCAGCTCCACTAGTGAGAGCCGCACTCTCCCAAGCTTGGGCTCCACCTAGGAGCAGAACACCAGGCCGAGCCCCACTAGTGAGAGCTGCACTCTCCCAGGCTCGGGTTCATGCAAGAGTCGACACCATGAGCTGAGCCCCACTAGTGAGAGGATAGAATACATTAAATTCAGGTAAGTTATTGTGAATAATTTTCAAATTACATAATTTAAAGGCTAAACATAGTGAACTGTTCCCAAATTATTAGTTAGCACACTGTATATTTCTGCCAGATAATTCCTCCGCAGACTAGGGCTAAACAAGGAGGAGAGCTTCGGGCCCAGCTCCACTAGTGAGAGCCGCACTCTCCCAAGCTTGGGCTCCACCGAGGAGCAGAACACCAGGCCGAGCCCCGCTAGTGAGAGCTGCACTCTCCCAGGCTCGGGTTCATGCAAGAGTCAACACCACGAGCTGAGCCCCACTAGTGAGAGGATAGAATACATTAAATTCAGGTAAGTTATTGTGAATAATTTTCAAATTACATAATTTAAAGGCTAAACATAGTGAACTGTTCCCAAATTATTAGTTAGCACACTGTATATATCTGCCAGATAATTCCTCCGCAGACTAGGGCTCAACAAGGAGGAGAGCTTCGGGCCCAGCTCCACTAGTGAGAGCCGCACTCTCCCAAGCTTGGGCTCCACCGAGGAGCAGAACAACAAGCTGAGCCCCACTAGCGAGAGCTGTACTCTCCCAGGCTCGGGTTCCTGCAAGGAGCAACACCATGAGCTGAGCCCTCCTAGTGAGAGGATAGAATACATTAAATTCAGGTAAGTTATTGTGAATAATTTTAAGATTATATAATTTAAAGGCTAAACATAGTGATCTGTCCCCAAATTATGAGTTAGCACACTGTAGATATCTGCCAGATAATTCCTCCGCAGACTAAGGCTCAACAAGGAGGAGAGCTTCGGGCCCAGCTCCACTAGTGAGAGCCGCACTCTCCCAAGCTTGGGCTCCACCGAGGAGCAGAACACCAGGCCGAGCCCCACTAGCGAGAGCTGCACTCTCCCAGGCTCGGGTTCATGCAAGAGTCGACACCATGAGCTGAGCCCCACTAGTGAGAGGATAGAATACATTAAATTCAGGTAAGTTATTGTGAATAATTTTCAAATTACATAATTTAAAGGCTAAACATAGTTAACTCTTCCCAAATTATTAGTTAGCACACTGTATATTTCTGCCAGATAATTCCTCCGCAGACTAGGTCTCAACAAGGAGGAGAGCTTCGGGCCCAGCTCCACTAGTGAGAGCCGCACTCTCCCAAGCTTGGGCTCCACCGAGGAGCAGAACACCAGGCCGAGCCCCACTAGTGAGAGCTGCACTGTCAAGGCTCGGGTTCATGCAAGAGTCAACACCATGAGCTGAGCCCCACTAGTGAGAGGATAGAATACATTAAATTCAGTTAAGTTATTGAGAATAATTTTCAAATTACATAATTTAAAGGCTAAACATAGTGATCTGTCCCCAAATTATGAGTTAGCACACTGTAGATATCTGCCAGATAATTCCTCCGCAGACTAAGGCTCAACAAGGAGGAGAACTTTGGGCCCAGCTCCACTAGTGAGAGCCGCACTCTCCCAAGCTTGGGCTCCACCGAGGAGCAGAACACCAGGCCGAGCCCCACTAGTGAGAGCTGCACTCTCCCAGGCTCGGGTTCATGCAAGAGTCAACACCATGAGCTGAGCCCCACTAGTGAGAGGATAGAATACATTAAATTCAGGTAAGTTATTGTGAATAATTTTCAAATTACATAATTTAAAGGCTAAACATAGTTAACTGTTCCCAAATTATTAGTTAGCACACTGTATATATCTGCCAGATAATTCCTCCGCAGACTAAGGCTCAACAAGGAGGAGAGCTTTGGGCCCAGCTCCACTAGTGAGAGCCGCACTCTCCCAAGCTTGGGCTCCACCGAGGAGCAGAACACCAGGCCGAGCCCCACTAGCGAGAGCTGCACTCTCCCAGGCTCGGGTTCATGCAAGAGTCGACACCATGAGCTGAGCCCCACTAGTGAGAGGATAGAATACATTAAATTCAGGTAAGTTATTGTGAATAATTTTCAAATTACATAATTTAAAGGCTAAACATAGTTAACTGTTCCCAAATTATTAGTTAGCACACTGTATATTTCTGCCAGATAATTCCTCCGCAGACTAGGTCTCAACAAGGAGGAGAGCTTCGGGCCCAGCTCCACTAGTGAGAGCCGCACTCTCCCAAGCTTGAGCTCCACCGAGGAGCAGAACACCAGGCCGAGCCCCACTAGTGAGAGCTGCACTGTCAAGGCTCGGGTTCATGCAAGAGTCAACACCACGAGCTGAGCCCCACTAGTGAGAGGATAGAATACATTAAATTCAGGTAAGTTATTGTGAATAATTTTCAAATTACATAATTTAAAGGCTAAACATAGTGAACTGTTCCCAAATTATTAGTTAGCACACTGTATATATCTGCCAGATAATTCCTCCGCAGACTAGGGCTCAACAAGGAGGAGAGCTTCGGGCCCAGCTCCACTAGTGAGAGCCGCACTCTCCCAAGCTTGGGCTCCACCGAGGAGCAGAACAACAAGCTGAGCCCCACTAGCAAGAGCTGTACTCTCCCAGGCTCGGGTTCCTGCAAGGAGCAACACCATGAGCTGAGCCCTCCTAGTAAGAGGATAGAATACATTAAATTCAGGTAAGTTATTGTGAATAATTTTAAGATTATATAATTTAAAGGCTAAACATAGTGATCTGTCCCCAAATTATGAGTTAGCACACTGTAGATATCTGCCAGATAATTCCTCCGCAGACTAAGGCTCAACAAGGAGGAGAACTTCGGGCCCAGCTCCACTAGTGAGAGCCGCACTCTCCCAAGCTTGGGCTCCACCGAGGAGCAGAACACCAGGCTGAGCCCCACTAGCGAGAGCTGCACTCTCCCAGGCTCGGGTTCCTGCAAGGAGCAACACCATGAGCTGAGCCCTCCTAGTGAGAGGATAGAATACATTAAATTCAGGTAAGTTATTGTGAATAATTTTAAGATTATATAATTTAAAGGCTAAGCATAGTGAACTGCCCCTAAATTATTACTTAACACACTGAATATATCTCCCGGTTTTCAGCCAGATTTGATTTGACTAAATATTAGAATTGACAATCTGTTCTGAATCTAACCATATTTATTTAATTGTGAATGGATAGGCATAATAGTGAATACGCTTCCTTTTTGTAAACAGTGTATTGACCAAATTAGCAAATATTTACATTTCTATAGTGTATAGAATTATGACTTGTTCAGGATTATTATTTATCATGCCCAGTATTACCCAAATTCAACTTGGCACATTTAAATTTAATTTAGTAAACACTTGAACATTAAATTAAGTGAAGTTATTGGGAATAATTTCCAAATGACATAATTTAAAGGCTAAGCATGGTGAACTGCCCCCAAATTATGAGTTAGCACACTGTATATATCTGCCAGATAATTCCTCCGCAGGCTAGGGCACAACAAGGAGGAGAGCTTTGGGCCCAGCTCCACTAGTGAGAGCCGCACTCTCCCAAGCTTGGGCTCCACCGAGGAGCAGAACACCAGGCCGAGCCCCACTAGCGAGAGCTGCACTCTCCCAGGCTCGGGTTCATGCAAGGAGCAACACCATGAGCTGAGCCCCCACTAGTGAGAGGATAGAATACATTAAATTCAGGTAAGTTATTGTGAATAATTTTCAAATTACATAATTTAAAGGCTAAACATAGTTAACTGTTCCCAAATTATTAGTTGGCACACTGTATATTTCTGCCAGATAATTCCTCCGCAGACTAGGTCTCAACAAGGAGGAGAGCTTCGGGCCCAGCTCCACTAGTGAGAGCCGCACTCTCCCAAGCTTGGGCTCCACCGAGGAGCAGAACACCAGGCCGAGCCCAACTAGTGAGAGCTGCACTGTCAAGGCTCGGGTTCATGCAAGAGTCAACACCATGAGCTGAGCCCCACTAGTGAGAGGATAGAATACATTAAATTCAGGTAAGTTATTGTGAATAATTTTCAAATTACATAATTTAAAGGCTAAACATAGTGAACTGTTCCCAAATTATTAGTTAGCACACTGTATATATCTGCCAGATAATTCCTCCGCAGACTAAGGCTCAACAAGGAGGAGAGCTTTGGGCCCAGCTCCACTAGTGAGAGCCGCACTCTCCCAAGCTTGGGCTCCACCGAGGAGCAGAACACCAGGCCGAGCCCCACTAGCGAGAGCTGCACTCTCCCAAGCTCGGGTTCATGCAAGAGTCAACACCATGAGCTGAGCCCCACTAGTGAGAGGATAGAATACATTAAATTCAGGTAAGTTATTGTGAATAATTTTCAAATTACATAATTTAAAGGCTAAACATAGTGAACTGTTCCCAAATTATTAGTTAGCACACTGTATATATCTGCCAGATAATTCCTCCGCAGACTAAGGCTCAACAAGGAGGAGAGCTTTGGGCCCAGCTCCACTAGTGAGAGCCGCACTCTCCCAAGCTTGGGCTCCACCTAGGAGCAGAACACCAGGCCGAGCCCCACTAGTGAGAGCTGCACTCTCCCAGGCTCGGGTTCATGCAAGAGTCGACACCATGAGCTGAGCCCCACTAGTGAGAGGATAGAATACATTAAATTCAGGTAAGTTATTGTGAATAATTTTCAAATTACATAATTTAAAGGCTAAACATAGTGAACTGTTCCCAAATTATTAGTTAGCACACTGTATATTTCTGCCAGATAATTCCTCCGCAGACTAGGGCTCAACAAGGAGGAGAGCTTCGGGCCCAGCTCCACTAGTGAGAGCCGCACTCTCCCAAGCTTGGGCTCCACCGAGGAGCAGAACACCAGGCCGAGCCCCGCTAGTGAGAGCTGCACTCTCCCAGGCTCGGGTTCATGCAAGAGTCAACACCACGAGCTGAGCCCCACTAGTGAGAGGATAGAATACATTAAATTCAGGTAAGTTATTGTGAATAATTTTCAAATTACATAATTTA
Source organism: Pelobates fuscus (assembly GCF_036172605.1). Lineage (NCBI taxonomy): Eukaryota > Metazoa > Chordata > Amphibia > Anura > Pelobatidae > Pelobates > Pelobates fuscus. The sequence continues at coordinate 98,554,554 of NC_086329.1, read as the reverse complement.
AAGGCTAAACATAGTGAACTGTTCCCAAATTATTAGTTAGCACACTTTATATATCTGCCAGATAATTCCTCCGCAGACTAGGGCTCAACAAGGAGGAGAGCTTCGGGCCCAGCTCCACTAGTGAGAGCCGCACTCTCCCAAGCTTGGGCTCCACCGAGGAGCAGAACAACAAGCTGAGCCCCACTAGCGAGAGCTGTACTCTCCCAGGCTCGGGTTCCTGCAAGGAGCAACACCATGAGCTGAGCCCTCCTAGTGAGAGGATAGAATACATTAAATTCAGGTAAGTTATTGTGAATAATTTTAAGATTATATAATTTAAAGGCTAAGCATAATGAACTGCCCCCAAATTATTGGTTAACACACTGTATATATCTGCCGGATTTCAAAAACATTTGATTTTACTAAAAATGAGAATTGACAATCTGTTCTGAATCTTTTTTTTTTTTTTTTGTATATTTCACAAATAACAAAAAAATGGTCATTATTATATAACAGTATATATAAATATTATAAAAATATTAGAATTGACAATCTGTTCTGAATCCAACCACTTTACTGAATTGTGAATGGATAGGCACAATAGTGAATACAATGTAAACAGTGTATTGACCATATTACCAAATATTTACATTTCTATAGTGTATATAATTATGACTTGTTCAGGATTATTATTTATCATGCCCAGTTTTCCCCCTAATTCAATTTATCACATTCAAGTTTAATTTAGTAAACACTAAAACATGAAATTTAGAGACGTTATTGGGAATGATTTCCAAATTACATAATTTAAAAGTTAAACATAGTGAACTGCCCACAAATGTTGCGTTAACACACTAAATATATCTTCCAGATAATTCTTCTGCATGCTAGTGCTCAACAAGGAGGAGAGCTTCGGGTCCAGCTCAACTAGTGAGAGCCACACTCTCCCTAGCTTTGGCTCCAACGACTAGCAGAACACCAGACCCAACTCCACTAGCGAGAGCCGCACTCTCCCATGTTCGGGTTCCACTGAGGAGCAACACCACGAGCAGAGCCCCACTAGTGATAGGATAGAATACATTAAATTTATGTAAGTTATTGTGAATAATCTCCAAATTACATAATTTGAAGGCTAAGCATAGTGAGCTGACCCCCAATGCATTAGTATGCCCAGAGGAGGGGCAGTGGAGCAGCCATGGCTCCTCACAGGTTTCGTCCACCGGGGGTTTTTCCTGTCCTGAGCGCTGCTGTACACACGCAAGAAATGTTTAAAAAATATATCATTTTTATCATTATTAATGTTTAGCCTTTTAATCTATATAATTACCAATGTCTATTGGCATGCAATATGTATTTTATATTCTATTTATAAAAATACACCAGTATAAACTAATAATAAATTAACACAATTAAATAAAATCATCTCCTTATGCCTTTTGTGTTACATTCTTCATCTGTTTAATTGACAAATGTGTTTAGTATCAGTTAGGAGTTTTTGATTGGTGGATAGAGTACAGTGAATTGCAACAGAATTTCACATAAATCACATCAAGGGGTTTTATACCTGTACAGGCAAGCATCACGAGTCATTAATTATAGTTAGAATTGTCAGAAATTGAAAGTAAATTTAAAATTTAAGACCAAAAAATTGCTGAAATGAAAAAAATCTCTAAATCATCTGTTTTTGGTACAGCTATTTTGGTTAAAAAAAAAACTTGAAATTCACTTTGAACTCTGTTTAAATTCCCAACATTTCTTTAGGAAATCATTTAGAATTTTTTTTTTATTTTAAATAGTATTGAATTATTTAGAAAACTTATAACATCAATGCCATTATTATGGTCTAACTCTATTCACTTTTACTTACAACATTCTTCTGGAGTAAAATTCACCCCCCAACAAACTACATTTCAAGAAAAAGAGACGAAAGACACAGAATCACTGAAACAAAGTGTAAAGGTTTATTCACTAAAATGAGACCTCAAAGTTAAATGTATTTTAAAGGAACACTATAGGCTCAGGCACAACAAATTGTATCCCTGACCATACAGTTTTAAAAACACTATCTAGCCTCCCTGGCCACCCTAAATATAGTAAAATCCTACCTTTATTCCAGTCTGCTGGTGCTGGCACTGTCCCTGATCAGCCTCCTTGGCTGACATCATAAAAAATAAGGATCCCAGCCAATCATATTCCTTTCCCACAGGAAAGCATTGGATTGGCTATGATTGTCAATTCTGATGATCTCAGCGAATGAGGCAGGCCAAGGGAGGAGCCAAACACCAACCTGGCAAATCAGTATCTCCTCAAAGAAATCCAATGAATCAATGAGGAAAGTTCAGTGTCTCCATGTAACCATCTAGTAACCATCTGAGGAGTGGCCACTGGAGGTGTCCCTAGGCAGTTAAGTAAACACTGCATTTTTTCTGAAAAGTCAGTGTTTACTGCTAAAAGCCCACAGTGACTGACTATATTTACCAGAACAACTACATTACGCTGTAGTTGTTCTGGTGACTTTAGTGTCCCTTTAATATAAAAAGAATCACAGAATTTCCAATGCAGCTTAATGAGAAGTCTTTACAAGGCAGGTGCTCTGGGCAATTGCTGTCTCTTGAGTTTAGCTCCACTGAGCTAATCAATCAGGAAGTAACATGAACTGTGTGTCTGCTTGAAAGCAAAAGGCATGTAACAAAGTGAATTTATAATTTCTGTTGAAATCTGGTCTTTTGGTAAAATGAAATAAGATGAAACACTCTTTATACATAAAGCTTTTCAGCAAGCTAAAGTGATTTAGGGGTCCTGGGTGTCCCTTTAAACCATGATAGTTTCACACTGTTTAAATAACTTGATATTTAGATCCAATCTCCTGCTCTGCAAAAACATCCCTTCTAATAGAAGAATTACAGCTAATAAATGTTGGGTGTTGATCTCATTATTAATATCCACAATGAGTGCTTAAAAATTATTTTCATGTGAAAAGGAAGGGATTCTGGGAGTTGTAGTCATCTTTCTACACCATAAGGGAAGAAGTAAAAAAAAAAAAAGGAAAAATTAGTAAATGCTGCAAGTTAGGAACGAGAGAGAGTGGATGGAATAAATTATGGATAAAAACACAATATTTTAAGCTAAAGACGATTAAAATATCTACCCAGCAAAACAAACACTAACATACAAATTGCACTTAACGTGTCGATATCTGGAGTGCCTCTTTAAATGGCAGAAAACTGCACTAAAATGGAATAACTTCAATTGAGCAATGACGTTAAAAACAAAGAATGGAATTGCCATCAGTTACTGTATACAATGCAGAGCTTTCATGGAGGGAAGAGATGATTAGGAAGGAAAATAAGCAAAAAAAGGAAGATTAATCAAGCAAAGAATTGCTGTCATTTCATTGTTTAGAGATAGGGTGTTCTAAGAACAGATGGGGTGGACTGACCACTTGAGCAGATCAGTCATGGACGGGGGGCTTGAGGCAGTCAGAGGCCTGGCTGATCAGCCATGCTGTGGTGTTTAGAGATCTCCCCAGCTGGGGCCACTGCAGCCTATCGCAGTGTAAGTGACCCCCTCCCTTCCTCTTGCATTCACAGTGAGACCTGGCAAAGATCCTGCTCTCTCTGTGCCAGGATCCATAATCTCTCCGGAATTTACAGAGTTACAGGAAGGATAACTTAAGAAACACCTATCCCCTACTACAACCCCTGCCTGTCCAGCTCCCTCTAAATACCTTATGCCTCCCCCCTACACCCCTATATCCCTTGCACCCACTACACCCCTGTGCCCCCCTTGCACCCACTACAGCCGCTTTGGACCCCTATATCCCCTGCACCCAAAACAGCACCCAACCCTCCCCTGAACCCACGGCGGCTCCCTGTACCACGGCTGGGTACCTCTGCCAAGGATCGCTTAAAAACCCAGTGACAGTGCATTTACTATCAGGTCATATAGAGAGATAAAATATATGCACAAAATATGCAGTAAAGAATAAAATAAAATCATTAAGTGCATATACTCTATGGTCAGCAATGATACCAGCTGAGGGACATCCTGCTAATCTAATAGGGGAGATAAAATACACAGTAACTAATCTAATATGGGAGAATACACAGTAACTAATCTAATATGGGAGATAGAAAACACAGTAACTAATCTAATTGGGGAGATAGAATACACAGTAACGTATCTAATAGGGGAGATAGAATACACAGTAACGTATCTAATAGGGGAGATAGAATACACAGTAACGTATCTAATTGGGGAGATAGAATACACAGTAACGTATCTAATTGGGGAGATAGAATACACAGTAACGTATCTAATTGGGGAGATAGAATACACAGTAACGTATCTAATAGGGGAGATAGAATACACAGTAACGTATCTAATAGGGGAGATAGAATACACAGTAACGTATCTAATAGGGGAGATAGAATACACAGTAACGTATCTAATAGGGGAGATAGAATACACAGTAACGTATCTAATAGGGGAGATAGAATACACAGTAACGTATCTAATAGGGGAGATAGAATACACAGTAACGTATCTAATAGGGGAGATAGAATACACAGTAACGTATCTAATAGGGGAGATAGAATACACAGTAACGTATCTAATAGGGGAGATAGAATACACAGTAACGTATCTAATAGGGGAGATAGAATACACAGTAACTGATCTAATAGGGGAGATAGAATACACAGTAACTAATGTCAGGATATTTATATCGGCAGACATTTAGTGCTATGATAGAAATTAAAAGTGTATATTGCCCGAGTCACTCAGAACAGACCCAACTCCATTTTGGATTTCAGGATAACAAAGACACATCATTTCCTTGCTTTCACTAACCACTGAGCCTGAGCTAAGGAATGCATCGAGGAATGCATCGAGATTATAGAATTATTCTAAACGCAGACATTAGTGACAGAGAAGGCTTAGTAATTAATTTTACTTTCTAAATTTTACAAGGTCCCATTGTAACTAAGGGGTGAAATTGAGTTTACAACTGTCAGTTTTAGAAATTACAATAGGAATTGTCGACGCACTGTCTGGAGAAAATCCAAAGAAACGCTTTGAACTGACAAGTAAATTTAAGTTATGGTAGTCATAAAGATAAGTCAAATGACGTCAAAATCGCCATTAGGAAAAGTTAACTGTTTCCTGGATAGGAAGGTTTAGTGAGGCGAGACTGCCCTCTATGGACCAAATACCTAAATTGCAATCTACAGGTTGACCACACCTTCAGTTTCCTATTGGTCTTATCAACTAATGACGTACAGAGAGTCTGACCCTTTAAAAGTTAGGACAAAGGGAAGAGAGAGGAGAGTGGAGTTGGAGTTTGGGCTTTCAGATTCGGACATGCAGAGAGATCCATGACAGATATTCACTCTGGGACTAACACTCAAGAAACACTCCTGGACACTTAGAATTTTTTTTCTAACCAACACTACTTTTTACTATTACTTCCCAGATAATATACACTACAGATGCTTTGTACTTCCCAAAAATCTACTACATAAAATTGATAGCAAGGTGTATAACTGGACACAAGGTGTGTCGGGCAGGAGAGGGGGGGGGAGGAGGGGGGGAGAAGAGAGGGGTAGGGTGAGGGGGGAATATAAACACAGTAGGTCTAATACACTGTGTATTAGTTTACACTACATGTACATTGAGCTTTGTACAACACAACTTATATACAACCTGCAATGTGGTCAACTTATAGTTTTTACCGCCCAGGGACAGGCGTCTTGAATATTGGCGTCTTGGCACAACAACTGGTCACAGAGTATAAGGAGCTAATAACTGGGAGGTTAATGCGTCCGTGGAGTACTTCAGCTTAATTCTTGTGTTTGATATCTTGGCAAGATTGACGTGAAGGTGAGTCCTGCGTACGATGCAAAGCAGATCTCTTTTCGTTTCAGAGGCAGTGTTGATCTATGGTCTTTCAAAGCCCGATTATAAGTGTGTAATAAGCCACTTCGAGTACTTGGGGTAGGGAGGGAGAGAAAAAAGGTGGAGGAAATCTAGGGAGACGGTATCTCCAGGAGCCTCTGGAATGCGTGCTGTAAGGGTATAGCGGTCGTAACTCTGCCTCGCTCAGGGTTAGGTAAGATGGGTTGCGGAGACTGAGAGTTAGTTTTCATTCTCCCTTTGAGCTTCTGGTGGCCGTTTGGTGGGTGAAAATAGGCGGTTATTTGGTCGACGTTTTTTAATTGGAGTATATCCCCGTTGGTGCAGAGGAATAGAAGGATCTTCAACAGATGTGGGGGGTACATTCCAATCCATTACCTCCGTGTCAGGTAAGTCCAAGGCTCTCAAAAAGGGTTTAACGTCTACATGAGACGTGATGGAAAACAAGGAACCCCTATGTTGTACAATAAGGGCAAAGGGGAAGCCCCAGCGATATTTGATGGTACGTTGGCGCAGTAGTGCGGTGACCGGCCTCAGGCACCTCCTAGCCTGAAGTGTATACCAAGTGAGATCTGGATAAATTTGGATCGGTGAACCGTGAAACAGGAGTGGTTGGGTGGTGTCTCTGAGCGCCCTGAGGATGTTGTCCTTGACGTTGAAATAATGCAATCTGCACACAACGTCTCTAGGGGTGTCTTGAGTTGTCCCCCTGGGTCTGAGGGGCCTATGAGCTCTATCAAAGAGTATGGGGCTATCACCAGGCTTATTTAAAAGTAGGTTGAAGAGCTCTGTGAGTGTTAGGGCGATGTCTTCCCCCTGTTGTTCGGGTAAACCCCTCACCCTCAAATTATTACGGCGGCCTCTATTGTCTAAGTCGTCGACATACCTTTGGAAACCTGTGAATGTAGTGCTTTGCGCCTCTACCATGCACGATAGATTTGTGATTTGAGCCTGGATGACATCCCTCTCTTCCTCCAGGTCTGATACCCGGTGATTCACCTGCTGTATTTCGGCTTCAACGGATGCTATCTTCGTCTGGAACATTGCTTCCAGTTTGCTCAGCATAGAGGCCAGGTCAGTTTTAGAAGGTACATTTTTTATTAATTCCCTTATGTCTGTTTCCTTCCTCGGGTCTTGGGATTTGACTGAGCGGTCGGAGCTCGACGGACTGGGTGGATCATGGTCCAGTCCTAGGCCAGAGGCGGCCATTTTGTTTATTTCCACGCCTGAGTCTCCTTCCAGATTTTCCTTGAAATACTGGTTTAATGTTCCGGGTTTAGATATTGGGGTTTTCCCCGATCTATCTTGAGTGCCTCCATGTCTTTTTGGGTTCCCCATGGTTATTGATTGTCTCTGATCAGCGTGGATTCACAGACGGGCCTAGAGGAGCTGGCTTAAAGCACGTCCATGCAGCTCCGTGGTCAGCCACGCCCCCTTTTTACTATTACTTACATACCTCCATACAACCAATCATATTTGCATTCAAGTTCCTGGGACTACCTACTCATCTGATGAGAACATCTACTTAACTGGTAATTATGCTGGTTTACTAATCTATTATGGGAGATAAAAGACACAGTGAGGCTGTGATGCTCCATATAGGACACAGCACCTCCTGTCCATGTGAGTGGTTTCAGTCATTACTTACTACCAATTATCCATTTTTGGAACATCTGCACTATATTTTTGTTTTTCTTGTTTTTGTTTCCTTGTATATGTACATTCAAGTTTTTCAAGACTGTCACTGTACCAAAGGGGTGAGTAAACCCCTCTACTGTTTAGAGCGCTCCCCTTGTTTGGTATAATTTGTATACCTTATTTCTGTATAATGCTGGTTTCTGTCCAGGGTGCTGAAACAGCTATAGCATTATTTATTATGAGTTCAGACCTGAAAAAAAGAAATGCTCAAAGAGGCCATTGAAATGTAACAAGAAACAGGAATTTGATTAAATCATTGTACATACTATATACTCAGGGCTGTCTTTAATAGTGATTGGACCCTGGGCAAGCACTTGCTTGGGCCCCCTGGACCCTGCTGCCCTCCCTCTCCCTGGCATGCAATCATGCCTTACACTCCAACCCAGTGGCGGAACTAATGCAGAGAAGCCCTGGTACAAGAAAGTTGTTTGGGCCTCCCCCTCTAGCACAAGAGTGGCGAAAATATACATCCCCATCTGTCATACAACTCCCACTCCCTGCTATGCTAGCTGGGGATCTATACTTTGCCCATTCTTGTAGGGTTGTATTTGGGTGCAGTGTTTGTGCATTTGAATGTAAGCCTGTTTTTGTATAGAGTATATGTGTGCATGTAGAGGTGTATTTGTATGTACTATTACAATTGGAATGCAGAGGTGTATTTGTGTGTAGTGTTTGCGTTTGAATGCAGTGGTGTGAGTGTGTTTGTATGTATGGTTGACTTTTAAATGCAGGTGTGCAACTGTGAGTTGGTGTATGCATATAATTTTGGCATTTTAATACTGGGTTTTGTTTGCATGTAATATTTGCCTTCAGGGTTGTTATAGGATGTAGTGTTGTCTTCTAAACATTTGTGTATAGTATTGGTGTTTGAGTAAAGGTTGTGTTTTATATATAATTTTGGAGTTTGAAATCAGGGGTGTGTTTGTCTGTAATGTTTGTGTTATCAGGGATGTGTTTGCATGTTGTTTTTGATTGCTGGGATGTATACACATACACAGTTACATACACATCAACACACATATAAAACATACTGACACATGTACATACCTTGACATACAGATACACACACTGGCACATGCACACACATTCTGATATGCACACTGGCACATAAACACTCAGATACACACCGACACAGTTACACACTGGCACACACATACACACAGATACACACACACTGAAATGCATGTGATATTTTTTATGTTTGCAGCAGGGCAGAAGCAAAGAGTTGGAGGAGGCACAAAGCTTGCAAATGCTGATGCTGCTGTGGCAAGGCAAGATGGTACGGTTATGATGTAGATTAATTTAGAAATAAACAAATATGTTTAAATATCTATCTGTTCCTGTCCAAATCTGAGATGATTAAATTGCGTATACGCAGAAGTAAATTCACACTGACACACGGAGTTCAGGTTAAAATAACTTCGAGAAAATGTATTAGCATCTGAAGAAAAGCGGGCTCGCAGGCCCTTATTAGAGCGAAATTGCATCATCATTGATTATCAAGATATCAGTGAATAAACATCATTAATTGGATTAATTGTTAAGTGGCTATGTCAATGTCCACCCATCAATATGATTAATTGGCTCAAAAACTAAGTGGTTAGCTAGGTGTCCTCCCACCGAGAGGTGGTATTGTTCTGGACACGGGTGTGGACGGATGGCTCAAGCGCCATCTTTCCCAGCATGAGGCTTACTCGGTGGAAAGGGGGGCTTGGGCGTCATTTTGCGTAGTTAGTGATGTCAGTCTCGTGATCAGGTGCAAGGTTCTTTTATGAATAGAACATTTCATTAGGCCAGCTTCTCATGGCCTTCAGAGAGACTATGTTGCAAATTAGAGGAGATTCAGCAATTCCGGGGTTAGTCATGTCTTTATAGAAAATACAGTCTCTATTCATTATACTAAATGCTGTTAGGAAATTCTGTCATGTAATGTAGACAAAATGGAGGGTCTGTCATAGTGATGTGGGTTAAAATGGAGTTAGTACAATAATTCAATACAGGTTCAATAAAGATTTTCAATAATTCTACATCAGTCCCCCCTATGAAATGTTAGATTCTAAAAGATAAACTTTATTAGTTAGTATCAGAAGACGTGTTAGCCCAAAGGCACAGAAACCCCGTGGCCGCTAGCTAGGTGTTATTGCAAAGTGCAATTCTGTCCCTTCATCTGACCCTAGTAGGCTAACTCATCCGTCTGCATGGCACTCAAACGCTTCACTACCATGGGTGGCCCACGATGGCTAACCCACCACTTCTCCACACGGTAGTCTTTTCCCATACAGACAGATGCTGTCCCTAAGCTGGTCCCTACCTAGAATTCTCGCACTTTATCAATAAAAGGGATAGTTTTCAGCGGTATACAGGGTGAGTTGAGATCTTGGAAATCTTGGTCATCAACTGTGAGATGTGCGAAAGTGGGTGCCGCTTGGTCTACAGTCTTCAGGAGGAATTTTCTCAGACAAGGGAGGACACAACAAACGAGAAGAGCAAAGATAAAAAGAAAAATTAGTATTGCTATACCAATATGCATTAAAGCTTTTTGCCATCCTGTCATAAAACCAAACCATCTTTCCCAGGGATCTTTTATCCCAGAATTCCTTTTTAACTCTTCAGAGAGCTCATTTAATTTCTCTATGGCTAAGGTAACTTTACCATTAGGGCCTGTGTTTTCTGGGATGTAAGTACAACATGTCATGGTGTCGGGCAAAATTTTACACACACCTCCTTTTTCAGCTAGAATCATGTCTAAGGCCATTCTATTCTGGAAGGACATTTGAGATGTAGCCTGCAGCTGTTCGGCTAAACCCTGGAGGGCATCCCTGGTGTAATTAACAAAGCGTTGTTGGTTGTAATAAATGTAATTTATCCAATTTAAATTCTTGTTTGCAGTAACTATGGTGAAAAGTGATTCAAATCCTGCAGCAACTTCATCTCTTGCTTTAAATTCATTGGGTACCCCCCTAGGCACCCCAATGGCATCAATGTAAATGTGAGGGTCAAAACTGCCTTTTACTGGGGCTTCACGCTTTACCTTGGTTGGTGTGTGTTTGGACTCATGTGTATCGGGGTGTGTGTCAGAGATAATATGTATAGGCATGATGGCTTTAGCCAGAGTACACTCCCCCCACCATTCCTTGTCCATCCTGGATCTTAGCTGTAAATCCCCACACAACCAGTAAATATCCCCTAATGATCTAGTATGAAACTGCAACAAGTTCATGGAGACATTTCTGTAGGTAGCGCAATACCCTTTAGAGAAGTTACCCAAGAATCTACCAATTCCATCATAATTAGCATAACAAGTGTAATTACCTTTATAGACTGTAACACCATCTGGGGGTTTGACATCCTTGGCTAGAAGAGGATACTCTACTGTCCATGCTTTACATATGGACCTATTGAAATCGTAGTGGTAGGCAAAAAGACTCAAAACACATTCTTCTATATCTACAGGTAAGGTTAAAGGTACGGTGCCCAGGTGAGGCCGGGCACCGCCACACACATAGCATGCGGTTCTGTTATGTTTGTTGGCATTATATTTCATCCATTCTAACCATAGATTAACATCATTAAAACCTGTTTCAGCGGCCATGGTATCTTCAAAGGTGGGGTTTGCAATGGCCATCATGTCTTTAACCCCTTAAGGACACATAACATGTGTGACATGTCATGATTCCCTTTTATTCCAGAAGTTTGGTCCTTAAGGGGTTAAAGGACTGAATGTGTGGTTTTAACGGATTTGAGACCATATGGGTGGTCCCTTGCCACTCTGAAGAGTTGCACATATCTTTAAGGTAGAAATGCCCTAGCTTGTTATAGGAACCTTTCTTCCAATACATTCCCATAACATACTGGTCTGCATCTGTTGGGCTGGGATGCTCAATATTTAGGATTAATTTCATTGGTATACCTCCTCCAGGCTTTCTCAGAGTCATTCTTTGGAGAAGGGATCTACCATGATCATCTACTTTAGATAAGGCACTTTTTGGTTTGTAACCCCAGGCAGGCCCGGCATTCCATCCCGCCTCCCCCCAATGGTTACAATTGTGCCCCCATTGTTTGTCAACTACACAAACATAGGGGTCCTTTGAATGAGGGATATCTCTATAGATATTTTGAATCTGTGATGTAGGGAATGGGCATTCTACGATGTCACAGTAATCAAAGGTATAAGTAGCCACACGGGTACATGATGAATTGTACCAGAAGGTGTACCCACTGGCATCTTTGGTGATGGCTACTTGCTGGGCCTTAATTAAGCTAATTAAGGAGATAATGTGCCAGAGGTACATGGTTGTGCGGTATCTGCTTCCTCTGGGGCAGGAGTCTTCTTGCAATGGGAAGCGTGGATCCAGTGTGGCCTGCCGGCCAATTTGACGGAGGTTGCAGTGATCAGGATAACTTGGAATGGTCCATCAAATCTTGGTTCCAGGGTATGTTTCCGCACAAATTTCTTGACCAGAACCCAATCTCCGGGAAGCAGGTTGTGGGTACCTGTATCCAAATCGGGATCTGGAATTGAAGAGAAAACTTGGGCATGTATTTTGTTCAAGGCACTTGCAAGTTCAGTTACATAGTCTACCAAAACATCAGTTTGAAGCTGCAACTGTTGCGGGTAATAACAGCCTAGTCTGGGTGCAGTCCCAAATAGAATCTCATATGGGGATAGTGAGTGCTTCCCTCTAGGTGTGTGCCTAACGCTGAATAAAGCTATTGACAGGCTTTCTGGCCAGGGCATCTTTGTTTCTTGTGACATTTTTAACATTCTGGCTTTTAGGGTGCCGTTCATGCGTTCCACTTTGCCACTACTTTGTGGGTGGTAAGGGGTGTGAAAGGCTAGGGTCACCCCCAGAGCAGTCCAAATTTCTTTAGTCACTGTTGCTGTAATTTTGATGTTATTCTCCTGAGCCACAGGGATGTGTTACATTGCACTATTATATTTATATGTGATTTACACTTAGTGATAAAATGACATATATCGCATCCCTGCACTGTTTATGGCTTATTATAAGCTGATCATGTATTTTTGATTTCTATTCTTATTTATTTATGCCTAATATTTTTTATTTTATTTTATTTTATGTCATATCTAAATTAAAATTTCTTTATTTCTCTATTTCATCTATGTATGTTTTTTTCCGCATTTGATTGAAATGTCTGATTTGCAAATTGCTATTTCTTTATTTCATCTATGTATGTTTTTTTTCCGCATTTGATTGAAATGTCTGATTTGCAAATTGCCAATTACTGACTTGTAGGTTTGTAGATATATATACTGGTATTAAGCAAGGTACTGATATGCCTCTGATGAAATTGGGCAATACCCTTTGAAACGCGTAAGGCTACAATCCACATTGGAAAGTTTTGAGAATTAAGGCCTGTTTGGAGAAAGCATCTGTTGGCTATCTACTGTTTCTGCCTGACATCACCGAGATGGCTCACCTATCGATGTGAGGTCGGAGGTGGACTAACCAAGACTGTGGACGCCGTCCTCACCGGTTGCTGCAACACCCACTTGGTAGAAGACGAATATCATCCACAGCCATCCAGTATCATCGGTCAGGTTATTTAGCCAATTTTGCTTTCTTCTTTTTTGGAGCAGTTCTATAATATTTTATTCACCTATATTTAGATGATTTACCTTTTTTAATCAAATAAAATAACACTCTATTTTTCACCTACAAGTTTTTATCTTTTATTGGCATTACACGGATTATACACGGATCCTGTCACGACTTTAACACAATATATTTTTTATCTTTGATTGCTACAGCCACAATTATCACTCTCAGGCTGTCAGCCCAGATTTTTTTCGGTGAGAGACTAAGCATTTTGGCTGTTAGTCAGCAATACTAATTAGCCCTTATTTTATTTCCATTTCCATTTTTATGTTTTGGTTTATTTACTGACATTTTGGATCTATTTTTTTGAATTATCACTAATTTTCTACTTTTGCACTCGATCTTTCTTGTATTGAAAGTATATAAATTCATAAATACCCCAGTTGATCTTGCTATTTCATCCAGCAGATCAAAGGTGGTTGATACACACTCTAAAAGACTGGTATATATTATTCATCCAATTTGGGACTTTTATATTTATACTTGGACTATTTGCTGCTATGAAACATAATGCTGTGATTTTATACTGAGTATAACTTTGTCTGCCTGAGTACACACATTTGCATTTTAAGAATTTCCTTATTTTTAGAAATTAGAATTTTATTGTGTAACTATAAGGCATTCTCTTCTTTTTATTGTAAAAGCTCCTGGATAAATTGTATCTTTTCTACGTTAATCCTTGGGATTTGGTGAAACCCCACTCACTCCAGTTTTCGAGCTTCCACGTATTACTCTGTCTTGTTCCCTCTTATTTTCTGATAGCCATTACTTTTGCCTTTCAGTTTTGTTTATTTACTGTTGCTGTAAAGGCTGGGCCCTGGTCACTTTCAATGACTTCTGGAAGTCCAAATCTACATACAATGTCCGTAAGTAGACGTTTTGCTGTTGTTTTGGCAGTAATATTAGTGACTGGATAGGCTTCTGGCCAGCCTGAGAACATGTCCACTATTACTAGTGCATACTCATGAGGCCCACTCTTGGGCATTTGTATGTGATCAATTTGAATTCTCTGGAATGGGTACATGGGCTTAGCCAGGTGTTTCAAAGGCACTTTGGTTGGCTTTCCTGGGTTGCTTTTTGCGCAAATGACACAGGCCCTACAGAAGCTATTGATCAATGTTGTGATTCCAGGTGCTTCATAATACTTTTGTATGAGGGCGGCCATTAAGTCTTTTGACAGATGTGCAGGTCCATGTGCCCATTGAACAACTGCTGGATATAAATTCTTAGGAAGGCAGAATCTAAAGTTGTTGTAGTAAATTCCGTCCTTTAGGACAGCTCCTTTCTTCTTCCATTTCTGGATTTCTTCGGGGGTAATTGCAGCTTGCTGTTCCCGCAAAATTCTTAGGTCAGTGGGAAGGGTCTGCAAGGTAAAAATAGGAACTTCTTCTTGTCCGGACACTTCTTCATCCACTTCCTGCAAATTTATTGCTGCTTGCTTAGCAGCCTGATCAGCCAAATGGTTGCCCTTTGCTTCATCTGTATCCAACTTCCCATGTGCCTTAACTTTCAAGACGGCCACTTCTTCAGGGAGTAGGAGGGCATCCATTAGTTCCTTGATTGCAGAGCTGTGTTTGACTGGTGTACCGGCAGTGGTAAGAAATCCTCTTGTCTTCCAAATGAGGCCGAAGTCATGTGCCACACCCAGAGCATATCTTGAATCTGTATAGATGTTGGCACGTTTTCCTTCGGAGATTTTGCATGCTGAAGTCAGGGCTTGTAATTCAGCTTCTTGTGCAGACATTGCTGGTGGTAGAGATGATGATTTGATAACTTCATCTGTTGTGGTTACGGCATACCCTGTGTGGTATTTTCCTTCTTCATCAGCATACCTTGAACCGTCCACAAACAGAGTGAAATCAGGATTTGTTAATGGATTTTCATGTACAGTTGGCAGATGTATTGTCTCCATTTTCATCTGTTCAAAACAGTCATGAGGTGTCTCTGTGTCATAATTATTCACTATGACCAGGTCTTGAAATTCATTTTCCAGGAAATGGCGTGGCCATGCTTCAAGAAGGTCAGTTGTTGGGTACTTGGCAATGCCATTTTCCTGTAGCTGTGATTCACCCATGGTGGCCCATAATTTTGCCATGGGCCCAAGATCATTCCATGATTTTGTTTTCAACTTGGTAACTGCGACATGTGGAATAGCAGTATCCCAATGACGGTACAAGTAATTGAGTTCTGAAGGTAGTTGGATCAGGACCATGCTATTGCCTTCAGAGTCACAGTAGAAGTCTTGAGCAGTGAGTTTCACCTCCACCCAATGATAGAGTTCATCCTCATAGCAAGGTTCAGGGGTGATGTTTGGCTTGTACCACATGGTACAGAAGGCATAATCTGGACTCTCACAGAGAGGTGTTTGTTCTTTATAAAAGGTTAAATCAGGATGCATTCTCTTGATGGTACCAGCGAGAAGGTAGATGTAGGTTTCATCCATGATAAACCCATAGTAGATACCCCCCTTAGGGAGTGGAAGAAGAGTGGATGGATTAAGAACTTGACATCTTTGAATGGTAATGTTGTCAGGTAGCAGGAGATGACACTGTAGACGTAGGTGTCTGGCAGGAGACACATGCTTGAGCTGAACTTGGTTGATGATGGCAGAAATGTCATGAGGGGCCAAGACAACCAGAGGGTGGCCAAGGACCAGGTCTGCAGTTCTTTCAATAAGTTCTCTTGCAGCAAAAACGGCCCTAAGGCAAGAAGGGGTCCCTCTGGCCACGATATCCAGCTGGCAGGAGAAAAATCCAACAGGCCTCTGGCGGCCTCTTAAGTCATTTGTTTGGGTAAGGACTCCTGTAGCATGGCCTTGTCTTTCAGAGACAAACAATTTGAAGGGTTTGGTGGAGTCTGGCAGGCCCAGAGCAGGAGCAGATGCAATGGCACGTTTTAGTGTATGGAAATTGTCCAGTGCTTCATTGGTCAGGCAGAATGGGTCCGACTTGAGTGCATCATAGAGTGGTTGCATAAGCAGAGAGGCTTCTGGGATCCATGCTCTGCAGTAGGAAATGAGGCCTAAGAAGGCATGTAGAGATTTTGAAGTCCTTGGAGGTGGAATATCCAGTACTGCTCTGACTCGGTCCCGAGTGAGATGTCTGGTACCTTGAGATAGACAATGACCAAGGAAGATTACTGCAGGTTGACCGAATTGCAGCTTGAGAAGTGAAGCTTTACATCCTTGTTCTGCTAGATAGCAAAGGAGATTAATTGAACATTCTTCAGTTGTGGGTATGTCATCTCCACAGAGCAGTAAATCATCCACATACTGGAGTAGTACAACTTTTGGATGGTCTGCTTGCCATGGGTCAAGGATGGAGCACATGGCTTTTGCAAATTGGCTTGGAGAGTTTTGTGCCCCTTGGGGCATGACAGTCCATGTATACTGTTGCATTTCATGGGTGAAGGCAAACAGGTATTGGCAAATTGGATCCAGTGGAACACTGAAGAAGGCATTAGCCAGATCAATGACTGTGAAGTATTTTGCAGATGGTGGGACTCCAGAGAGCAGAGTGTGTGGGTTTGGCACAATAGGGGTGTCCAGGACTGTTGCTTCATTGACAGCATGGAGATCCTGAACCATTCTGTACTTCTCTGGTTCACCTTTTGGAGTTTTCTTCTTCACAGGAAATAATGGGGTGTTACATTTTGATTCACATTTCACGAGAGCACCCTTCTCCAAGAGTGCTTTGATTTGAATTGAAATGGCTGCAGCTTGTGCTGGCTTTAAAGGATATTGTGGTTTTCTTGGTAATTTTGCCCCTGGAATGAGCTTTACCACCACAGGTGGAACTTTTAGGTGGCCTATGTCTTCTGGGCCTGAGGACCATAGTTTTGCAGGTACCCTCGTCTTTAGTGAATCTGGGAAATTGGACCTCAGTTCCTTTGCCTCCCCATGGGGTTCTTCTAGATGGAGCATCAGAGGCAGGGAGCACAAGGCTGAGGTGTCTGATACAGATAGAGGGGTAGACAGTTCTACTTGTCCATCTGGAGTGAATGTAATAGAGGCCTGCAGGCGGGAGAGGACATCAGCACCTAACAGGTTAATTGGGCATGTGGAGGATACCACAAAACGAGCGAGCAAGCAAGCTGGGGTAGTTGCCAACTCGTAATGGAGTTGTTAATGGATTGTGTCTTGGTTGGCCATCCACTCCAACACAAGAGACATCAATATTTGACAGAAATGATGGATCTGGCAGGTCTTGTTCTCTTAGAACACTTCGGGCTGCACCTGTGTCAACCAAAAAGGTAGTAGGTTGTCCTTCAATGGGTAGAGTCACAGTGGCAAGTGCCCCCCCCCTTATCCCCTGAAGACACTGCCATGACAGGGGTTAATGACACAGGCTTGCCAATTTCCTAATCATCTGGTTCCTCAACAATTGGAACCGTTTTTGTGGCCTTGGGGGCAGGTGCAGGCTTGGACACTCTCTTGGGTTCTGGGCAATCATTTTTGAAGTGTCTTTTAGCTTTGCAATTAAAACAATATCCATCCTCAGGTTTAGTGCCTTTGGGAACTGGTGCAGGGCGGGACACCATGAGAGGAGCTGAAGTGGGCCTTCTGGGAGTCTGGGCAGATTCCAGACCTCTAGCAACTAAGAGTAAGGTATCCAGAGGGACTACCTTATATTCAGGGCGTGCAGCAATGATTCCCTTGCGTATGGAGTCTTTAACACCTTGGACAAACGCACCAGACAGCATTTGTGAATGAGTCTTGTCAGTGAGATCAAAACCCAAATCTGTAAACATTTTGAAACAGTCTTGCATGAAACCTTTCCACTGATTCTCCCTTGTCTTGTATAATATCAGTAAGGCCAGCAGCCTGATCTGCAAGTTTGTCCTTAGCCCACTCTTTTAGTTGGTTGCAAAAAGTTACTCCGGAGGGGTAATCAATGTCACTTATAAGCAAATCTGTACTGAGGTGGCGGGCCATGCTTGGCCAATATGCATCCCCTGCTTTAATAGCACAAATGCTCAGTAAGTCACGCCATGCTGCGGAATAAGTCTTTTGAATCTGAACTATTCCTCGGTAAAAAGGCATAGGTTGCTTTTCTGGGTCAGGGAGTGATTTCATTAGAGCACTAGCTTGAGTAGGATTAAAAGCTACATATTTAGGAGGGGCCCGATCCCCCCGGCCTGTATGTCCAAAAGGATCATCGAGGGAACGGCGGGGCGAGGGCCCCGCGTCCTCCTGTGAGTCCTGGGATCCCTCCTCATCCGCGGCCTGGGCCCTTCTGCGTAACGGGACCACCTGAGGTGTCAGAACCGGGGGAAATGAGGGATTCCCAGATGCTGGAGTGGCTAGTGGGTTATGAGCTTGGGGTGAATAGTCACCGGGAAGTACCGGCATCAGGGGTGCTGGATGACTGGGGGCCGCCATATTGGAGGCGTGAAAGGAAGCTGCGTTAGGGTTAAGGGAGGAAGTGGCGGCCATGTTGGATGTGGGCACATCCGGGGTAGACTGTGCCGGACTGGGCATGACCGGGGTCTGGGGAGTGGCTTGGGGAAGGGGGTAGGGATAATTTGGATAGGGCAGGGCCATGGGGTAGGGGAAGGGGTATGGCCAGGCCATCTGGGTGGGGGCTAGGGCGGAACCTGGGGAGGGCGGGATAGCTGGGTAAGGATTAGGGAAGGAGGTGGGAACCTGGGCTGTGGGAGGAGTGGGTAAGGGAGAGAACGGAGAGGGATTAGCAGAGATGGGTGTAGTAGGAGGAGCCGGAGCGGGTGTAGTAGGATTGGCAGTAGCAAGGGAGGAGGGGTTAGTGAACTGGGTGGATGCAGACGGGAGGGTAGGATTTTCAGCGGAGAGAGAGCGTAGAGAAGGAATGGTGGATGAGATGTTTGGATTAGGCAGAGAAGGTAGTGCAGGGATGGATGAGGATGATGGGAATGTTAGGGATGGTGAAGGGGAAAATAGAGATCCATCAGAATTCAGGACCGGACAAACAGGGGAAATGACGGGATGGGTGATGGGAGGATTGGGAGTGGGGGACATGGTCAGCTGGCTATCACCTATTGCTGACTGAACCTGGGGAATGGACATCCCCTGGGCGCCATTTTGGGGCGCTGGCTGGGGGAATGCCCCAGCAACACAATTATGATACACATACAGTTTTACACCTTTATGATCTATTTCTTCCTCAACCCAACCTTCCTGCTGAATAGCCTTCGCTACTCTGTACCATGCTTCAGCAGTACGCAATAAATCATTATCTGTAAGCTTGCCTTTCTTCTCTGTCAGTAATCTACGCCAGCTTTCTGGCTGCAATCTACCACATGAAGGCACAGCAATTTTACACACTTTAGCAATCTTTTCAACACCTTTAACCATCTCCTCACCCTCTCTGTCTTCAACTAAATCACACGCGAGCCAGCCCCTACCGGGCTTACTCAATTCCTGTCCCATATCCCCCTATAACAGGCGTCCCAGATATAGGGAAAGGAAAATGAAACAGAACGTCTACAATGCTCGACTGCCACTGGGAAGGGTGGGTCCCCCCTAGTGCGTCTTCCCAAAACGTAGACTAGTCACTGAATCCGTGTACCCGAGGTGGTAGCCATGGATTGGAGCGGGGTGAGAAGTGTGTGACCAATCACTTCTCTCACAAGAGAAATAGGAGTGGATAGTGTAAATAATACAGGAAGTAGAGTAAGAGTCAAAGTGAAGTGAAAGTAGAGACAGACACGGGAGTTTGAATGACTCCCAATTAGACAAAAAACACAACAATTCAATTGAAATACAGTGCATGCATCACAGTTCAAATAAAATCAACAGTAATCCCTTTCCTTTACTCATGTGACCAAAGTCACCTCCCTCAACCTCGTAGTGTCCCCGCTCGGAGAACGACTTTCGTAAGTCTCACTACCAGTGGCCACAGAAAACAACTAACACCGGCCCGAGATCCGTAAGCCTCCCTCGTTACAGCAGTCCACTAAGTGTGGCCACCTCTATCCTCACCCTCGTAGTGCCCCTATGGACCCACCCATAAGTCTCACTACCCCGTGGTGATGGAGACAGCAATGCCTGCCCGAATCCACGCACCACAAATAACAATTGGAATGCCACCAGCCTCAGCGCTCGAAGCTGGAGGGTACCACCTCTCTGCAAGCAGAGCTATGTGCACAATGAGGCTAGCTAGGCTATCAAAGTGACACCAGAAGGACCCCCAGGAAGCTATGAGTCTACACAACCTCCACAGATCCAACACACCTCTTTTTCCATACAGCCACAGCCACGAGGCTCCTAAAAGAGGTAAACAGGCAAAGAAGACCCCCAGGAAAACTTCCACAGGTCCACCCCCCTTTTTCCTTACAACCACAGCCACGTGGTTCCTAAAAGGAGTAAACAGGCAAACAGAGGACCCCAGGCAAACACCCCCAGGTCCACCCCCCTTTATCCCAAAAAGGGTAAACAGACAAACAGAGGACCCCCAGGCAAACTACCACAGGTCCACCCCCCTTTATCCCAAAAGGGGTACACAGATAAACACTCTACCCGGGCACTTAAGCTAAAACAGGCCAATACAAACACACCCAGGCAACAGATAGACTAAATGCAGGTAAACAAGTGAGTAACAAGACACCGGGCAAGATATTACCTGTCTTTGATGTCCTCCCGGCAGCAGTCACAGACACGTGGACGGGTCAATCAAAGGGGCTGGAACATACCGGTGGCTCTGCAGAAGTCTCTACCGTGTAATCAGAGGTGATCAATCTCCTTTCCTTCCCCCCGGATTCCTCCGTCCAACAGCGTCTTCCTTAGGACGGCTTACCGGCCAGAGGCCATAGCCCGGGGCCCCACGTTGGGCGCCAAATTGATGTCGATTAATTTAGAAATAAACAAATATGTTTAAATATCTATCTGTTCCTGTCCAAATCTGAGATGATTAAATTGCGTATACGCAGAAGTAAATTCACACTGACACACGGAGTTCAGGTTAAAATAACTTCGAGAAAATTTATTAGCATCTGAAGAAAAGCGGTCTCACAGGCCCTTATAAGAGCGAAATTGCATCATCATTGATTATCAAGATATCAGTGAATAAACATCATTAATTGGATTAATTGTTAAGTGGCTATGTCAATGTCCACCCATCAATATGATTAATTGGCTCAAAAACTAAGTGGTTAGCTAGGTGTCCTCCCACCGAGAGGTGGTATTGTTCTGGACACGGGTGTGGACGGATGGCTCAAGCGCCATCTTTCCCAGCACGAGGCTTACTCGGTGGAAAGGGGGGCTTGGGCGTCATTTTGCGTAGTTAGTGATGTCAGTCTCGTGATCAGGTGCAAGGTTCTTTTATGAATAGAACATTTCATTAGGCCAGCTTCTCATGGCCTTCAGAGAGACTATGTTGCAAATTACAGGAGATTCAGCAATTTCGGGGTTAGTCATGTCTTTATAGAAAATACAGTCTCTATTCATTATACTAAATGCTGTTAGGAAATTCTGTCATGTAATGTAGACAAAATGGAGGGTCTGTCATAGTGATGTGGGTTAAAATGGAGTTAGTACAATAATTCAATACAGGTTCAATAAAGATTTTCAATAATTCTACATCAGTTATATGTAACGCACAACAAAAAAAAGAATTAAAACATAAAATAAACACTGTGCTTAAATGCAACTTCAGCAATAATTAAACTCATCTAAACAAAAAAAAAAGCAGTGAGTGGGGGCACAGGGTAAAAAAAGCAGTGAGGGGGGAAGGCAGGAGCAGTGAGTGGGGGAAAGCAGGGCAGGGGCAGAGCCTGTGCTTGTTATATTTTGTACCTTTATCCTTTAGAGGATAGATGGTGCCCCTTTTTATCAATATTCGTTATCCTATTTTTGATATATGTGTTGTGTTCTCTACAAATAACCTAAACTCTTTCTGATAATGAGCTTGCAAATACCTAAGGGTAAAGAACCTCTAGCAACATAAATACTACAAATAACAGGAGACTACCTCAGCTCACGATAGAAATGCATGTGCCTACATAACCAGAAGAGATAACACACTAAGATGAGCATAAAGAATAGTGTTACGTGCTACCCATGTGTGAACAGAGAAACACACAAACAACACGAGCGGCCTGCCTGTTCCATTTTTAAATGGCCGTGTCGTATCGCGTCTGGTATTTCACATTCTTGGTCTTCACCCATATACAGATATATTTATAATCTGCTGGTATATTTTCTATATTGGAATTCCTCCAAATCCCAGCCATAACTGCACTGATCCACCACAATATAAGTACTCAAACCCTTTAAGTACAGCCTCCAATGCATCCCCCTCTCTAGCTAAAAGATTTTACTTTGTGCTCAGCCTGGCGAAAACAGGACTTAGCTCATTGGTTATCAGCCTACACTCTCAGCCAGTGAGTTCGCCCTGGATTCCTAAGTTGGAATTTCTGGCTCTTGTAAGGCTGTAGTGAGGTGGTGTGCAGTTCCCAACAGACCTCAGGTAAGTTGTCAAACCATTCTAAAACAGTTTGGCTCTTACAAAAAAGGGATACAGGATACTCGTGGCACCATAACCATTATATTACTCTGTCGTGGTTATGGTGTTTGAAGCATTCTATTAAGACTTTTTTTAGGGAGTCTAGTGTCATGGAGTAACACTTCCTTGTTCAGCACTCAGCTGTGAGGAGCCGGACCCCGCCCCCCTCTGACACAGCTCTGACGGTATTTAGGGAGATTGGGCCAGAGAGAGGGTGCTTGATGATTGATTGTTTGAGCCAACGTGTGAGCTTCCTCCGCGAGACCAACTCCCATCATGCTTAATCACTATGAACTGTTTCTTGCTTTGCAAATACTTTCAGTGCTTCAAGCTACTAATCTCATCTAGGACAACTCCCATCATGCTTATTCACTACGAACTGTTCTTGCTTTGCAAATATTCTTAGCTACTTGATTATTGTTCCTATTGAAGATTATTCTCATGAACTTAAAGAATGTTACTTATTGGATCTTAATAATGAACTTTGTGTTGTTGATTACTTGCACTTCTTCTTATTGTATTATTGCCTAAATGCAATTCATTTAAGTTTAACACTTATTAAAACTTCGGTTGAATCAAGTTACCAGTGATTCTCTCTTTCTTAAAGCTACAGTATTAATACTTAAGGATTATCCATTTCTTCACTATTGTAATTAGGGAGTTTACAAGCTGCAGTTGAGTTCCAACCCAAATCACCCCTAGTAGCGTAACATCTAGTTTCCACCATACATTCACAGGTTAAAGGCGATGTTTAAATCTAGACATTTTATATAGCTGTGACCCTAAACACTCTGCCTGCTCAACTACCCCAAACACACATTACTCCATCTGCTTTATGAACGATGACCCCCATTTTACAATACATTATGCTCTTGTGTGCAGATTCTATTACAATCCACAGACGGGTTTAGCTGGTCTTTCTATATAATGCCCAGATATAATTATACAGACATTCTATAGAATGCCGAGACAAGTTTATATACACATTATATATAATGCATAGAAGCATTTATATGGACATTCTATTAAATGACATGACGCATTAATGTATACATTATGTATAATGCCTTGACAACTCTAGTTGGACATTCCATACAATGCCTGGACAGTTTTAGTAGGGTCACAGTAGATGCAATAGGTTGCATTGACTTTGATGATCAAAGCTGGTATTGTGTATGTTCTTCACTCTCTCTCTCTCCATGTGCTGTGATTTCTCTAGTCTTCATGTTATAGATGATGAAACTAAATGCAATAATTAATACACACACAGAAAGCGTCATCCTCACTATGTTCTGGTGGATGTGATTGAAACCTTGAAAAGAAAGATTAGAAATGTTAAAATGACCGGCATGGATCTGAAAAGATCAAATACTGAGAATAATATTTTATAACTGAGCATATGAAGCATCTTGTTAGGATTTGGAGTTTGTTTCCAACGTTGCTGGTACGTTTTACGGACCAGCCATTATAAGCTAAACCTTCGTGAGAATTGTCTGTTTCCCAACTGGAAAATCTTACCATTAGCAACTGGGAATACTGACTTTACTGTTAATGGCTTTCATAGAGTATAACGGAAGTCGTTAGTGGCTCGTTACCGCCTGATTCCAACTTGTTATTGAATTTTATCAGCTGCCGTTATCTTCACACATTAGAAACCTGACACTGCCTGGTGAAAAGACATAAAAATCTAATTCACAATTACAAACCTCCCACACATCCCATTGAGAGATGATCAGTTTGCAGACAAAGCCGACTGGCTATTTCTGTGTCATGTTATCACCACAACATACAGACAGCGAGACGTGGTCGCCCTGGAAGAGCCCAACAGGGGACTTGAACCTGAGGTCTTGTGCATTCCAGGTCTGTGTCTCTGCCTCTAAACCACTTTTGATTCTTTCTTTCAGCCTGGAAGTTCATTCCTGCCCTGTCCAATTAATTTCCTGCACTGGGGGCTGGACATTAATTGGAATTAATCCTGGTACACCTGTTGTGGATAGTCTCGTTAGCCAGGTATAAAACACTGCCTCTCCCAGAAGGTAGTGTCAGTTCCTTGACTCTGGTTATCAGTTTGCTGTCTCCTGTTTTCCAGTGTATCTCTTGACCCCGGCTTGTTGATTCTGATTTCTAGCATCCTTTGACCTTTGGCTTCCCACGACGATTCTCCTGCTTTATCCGTTCCTGTACTGCGACTTGGAGAAATATCCTGCACAGCCCCCGTGCACCGACTCACAGGCCAGGTGAATTCTTACCTGACCACCTCTGCCTGTTTTTACTTGCAAGGGTGAGCATATATCTCTGCCTGCTGGACTCCCAACTCACGTAAGCCCTGACATTCTGTTGATGCAAACTATAAAATTAAATAAAAAGTGGGGTCGTCTGAGACCCAATATTACTGACTAGAGGCCTAACTATTGACTCATACCCGATCCTTCACCCCATGTGCAGTGCGTGGAAGGTTAATGCATAATTAACCCCTGGAGATACCAGTTCCAGTGAGGAGCTCGCATCGAGATTGCAATGTATCTAATATACGGCTATTGATGTTACTATAGGTGAACTGACAAAGTACAAAACACAAATAGTGAAATGGAAAATATTGGGAATGATATTTGAAATTGCACAAAAGTTGAAAAATAAATACAATGTACTTTGTAAGAAAGTGATTCTGACTGAGAAGAACTAAAACGTGTTACTATAACCACAAGTCAAACCTGGTGATTATTTAATCCCCAGAGAATAGAAAACAAAAGCATAGAGATAAAATTTAGGACTGCTGATACATTGGGATTATTGAGAAATAACGGGATTCCTCCTGGCACATTATATAATTAATAGAGATGTCGCGAACAGTTCGAAATAGTTCACCGGGAACTGTTCGCCAGCGAACATAGCATGTTCGTGTTAGCGAACATATGCGATTTCCGATCCGCCCCCTATTCGTCATCATTGAGTAAACTTTGACCCTGTACCTCACAGCCACAGGCTGCTCACTGTTTAATAGACATGCCCCTACTAGCTTATATAGAGGCTAGGTCACATGCTGCACTGACCAATCACAGCCATGCCATTAGTAGGCATGGCTGTGATGACTTCTAAGGGTACACGAGTCAAATGCTTGTTGATTGGCTGACCTGCAGCTTTTCAAACACCGAACTCGAACCCGAACTGTTACTGAAATGTCCGGACTCAGGTTTGAGGTTAAAAAATATTAATGTTCGGTACGAACCCGAACTTTACAGTTCCAGTTCGCTCAACTCTATACAGTAGCAGAGCGCATCTTATTGTTATTCTTCTAGTACCTAACAACTTGTTAACCACCATCTTCTTAAGAACAATAGTAACCAATGTGCATTCACTCTTGAATATGAACATGTGCATTAAACAATACATTGATTGTTTTTGTTTAAACCACTTGATAACAGTGTGAAAGTGGAAATCCAAACTGTCTCTCTTTGAAGTAACTTTAAATGGTCTCTTCCTCAGTCCAAGACTGTGATGCGATATGTCATTGTAAGCTTCAAGCTTGAAAACTAGTGTCCATCTTGTAGAAAATGCAGATCTCTGTAGACTGTCCTAACGTGGTGGCCCGTTGTTCTTTCTTTTATAGTCATGTCAGCTTTGCTGATATAATTCATTCTACATGGGCACTGAATTTTATAGAAAACATGATCAGTCCAAACAAAAGTTTCCAAAAGGTACTTACCTATTATGTTGATATGTGATTTATTACTTCTTTTATTTACGTTGTTGTTTGATGTTCTGACCTCACAGATATAATTTCCAGCGTCCTCCACTTGAGAAGATTGAACCTGGTACCTATTGGATGAACCAAACCCCTCCACCAGCTCTTCATCTCTGTAGAAAGCAAAGAGTAGGTTTGTAGTATATCGTGGAATTGTGTCACATGGCAGGGTCATCTCTGCACCTTCTGTCATCTTCTGCAAGCTCGCTGTAATTTTGGGGGAGAGAACAGTTCTAGAAGATAATATAAAAAACATTGAACTATTAATTTAAGATTTACACAAGACTATATAGATTGTTGTAAGTCATTGATGATTGGCAAAGGTTTTCAATTAATAATTCCACCTGGATTCCATTTTTTTATCATTTCAAAAGGAATTAGAATTTTAATAACATGTAATAATTTCTTATGGAATTTAAATCACCCCCTCCTTTGGGGAAGGCTTGATTTTCTGCAATCGCCTGTAATGACAGGCTTGAGGCTTCACCATTGTGAAAACTTTAAAAATACGTCACAAAATTGGTGTATCCAGGTGCGTATGAATCGAATTGGCATGTTGAACAATCCTCCTGCGGAATTGCATATTTTCTACCACAAGATCAATTTGCAAGGTACAAAATGTTAGTGGAAGAGCAGTTAGGTGCGCAGCCGAAGAATTGTGGACCTCACTGGTGGCCAGAGAAAGAGCTTTGTACGTCCCTCCCTTCCGAGGTGCCGAAACCAACGAAGCATGTAGCATATAGTGTACATAGTGTGGCACGTCTACTTCTCCTGGCACACCTGCCCAGAGTTCCAAAATCTTCCAAACATAGTGCAAGGAGATTCACACAACTTGGATTCTCTCTGGGCCATCTGGTCAGTGCTCTGGGGTGGACTGATGCCTTGTATTTTTGAGTAGCTACAAAAAGAGGAAACCCTTTTTGTATGATTCTAAAAAGCTAGGACTTCCATTTTTGTTGGTCAGAAACTTTATCCTGTGAGCAGTTGTCAGTTGTCAGTTAGACATCCCTTTACTGAGACGATTGGTTGTCCCAGATGTTTTTTCAAGTCCTTGTGGACTTTTGGCACACAATAAAATGTTGCCATAGTTCGTTACGTACGTAACATGAACAGAAATGAATTTTTCATGAAGGGCCTCCCTGCCGCATCTCTTTTGGAGGTAGCCATGGAGGCCAACTTTCTGCCAAAGAGATACAAATCATTTACCCATTCAAAACAGTCAAAGTGTGGTGTTGGAAATAAGCAAAACCCTTGTTGTAGTATAGAAATATGTCTTGATTCTAGATTGAAGTCTGATAGATTGACTATTTGTTTATCATGACTGACTATGTTCTCTGCATATTGTATCCCCCTCCATCCCCTATTTTCTTCGCTCTCTGAGTTGTTCTGGAACGGGTTGTGAATGGGGGTCTTGTTCTAAAAAAGAAACATTTCTGAGGTTACATAAAACCCCCTATTCTGGCGTTTTGTGAGCCCCCTGATCTTGAACTGTTATCTGAATCATTCTCGCTATTTGCAGTTTGAGAGTCTAAGGAACTCTGACTTTTAAATACAAAGAATCCACCCAGGAGGTTCTAAAGCTTCTTCCAGGTTATTTATTGAAAATAAAAATACGTTCTTCCTGGGAGTCTTCAAAACCCTTTGAGAGTTCCTGTGTTGTTTTTCTTCGATGTACCTCAAACATTAATTGATGTTAAGACCAATGCAATCAAAAGAGTCTGACTTTGTGAGGTAGCACATGGAGATCTTTTAACAGATGTCATCTTTGATACTTTGTCAAACAAATCTCCATACGATAAGCATTCATTGATGTAGTATCATTAAAATTGGTTCAAAAATAAAAATTATTGACTCATCAAACCTTACTCTGAATTTATTCCCACCCTGTGCATATATTTGTATGCTCCACTCACCTATTATGTTGATATATAACCTATTGCTTCTCTTCTTTACATTGTAGTTTGTTGTTCTGACCTCACAGGTATGATTTCCTGATTCCTCTAGTTCAGCTGACTGAACCTGTTACTTATTGGATGAACTGAACCCCTGCACCATCTCTTCATCTCTGTAGAAAGCAATTAGCAGGTTTGTAGGATATCGAAGAATTGTGTCACAAGTCAGGGTCAGGGTTATCTCCACATCTCCTGCAAGTTCGCCTCAATTTGCGGTGGAGAGAACCCATGTCAACTTTCTGAATTGCCAAAGCTTGTTAGAGAAAAACTCTCAGCCTGCACACAGCAGGAGTGCAGACTAGATTCTCCTCTGTTCCGCAGTAAGGTGCACTGGGCTGTTGAGACACTTATTTAATCTGCGTGCTTTGTTGCACAGATAGCATTTTCCTTACATGGACCAGCAGGGGACATCCATTAATGTTCCCCGTTGGCCTTGGGCCATGGCCATCGCAGCCCACTTTAGAGGTTGTGGTCACGTACGAATTGTGTAAATTTAAGGTCAATATATCCAAGTTGGAAAAATTCTGAGTCAGCTATGCTTTCAGATCAGCTATCCGGACTTAAATTTTAAATTCTCTTTGAAATCTCACTTTAGTTAAAAATTCTGATTATAATTAGATTATCAAGGGTGAAGAAAAATGGTACTAAAGCTACTTCAGCATCTTGTAGTGATTGATATGCAAAGAGCGTATGAGTGCAGGTACTCAGGTTTCACTATCATCCAAATCCAACCCCACTGCTTTGTGTGAATGCAGGGTTGTTTGTAGGAATTGTACATGAATGCAGGGGGTGCATATGTATTTTGTGTCAATGCACTAGTGTTTGAATGCTGGGTGTGCATTTGTATGATCTGTTGATGTATTTTAGCAATGTATCAATGTGTGTGTGTGAATGTAGTAGTGTATTTATGCAGTGTCGGTGTTTGTGTGAATGTAGATGTGTATGTTTGTCCAAAGAGTCAGAAAATAACCCTATTGTAATGATTTCCAATTATGCTACAAAAAGGGGAAAAAATCCTTCTTGACTCCATATTGGCAATTAGATTTCTCCTTGGATTAACATGTTCACATACATATTAATTATACCCTTGAATATTCCGTTTTTGCAAAACAACATTTAGGCTTTTTTTTTAAAATAGCTATTAAATTTGAGAATAGACCCTCTTTATTTAGAGATTGATCTTTATTGTCCTCACTGTAAAGAACGTTTTCCTCTGCTGGAAGTTAAAACTATTTTCTTCAAGTCTCAATTGGTAACTTCTTGTCTGTTGTATATTAATGCTAATGAACAGGCTGGTACATAGCAGATTGTACTGTCTCTTAGTGCTATTCCTTTAGTTCCGAATCTAATTTCAGCCGAATTCAGTAAATCGGAAGTGCCACATTGGTAATTTCAAATTAAATAATGCAGGCACTTATCTACTAAGGAAACAAAATAAAATTATGAAAATAGTTATTTTTTCTTAACCCCTTAACGACAAGTGATGGACGAGGTCCGTCACTCAGGGGAGAGCCTTAACCACGAGTGACGGACCTTGAACGCCACGCATTAAAATTAACCCCAGATCGAGGTGATCGCGGCGATCGCACGATTAATGGTGCTCCGGTCTGCCTCTAATATAGAGGCAGAGCGGGAGCACCGATCGGGCTGCACCGGTGCCTGCTCTGACAGGCTGTCAGAGCGAGGACATGTGCTCCATGTAGTCACCTTCCGCCTCCCTGCACTTCCGGGTTCTGTGTGAAGTGCAGGGAGACAGATCAGTGCTGATCCTCTTCTCCCTGTGTAAAAAATAAAAATTAAAGTTAAATCCCAACCCTTTTTCCCCTGCTTTAATAAAATTAACCCCTTCCCTGCCAATTAATCACTGAATACAGTGATCAATTGGCAGGGATTACATTTTACTGTCATCTGTTTTTTTTGTTTGTTTTTTTTAACCCTCAGGTGTTAAATGTATTTTATTAATTTAAATATTTTAAAATTATATATTTAGCTAGCTAGGATAGGTGGAAGTTAGTGGGGAATTGGGGGATTTGGTGTTAGGCTAACTAGGGGTTAATGTTAAAGTTGTAAAATAAGCTTTAAAAAGTAAAAAAAAAAGTTTTAATAACGTTTAAGTAAAAAATAAAAAAAAAGTATATGTATTATACTGTGATCTAATTTATTTTAACCCCTGAGGATTAACTTTTGTTTATTTTTTAACCCTCAGGGGTTCAATTTAATTAATTAATTGTAATATTTTAAAATAAAAAAGAAGTCCTGCGCTCACTCCCATCACTACTGGGCCGGCAGCAATGACTACAGTACACATCAGCCCCAATATATAGTAAAAAACAAAGAAAAGAAAAAGTTACCTGCGCTCTCTTTTCTTAATCCCTATGTACATTTAGACAAATGGAGGTCATTTAGTTGCTCCATTGGCCATTGGAGGGAATGCCCGCCTGCCAACGTCAAGGCAGATCCCCCCTAAGCGGGTCCTAACACTGACCCTTCAGCCTGCTTCCTTTAGCTTCCGGCAAAGATATCTCCAATGAGACAGAGAGGGGCATTTCCCATATACACCCCTATATACTTACCAACCCTTAATAGGGAACACATGGGATGGGCGGCAGCATTGTAACAAGGCTGTGTGATACACAGTAAATACAAATAAAAAAAGGAGAATTCCTGCGCTCACTCCCATCACTACTGGGCCGGCAGCAATGACTACAGTACACATCAGCCCCAATATATAGCAAAAACCAAAGAAAAGAAAAAGTTACCTGCACTCTCTTCTTAATCCCTATGTATATTTAGACAAATGGAGGTCATTTAGTTGCTCCATTGGCCATTGGATGGAATGCCCGCCTGCCAATGTCAAGGCAGACCCCCTAAGCGGGTCCTAACACTGACTCATATTCAAATTTCACCCAGATCGGTTCAGGGGTTCTCAAAACATATGGAAGTATTTTGTGACAGGCTAACCGCGAGGTGGCTGCCCAAAATAGTTCCATGACTTTGGGTGGTTTTGCCGGTCTATTTTGTTAAGTAGCAAAAAATGGATAATCCCACGAATGGTTTCCCCTGGCTCTTAGCAGCGATTGTTCCCCTCATTCGAATGAACAAAAGTACCGAACAGCGCTCTTCTAGCTGTTCGGGAAATAAAGATCCAGCGTTCGTTTGTTGAGACCGGTGTTCGGGAAGCCGATTTGTGTCCGGTTTTAGTTCCAGACACTCGACAACCAAGTCCGCTGCCTTTCTTCGCATAAAAAAAGATAGCCGCTGTTTTCTCAGCCACGTGGCGTTCGTTAGTACGAACGCCGGCCGCACAGGTAGAGAGTTCAATTGAGGCATTCTTTGAAGTTTAACGAGCCAGGGGGGTGGTCTCTGTTCGGTTGTTACATCTACCAAATGAACAGGGAAGAAATAGTGAACATAAAAGAGGGATTTCTTCACAATTAGCAAGGTCCAGTTGTCAAGTGGGCAGCGCAATTGCTCCCCGGGCTGATCTATAAGCATTTTTCACATTCAAATGTCCAATTGCTTAGCACTTTCATTTTTCCATTCATGTACCTTTCTATTTTGTTTGTGTAGTTGTGTCTATCACTGATGTTAATGGGTGGGTTAGTAAAATTGCACTATTGGACACTAAATAATTGTTGCCCCCCACTCCATCCCCACCATCCCCCCCATCACACAAAGGCCACAAGTTGCCAGACCTCCCCTGTTTGCCTTCTAGAAATGTCTCTCTCATTTGAGCTCTGTGTTCCTCAAGCCTAAGCACTGTGTATCTTCTGTAAATGTTTCCCTCTGTTGCACACTATGTGTGCCTATTGAAAAATGCTGCAAAAAATGGATACACCTGCTAACACCATTAACAAAAATAGCCCATGATTTAATAAAACATACCTACTAAACAGTTCCCTAATTTGGCACCATTAAATATGGCAATCCCACATAAGGGTAAAATTAGGACACAATTTATTAAACACAGATGAATGATCCAAATTAAGAAAAAAAGTTAATCCCAGTTAACAATTTTAAAAATGTTAGCTGTGTTTACTAATAGCCCCCTAATTTGCTACCCTCATGCAGGATTAGCATTTTTAAGGATACTAAATTAAGGTGCTATCTGCTTTAAAAGAGCCCTAGTATGATATCCCTTTTTTAAAATTTAATTTTGCTTCCAGATTTATTTATTTTTCACAATCTAGTTTTGAAACAATACTTTATGAATTTTAAATGAACCGAAATTAGAAAACTAATGAATTGAGATGAAACTAATTGTTCATATTTATACATCCCTAGTTATTATCTTTCTTCTTTATATATATATTTTATTACATACCTCTCAAGCTACATTATCCATCCAGCTAGGAGATTGCAGAATTATATTGATAAGTGAACTAAGTTTGTCACTACCTATGTTTATTGCATAACGTGGCTACCTTTTGACATGCAGACTTAGCTGTTATACACCATCTGGTGTCTATGAGTGCTTATATGTGGGTATATTTGTAATGTGTATACTTGTAATGTAAAGACATGGGGTTGTGGAATTATTGAAAAACATGGAGGAGAGGAATATACCTTGTATCTGGATATGTCTCGTTCTGCTCATTTTCTTCACAATGTCGGTTGCAGTTTCTATTTCACATGTAAAATATCCAGCATCCGTCAGTTGAATTGACCAAATCTGGTATTTGTTGGATGAACCAAATTCCGTCATTTTCTGCCCATTTCTGTAGAAAGCAAAGAGTAATTCCATATCTGCTCTGTGTGGGCTGAGAGCCGTGTCACATGTCAGCGTCATGTTATAATCTTCTATCGCAGGATTTGGCAGGTAAGATACTTCTGGGTAAGAGAATAGCTCTAAGAGTAAAATCAGTAAAACATTATATATTATAGGTAAATGTAAAATATTTAAAATGAAAACATTTAAAGCATAAACGTAACATTTGCCTAACATAACATATTATTAACTTGCTTAATATAGAGGCAGGAAACTGTCAAAATTTTGCAAAAATAAAAATAAAGTATTTAGCTCCACTTTCAGTGTCTAGTTAAGCAGGAAATGGACTGGTAAAGGCAATAGAAAATCTCTGATATTACCGTGTTCACGAACACCTGGGAGAACTTGCACAGATCTTTATACAAAAGCCTCTCTGTGGAAAATCTTATTAAAGAAATTGGAAAAAAACAACTAAAATACACTATATGTTAGACTTAGTCACCCATCAAATATAACCATGGACTTCAAAGACAAATAAATGGCTGAACTCACATTTGTATGAGCCTACTATACCTGGCTCAACATTTTATAACTCCTCTATATAGAGGGAGTGGTAGATCCTTCACATGGGACATATTGCTAAGCTTAAAGTGCAATTAGTGTAAAGACATTTATTATTACAGAAACAGATAACAAGTGATATCCAAAATGCTTTTCACTTGGTAGGCTTCCTCAATTGGATAAAACACGCTTTGTACAAACACACTATGTAAGTAACTCCAAATAGTCCCCATTGGTTAAACAATTCTTAATGGGTAATGTAAAATCCTTCACTTCCTAGTACACTGTTTGTCTTGCTTTAAAGTTTGAACTTCATTATACTTTTGATAAGAAAACTATTCTGTTTAGCTGCACTACCCAGTGTTGAGCCAGCAATTACAGGCTCCAGCAAATGTGAGTTCAACCACTTATCTGTCTTTAGAGACCATGGTTTTATCGAGGTGCGCTAAGCAGTTTCACTCCTACAGTGCCCCAGATCTTATACTCCATATTTTGATACCAATTACATGGAAATGCCATGAAAGACCTTGTAGAGTCTAACAGCAATTTGAACTTGTTAGAACATTTGCTAGTGATCACTATATCTGGAGAGAACCGCGCTTCTCTGTCATGGACTTTATTTGGTTTTGTCCAACTGGAGTTCTACGCCCGAGGCCTCGGAGTACCCAATGAAACAGAGACATAGACACAGGAATTAAGTTTCAAAGGTGTTCCGAAGTCTATTATAGAAAACGCATCTTATATACACTAGGCATTACTCACTGTAAGCCATAGTTGCCAAGAAAAGACAAGGACATAAAGAACAAAGTAAGTGTGGGATGCTTCGTGTTTGCTTCATGTTGTGGGTGTGTGAAAGAGGAATGCAGATCCTGTGCAAGTGTCCAGAACAGGTTAGTCTTTAACTAAGAGAATTTGGTCAAATTGACTGAAACCAGTTACAGCAAGGGTCATTCAAGGACACAAGTATTACAGAAGAATTTGTTAACCCTTTATCACTAAAGCCAGGTATTTTTTGTAGCTCTGTTATTTATGTGAGTTTAATCGTATTGGCTCATTTTGGTTTTGATATATATAAAGTGGTCTACACTTTTATTTTTGCAGCAATCATGATATTAAAGGACCACTCTAGGCACCCAGACCACTTCAGCTTAATGAGGTGGTCTGGGTGCCAGGTCCTTCTAGGGTTAACCCATTTTTTCATAAACATAGCAGTTTCAGAGAAACTGCTATGTTTGTGAATGGGTTAAGCCTTCCCCTATTTCCTCTAGTGGCTTTCTCATTGACAGCCGCTAGAGGCGCTTGCGTGATTCTCACTGTGATTTTCCCAGTGAGAGCACGCAAGCGTCCATAGGAAAGCATTATGAATGCTTTCCTATGTAACCGGCTGAATGCGCGCGCAGCTCTTGCCGCGCGTGCGCATTCAGCCGACGGGGAGGAGAAGAGGAGGATCGGAGGAGGAGAGCAGGAGGAGATCTCTCCGCCCAGCGCTGGAAAAAGGTAAGATTTAACCCCTTTCCCCTTTCCAGAGCCGGGCGGGAGGGGGTCCCTGAGGGTGGGGGCACCCTCAGGGCACTCTAGTGCCAGGAAAACGAGTATGCTTTCCTGGCACTAGAGTGGTCCTTTAAAACTGTAGATTAACATATCTGAGTATTTTTAAGCTCCATCCTTTCTTTTACAATGTATCAATATCTGGGTAGCAATTTAAGGGAATGCATACAGATGTTTCTGAGCTGGTTACTCTTGTTACACAAGTCACCATTTTTATTTTTTTTTATTTTTTTTATTATTTAATATATGGGAAATCTAGCAAGCATGGGATTGTTCCATCATTATTATGGCATGTACATGAATGTGATGTCCCTTGAATTGCTTTCACATAAGGGTGTATATAAGTTTATGCAAGAGAGCGTTGAACTGGCGGATTAGAGCGCTAATGCCATGTTGCCGCTGTAAATTGAGCCTGGAGATTGCACATGAGCTCTATAATCTTTACATATTGATAACTTGGTTTAGAATTCTCTAGACTGATCTTTTACAGAAAGAGTTCCTTCAGCTGTGTGTTCGCGATAATACTGATGTCCATATAATTCTTTTTTACAGCTGTAGTGTTCAGCTGCATCCATATTGATGTTTTTTAATGAAATCGTTTCTGCTCCGGTGGATTGGATGATTACATTGTCCTTGTAAAATATTGTTCTTCTATAACTGTATCTTGGATTACTCTGACATCTCAGAGACACATTGTCGCCTTCATAGACAGAATGAGGAACCTGCAGGATGAGAGAGCCTGAAATAACAGAACATTTTAGAAATGAGATGCATAAAACACCTAGAAACAAGGGAGCAATTCTCTCATGTCAACATATAACACAAGCGCTAATCACAGACATATCGCGCTTGTGTTATATTGGATATTTGAAATAATTTTTTCCCTTAAAATTAGTGAATTACAAAAGTGTTAACATTAAATTCCTGAATCTTTGTAGCCATAGTGATTTGTAGACATGTGCAATTCGTTTCGGTCCGAATATGAATTTGGACGAATTTCGGGAAATTCGGACATTCGGGTACTTTCAAATGTCCGAATTGCCGAAGTTCCAAAATTACGGTTACTTCTGAATGTCCGAAGTGCCGAATTGCTGAAGTGCCTTTGGCTGCTCACTGTTAAAAAAAAAAAAAAGGTCCCCCCCTTATTCCAATTTAGGGCCCCCACCCACCGCTCAGGGGGGAGGACATTAGGTTCCCCCCCTTATCAGTATTTAGGGCCCCCACCCACCACTCAGGGGTGGGGGCTGGGGGGAGGACAATAGATCCCCCCCCATCATTTTACTTTAGGGCCCCTACCCCCTTATCAGTATTTAGGGCCCCCACCCGCCGCTCAGGGTGGGGGCTCTGGAGGGGGGACTTTTTTTTTTTTAAACAGTGAGCAGCCACAGGCTGCTCACTGTTTAATAAACATGCCCCTACTCGCGGTATAGCGAGTAGGGGCATAATTTACTAATACTAAGTAATCTTTACTTAGTATTAGTAAATTTGGCTGAAAGACCAATGTAGGTCTTTCAGCCTTTTGGTAGATAACTCCCTAATACCATGGGAATTAGGGAGTTATCTACTAAGCGGTTGCAATAGAAGTCCCGAAATGCCAAAGTTGCCAAATTTCCGAAGTTGTCGAAGTGCCGAATTGCGAAAATCCTGAATCTCGGAATGCAGAACCGAACTGGATATTTTCCCCATGGACATGCCTAGTGATTTGTTACAGTATACCAATGTGGTAATGAGGATAAATGCTGATCACTTACTGTTTCTATTTACTCCTTTCAGGTCCCTCTATTTACCTTAAGTGAATCTCAGTAATCGCAATGATTAGTAGACTTGGGCATTCATGTTCGGACAAATGTATTTTCAGACGAAAATTTTTATTTTCGTCCATTCTTATGAATACCAAATAAAGAATGGGGAGACAAACGAATGGGCGATGAACGGAATTTTTCCATGTGCCATTCATTTGTTCGTTCATTTACAATTCTCATTCGACCTTTTGAACGACACTGTCTGTAATTCAAAATGCTGAATGCTTCATCTGAAGCCACTAAAGGTTCATTCTTTCATTGAGATGTTTGTTCATTCTGCTCACTCTCATTATATCTGATGGGAGTGAGCCGAACTAAAGAATGAACACCAAATGAATGATCCATTCATGCATTCGAATGCATGAATGTCTCATGTTTCGATGCTCATTTGTTAGTAATAATGAGGGTGGAACCTATTGTTGCCCTCCCCTTGCCGCTGGGTGCCCTAAGTAATAATAGGTATCCATCCTTTATTACTGAGTTAACGGGCAAAATTTGGTTTATACAAAAAAATATTTTCGGACTAAATGAAAATTTCTACCATGCCCAAGTATAATGATTAGATTTCTGTGTGTGTGGAACCCCAATTAATGAAGTGCTAGCATTAAACTGTAACCTTGGTACTTTCTGACATGATCCATGAACTTCTATGGGGCTAGTTATTTATTCATTCATTACAACACAGGCTATAAATAATACAGGGCTACATGGAACTTGAGTAGTAAACTCGTAGGAATGACTCACAATATCTGCTGTATGTGTTGACTTCTGAAAAGTTCAAGGGAAGAGTTAGCA
Organism: Pelobates fuscus; assembly: GCF_036172605.1. Lineage (NCBI taxonomy): Eukaryota > Metazoa > Chordata > Amphibia > Anura > Pelobatidae > Pelobates > Pelobates fuscus. The sequence goes on along the minus strand of NC_086329.1, from coordinate 98,516,756 downwards.
AAGTGTACTCATCCCTTCATGGTCATCCCATTTTGGACAGGCTAATATGGAAGTCCAACTCTGCATTAGTGTTAGAAGTTTGTGATCTCCTAACACGTATGTCTGTGTTTATGTTTGAACAAGCCTTCTTCAGGAAAATGCACAGATGTAAAAAAAATACAAATCACATGAAAAGCGATCCCAAAGTAAGTTTTAAATAAATTGCTATTTCTCTGTGAGATGATTCATAAAAAACACAAGATCTTGTGAAAATGTTACATATCTTGTGTAATGAAATAAAGTGCCATTTTAAAGTGTATGATGGATTGTGGCGGAACCCGCCTCGCTACTGGGCATTGGAGAGGCCTGGCTGCCGCCTCTTACCTGCTGACTATGGCCCCTGGTAAAGTTGTACTTCTGAATGCAGTATTTGGGCATGTTGTATATTATATTGCTGCTGCTGGCCCTTTAAGAATCATCCGTGGACATATTGGGAATTTTGGGACAATGCCCATTTAAATCTGTGTCCCCAGGCCTATTTGGGACAAGGCCCCTTTAAGACTGTGTCCCCAGACTTGTTTGGGACACTGCTCCTTTAAGACGGTGTCCCCAGTGTCCCCAGACTTGTTTGGGACACTGCTCATTTAAGACAGGGTCCCCAGACTGTGGAAATAACTTTTAAATGGCTTTTTCCCTTATGGTTCGGTAATTGGGGCTTACCGACCCATTCACTGCACAGGTGGACCACCCAGAACTGGAAGTGTGCCATCAATTTACCTCCCAGGCTGGGAGCCTGCTGTAGGTAAATTGCCAAACGCTGGGTGGCCGCAGTTCGTGCAAACCAACACGTGGTGGCGGCCATGTTTTTCCATTCAATGCGGTCAGCGGTGTGTGGAGCCAAATTCATGGAACTGAAATCGGCTACACAGCTCCGCGAACACCGCTGAGCCTTACCTTCTCCCACAATGATTTTGCAGCCGCAGAGACTAAGTCCCATTCGGTGATCATTTTTTCAGCGTGAAATAGACCGACTGCACAGCCCAAATCTATGGAACTGTTTTGGGCAGGAGAATGTGCTTGCGGTCGGTCATAATGGGACCTCCTGCTAACTTTTTAACCCCTGCATGGAATTGACTGAATTTTGATTATGTTTATATTTAAAGTATGCTGATTCTGAATATGTATGTTTTTTATGTGAATATGATGCATATTTTTAAAGTTACAGTGTATGTATAAAAAGTGTATTTTTCCTGCCTGTGATAAATTAAATTAACCCATTGTGTTCAGTAATTATATCACATGTTTTACGGTTCTCCTGTAAATGATTGGTTGTACTGTGTCCCACCCTGTATGATGTCCCCTTGCATGGGGACTTGCATAAAAGCCAATGTATGGCCATTACAGTGCATTCCTGCTTAACCCTCATTATTGGGGGAGGACTTATTGTATGCTGTTCCAGTTTGACTGCTAGGAGTGAAAACCTATTCGTATGGTTTCGCCTATTCAGCTGTTTACAGCATTCATATGCTTCTCCAGTTCGGTGATTATGGTGTCTGCCAGAGGGCTTGGAGTCCTCAGGAAACGCTAGGAGCATCCTTTAACGGAGGTACCCAGTCGGGGTGCACGTCGATTTGTTACATGGATAATTTAAATGCATGTAATTTCCCTGAAGCAATATTTCAAGGATAATGATTATATATATATATATATATATATATATATATATAATAAGATTCCTAATGCTTGTTAAGGGGTGAGGAGTTTCAATTGCTGACAATTTTGTTCTGCTTTCACACAGATATGTGCGCGCTGCCCTGCACCTAGAATGACTGTGTGAAAGCCAAACACTCATTACTCACACCTGCAGGGCCCCCCGAACAGGGCCAGATTGACTTTTAATGGGTTGATGGGTTAATCCAACCAAAAACAGTATGTATAAAGGGAGGGAGCAGCGCGTGGGGAGATCTTCAGGGATGTTCAAATATGAAATGAGATAAGCACACAGAAGTAAACTATATAGTGTAGCAAGTGGGATATTTAAAAAAAAAAAAAGGGGGATGAACTTACAATATGCAGAGCTACCAGTAAACTAAAAATAGAGCAGCGAATAGATTCCCTTTTTCTGTCCAAAATCAATTGGATCAGAACCTGGGAAGCCAAAATTGTGGTCAGGATGGTGGTACCAGCTCCACCTAATGGGCTTGGACTCTAGAAGCAATGTCAAAATACACAGAACTAATATGGAGAAGAAGTCCCCAGAAATGGGAACGTTCAATGCTGGTATAGTACTGTTGGAACACGATCCTTGTTTGCACCCTATTATACTGAGTAAACTTTATTGGGGAGATAGGTGTAAATCAGGGGCGAAGACAAAGGGTTGTATGTGCTGTATACATCTTTATTAGTCTTCACAATCAACTCAATGAAGACTGCATTTACCATCCTGCAGAAACACCCATCACTCTCAGGCCTTACTTCACAATCAACTCAGTGAAGACTGCATTTACCATCCTGCAGAAACACCCATCACTCTCAGGCCTTACTTCACAATCAACTCAGTGAAGACTGCATTTACCATCCTGCAGAAACACCCATCACTCTCAGGCCTTACTTCACAATCAACTCAGTGAAGACTGCATTTACCATCCTGCAGAAACACCCATCACTCTCAGGTACTGACTGAAGCTTGGAAGATACTCCACCCCCCGTATTACTGGATTGCTACAATATTCTCATATGTTACTATAGAGTTGTTACAATTTATACCTGTAGTTTGCCACTGTCATGTTATGTGCATGCAGTGTGTACCACTGTCATTTAATGATTCCGACCAATATTTCATGTAGACAGTTATTCATATTTTGGGTGATAGAATTTGATTGCTAAACTTTTCAATAGTCTATAACACATGCCTACTCTGCCCCCTCCCCAGTCGTAAATACCTTCATATGACTGTTCCATCCCTATTCCTCAGGCCTTACTTCACAATCAACTCAGTGAAGACTGCATTTTTTCTCCCCACTTCCCGCCCACCCCACCCTCCCCTCCTCCCGCCCACCCTCCCCTCCTCCCGCCCACCCTCCCCTCCAGCTGCTTGAGATTCTCACCCAATTACCTCTTCATTCCCCTAACATCTTACCAGTAGCTGCTTCTCTGTTAACTCGTTCAGCCATCACCTCCAAACTTCCCCTGCTACCTCTTGTCTCAAATCCCCATGGTTTCCTTTAGATTGTAAGCTCACGGGCCATCTAGCCAAGCACTTTGTATAAAAGAGCTCCAATGGCTAGATATCAGCTTACGGGCAGGGCTCTCTTACCCCTTGTATTTGTATGTGTATATTGTACGTTTCTCAACTAATTGTACAGCGCTGCGGAATCTGTGTGCGCTTTATAAATAGCAATAATAAATAAATAAATAAATACCGTTTAAAAGATACCATTGTTGCAACAGTTGCACATAACAAGATAAATACATTAATAAACGCCTGTGAGTAATGTTCCCTAGATGATAACAGTCTAACTAGTAAAGTAACAACTTGTATCTAAAAGTACTCACTAAGATTAGCCGTACAGAGTGAGTCAGGGAAATATAGACGGAGGGGGTTATTCACTAAGCGTGTGATAGCTAAATAGCCCTCTGAAGAAAGACTAATGGCACAAACAGAGGATGTCCTAGTGACATCAAAGGTAGTAATATCACCACAGAGATCGAGAGCTTAAACCCTAGTAACTTGTCCTAGACGCACAGTGTATGTGCAGTTAATCTATGGATTCGTAAGGTAACTGGTGATTACCCTTATGAGACGGTATGTTAAGTGGAGTGTGTCTCACATCCCATACCAGGGTCTAGATAGGGGGACCGCTATGCTTATTCCCTAGATCTCCTCATAACACCTTCGTGGGTGTTCTAATCTGCGGTTAATTCTGAGGTGTATATGTTAAATATCTTATCTCAATAGCACCAAGTCCCTATTTCCCAAGTTAAAAATAGCATCGTGAAGCCAAATGAGCTAAAGAAAGTGGGTGTCAATACCCCAAATGTGCATAGTGATGTGCTCAAAAGTGAAATCAATAAAGGATAATGGAAAGTTGAAGTTAACGCCTTCGTCAGGGGAAGAACTGTCCATCCAAAAACCCAGGATATTTAAATCTGCTATGGCCAATCAGACTAGCGTCAGCCATGACGCTGTGAATTGATTGCCACGTAGGGGATGTATGTGCACTTTGGAGTTCTCAGATAACCCTTACATTTGTCTTCCTGCAGCTGAAACTGGGATGAGGTCATAGTTTCTCCATTACTGGCAGGTTCATATTTCCATATATGGTCAGGTGCTGTGACATCATAAAACACTGTGATATCATCTGATGGAACAATGAATGTCACAGTGACCTATACTCAGAGACATTTACATTTGTCTTCCTGCAGCTGAAACTGGGATGAGGTCATAGTTTCTCCATTACTGGCAGGTTCTTATCTCCATATATGGTCAGGTGCAGTGACATCATACTGATATCATCTGATGGAACAATGAATGTCGCAGTGACCTATACTCAGAGAGACTGGGCATCTTGTGAGGGGACAGTGGCTACTGCATTATCCAAGTGCTATTTTCCAGAATGATATCAGTTAGCTGGATGCATTGCAGGTAAGGTTAACATAAAAGCTTTACAGAGATTGATCAGTTTAGATACAAAGGGGATTTCATACACAATTGCCCATACTGTACATCCATTCACAGACTCTATTTAATCATTATTTTCCACACTTTAATTGCCTTAAGGGCTTCGTGAACTATAGCCCTATTAAACTAGTATTAAGGATTAAAATAGTATTAAACTATAAAGTAATGGTGCAGACTAATATTTCATAGACTATAATAAATCTAGAATATTCATCCATTTATTCAGGAATTGCCAATTATATTTTTAGGGAACGTAAGACAAGCTGTAATGTCTTTTTTTTTTAATGTAATTTAAAAACATGACCTTTTATAAGCCATATTAGTTATTGTGTTATATAACTGGGTGGGATGGAAAGATCTGTAAAGCAGTTCAGAGGTAAAAGAAAAAATCAACTGGTCTATGTGTTTATGATGATTTTAAGGGTTAATATTATGTATGTTAAACCTTGAAGGAGGAAGTGGACAGTCTGTGGTTAACCCAAAGAAGCCATTGTGGTTCGTCTGCTTCTGCTTAGCTTAGAGCTGGGATACAATAACACTGACTATTTATGTTGATTTGTTTCCTGAATTCCCTTTAGATATAATTAGCTACTTTCTATCGGTTTTATTTCAGATTTAAGAAATGTGGTCTATTTGATCACGTGCCCTGTATGTAACCTGCAATATGTAGGGGAAACTGAACGGAAAGTGAAGGATCGTATCAGAGAAGACATTAAGAGCATTGAATCTGAATTCGTGGTTACCATGGTGATTACTCATTTTCTGGCATTTCATGATAGAAATGTAAGTAGTTTCTGTTTCCAGGTTATTCAGAGAATCGAGCGACGGCTAAGGGTGAGTGACCTGAACCACATTCTCTGGTTTGTTACCAAGGGCCTCATCTGGATTGAATTCAATTATTAGGGGGTATAGAGCCTCTAATTTAGGTGAGTGAGTAAGATATAGATTTAAAGAATGGTAGTTACCCTGGGAATCCTTAGGCTAATCTCAAGAGGTGAGTTTTAAGGGACTTCTTAAAGGATTGGAGACTTGATCATAGACTGAGTTTGCGTTCCCCCATCAAAGAAATCCTACAAGCGTGAGTTAGCAGAACAGTTACGAGAAGTGGATAGGAGAAGGTCAGCTCTGCAAGCAAGACCATACCAAGGAGGAGAACTTTGGGCCCAGCTCCACTAGTGAGAGTCACACTCTGCCAGGCACGGGTTCCACTGAGGAGCAACACCCTGGGTAAAGCCCCACTAGTGAGAGGAGAGAATACATTAAATTGTGGTAAGTTATTGTGAATAATTTCCAAATTACATAATTTAAAGGCTAAACATAGAGAACTGCCCCCCAAATTAGTAGCTAACACACTGAATATAACTGCCGGATTTAAACCAGATTTGATTTTAGTGAATATGAGAATTGACAATCTGGTCTGAAGCTCCACTAGTGAGAGCCGCACTCTCCCAAGCTTGGGCTCCACCGAGGAGCAGAACAACAAGCTGAGCCCCACTAGCGAGAGCTGCACTCTCCCAGGCTCGGGTTCCAGCAAGAGGCAACACCATAAGCTGAGCCCCACTAGTGAGAGGATAGAATACATTAAATTCAGGTAAGTTTTTGTGAATAATGTTAAGATTATATAATTTAAAGGCTAAGCATAGTGAACTGCCCCCAAATTGTTGGTTAACACACTGAATATATCTGCCAGATTTCAACCACATTTGATTTTACTAAATATGAGAATTGACAATCTTTCTGAATCTAACCATATTTATTTAATTGTGAATGGATAGGCATAATAGTGAATACGCTTCCTTTTTGTCAACAGTGTATTGACCAAATTACCAAATATTTACATTTCTGTAGTGTATAGAATTATGACTTATTCAGGATTATTATTTATCATGCCCAATATTCCCCCTAATTCAATTTAGCATATTCAAGTTTAATTTAGTAAACACTTGAACATTAAAATTAGAGACGTTATTAGGAATGATTTTCAAATTACATAATTTAAAGGCTAAACATAGTGATCTGTCCCCAAATTATGAGTTAGCACACTGTATATATCTGCCAGATAATTCCTCCGCAGACTAAGGCTCAACAAGGAGGAGAGCTTCGGGCCCAGCTCCACTAGTGAGAGCCGCACTCTCCCAAGCTTGGGCTCCACCGAGGAGCAGAACACCAGGCCGAGCCCTACTAGCGAGAGCTGCACTCTCCCAGGCTCGGGTTCCTGCAAGGAGCAACACCATGAGCTGAGCCCCCACTAGTGAGAGGATAGAATACATTAAATTCAGGTAAGTTATTGTGAATAATTTTAAGATTATATAATGTAAAGGCTAAGCATAGTGATCTGTCCCCAAATTGTTGGTTAACACACTGAATATATCTGCCAGATTTCAAAAACATTTGATTTTACTAAATATGAGAATTGACAATCTGTTCTGAATCTAACCACATTTACTGAATTGTGAATGGATAGGCATAATAGTGAATACGCTTCCTTTTTGTAAACAGTGTATTGACCAAATTAGCAAATATTTACATTTCTGTAGTGTATAGAATTATGACTTGTTCAGGATTATTATTTATCATGCCCAGTATTCCCTCTAATTCAATTTAGCATATTGAAGTTTAATTTAGTAAACACTTGAACATTAAATTTAGTGACGTTTTTGGGAATAATTTACAAATTACATAATTTTTTTTTTTTTTTTTTAATTCTTTATTTTTGTAGTGCAGAGGCTTTATACAGTCGCTTGGAAGGTACCCCAAAGGCAGTCCTCCAGCGTATCATGAAACATTGAAACATAGAGGTACAGGATTGGTCTTGCACATTTTTAGAGTTTAAAGATTACTGAAGCATATTCACTACATATAGAAATCAACAAATCAGTTAGCTAACAGGCTTAATTGTGTATGTGATTAGGTTAGCAGAGTACGCTGCCCATTTTCTATAGGTACAGAAACATATGAGAACTGTGTTTGTATGTCACTGATTTTTCCATCATGAATGTTTAGTAAAGGAGACTATAGTGACACATATAGAGCAAGCAGTTGTCAAAGACATTCCATGAGAGTATACTTGACACTATTATTAGGTTGAAGCTAGAGCATAAGATGTCGGGATTACATCACTTTTTATAATTAAGGTAAACAGGTTTGCTAAGACATTCTATGAAGCATTACTGGTCTCCTGAGTCTAGTAGGGCGCTTTGCTTAGTACGGTATGCATTTTGGAAAATCACTCTATGTGGCATTCATACTGGTTCTGCACATTCCTACCCTTGGTTATAGGCAACAAGCTAGGTACATATTAGCAATAAGTAAACTGTGCTATAGTTACAGGTTAATATTAGTGGATCAGCTGTCTAGTCAGCAGATTAAAAGTAAGTAGCTGCAAGTTAAGCTGGTAATAACTATCCCTAGCTACACAGTACAGAGACTACTTTAGCTTAAAGGTTGGCGAGGTCAAGTACAAAATAAAAATAAAATAACAATAACACTGATGAGGGTTATTTGTGGGAAATGTGGGACCTGAAGCTCGGTTAACCCTTGCCAGTTCGGGGTAAGTCGTAGTCCCATGGTGTAGTCAGTGTCCAGGGAGCCTGCAGCTCAGACATGGTGATGCGCCAGGTGCAGGTAAGATGTTCGCTGGGGTGTAGTGCTGTGTACCGCAGCTGAGGTCTGGGGTTTTCCCACTTCGATCCGGAGCCATGCCCCTGCCTCTCAGGGCTTTGTCGTTTGTAGGGTCCCCTGGTGCTTGCCATTGTGGCTGACTGAAGCCTCCTCCGGTGTCTGCGTCGCGTGGATGCCAGAGCTCGTCGAGGTCGCGTGGTGCGGCTCTTGCTGGGGTTCAGCTGCCTCTGTGCAGAGGGGTTAGCACGTGAGCCGGTTGCTGGAGGTCGAGGAGCGGATCGGGAGGGCGTCTGTGAGTTACTCTCTGATGTATGCTTTTGTTGCCCTTGGAGTATGTACTCCAGCTTCGTCCAGAATTCTTAAAAGTGGTTTTTCAGTTTTGCCACTATGTCGGGTGCTTCGTTGATGATTTCCTTGCCACATGAGGTACCCGCCATCTTGTATGGAGTGCCCTTCGCACTCTCTGCTCTTGCAGTGTCACTGCGCTCCTCTGCCTGCTTTGCCTTGTGTCTCTTAAGTGGATCGGGATCACCCCCACCGGTCCGAGGGGGGGGGGGGGAAACGGGGCTTGCTTGTGTTGTGGACAGCATCTAAGCAGCTCCGGGTTGTGGGAGCGGCCGTCTCCTCCACCCGATGCATGCCAGGCCGCAGCCTCTGCCACGATACCAGCGGGTCTCGGTCGGGTCGCGAAACACCCCACTGCACTCCTCCCGGTATGAGGGGCCAGTGGGTGTTCAGATCCCTGGTTTGTCTCGCTGAAACCGGCTGTAAGATGCTCAGTTTGCCAGATTTGTGCGGGAGCCCATGCGAAACACGTCTCTCCGCCATGATGGTTAGGCCCCGCCCCACAAATTACATAATTTAAAGGCTAAACATAGAGAACTGCCCCCACATTATTAGCTAACACACTGAATATATCTGCCGGATTTAAACCAGATTTGATTTTAGTAAATATGAGAATCGTCACTCTCGTCTGAATCTAATATTTTTTACTGAATTGTGAATGGATAGTCAAAACAGTTAATACCCCTGTCTTTTTTTTAAACAGTGTGTTGACCAAATTACCAAATATTTACATTTCTATAGTGTATAGAATTATGACTTGTTCAGGATTATTATTTATCATGCCCAATATTCCCCTTAATTCAATTTAGCATATTCGAGTTTAATTTAGTAAACACTTGAACATTAAAATTAGAGACGTTATTAGGAATGATTTCTACATTACATAATTTGAAGGCTATGCATGGTGAACTGCCCCCAAATTATTAGTTAGCACACTGTTTATATCTGCCAGATAATTCCTCTGCAGGCTAGGGCTCAACAAGGAGGAGAGCTTCGGGCCCAGCTCCACAAGTGAGAGCCGCACTCTCCCAAGCTTGGGCTCCACCGAGGAGCAGAACACCAGGCCGAGCCCCACTAGCGAGAGCTGTACTCTCCCAGGCTCGGGTTCCTGCAAGGAGCAACACCATGAGCTGAGCCCTCCTAGTGAGAGGATAGAATACATTAAATTCAGGTATGTTATTGAGAATAATTTTAAGATTATATAATGTAAAGGCTAAGCATAATGAACTGACTCTAAATTATTAGTTAACACACTGAATATATCTGCTAGATTTCAACCAGATTTGATTTGACTAAATATGAGAATTGACAATCTTTCTGAATCTAACCACATTTACTGAATTGTGAATGGATAGGCATAATAGTGAATACCCTTCCTTTTTGTAAACAGTGTATTGAACAAATTACCAAATATTTACATTTCTATAGTGTATAGAATTATGACTTGTTCAGGATTATTATTTATCATGCCCAACATTCCCCCTAATTCAATTTAGCATATTCAAGTTTAATTTAGTAAACACTTGAACATTAAAATTAGAGACGTTATTAGGAATGATTTCCAAATTACATAATTTAAAGGCTAAACATAGTGAACTGTTCCCAAATTATTAGTTAACACACTGTATATATCTGCCAGATAATTCCTCCGCAGACTAAGGCTCAACAAGGAGGAGAGCTTCGGGCCCAGCTCCACTAGTGAGAGCCGCACTCTCCCAAGCTTGGGCTCCACCGAGGAGCAGAACACCAGGCCGAGCCCCACTAGCGAGAGCTGCACTCTCCCAGGCTCGGGTTCATGCAAGAGTCAACACCATGAGCTGAGCCCCACTAGTGAGAGGATAGAATACATTATATTCAGGTAAGTTATTGTGAATAATTTTCAAATTACATAATTTAAAGGCTAAACATAGTTAACTGTTCCCAAATTATTAGTTAGCACACTGTATATATCTGCCAGATAATTCCTCCGCAGACTAGGGCTTAACAAGGAGGAGAGCTTCGGGCCCAGCTCCACTAGTGAGAGCCGCACTCTCCCAAGCTTGGGCTCCACCGAGGAGCAGAACACCAGGCCGAGCCCCACTAGTGAGAGCTGCACTCTCCCATGCTCGGGTTCATGCAAGAGTCAACACAATGAGCTGAGCCCCACTAGTGAGAGGATAGAATACATTAAATTCAGGTAAGTTATTGTGAATAATTTTCAAATTACATAATTTAAAGGCTAAACATAGTGATCTGTCCCCAAATTATGAGTTAGCACACTGTAGATATCTGCCAGATAATTCCTCCGCAGACTAAGGCTCAACAAGGAGGAGAGCTTCGGGCCCAGCTCCACTAGTGAGAGCCGCACTCTCCCAAGCTTGGGCTCCACCGAGGAGCAGAACACCAGGCCGAGCCCCACTAGCGAGAGCTGAACTCTCCCAGGCTCGGGTTCCTGCAAGGAGCAACACCATGAGCTGAGCCCTCCTAGTGAGAGGATAGAATACATTAAATTCAGGTAAGTTATTGTGAATAATTTTAAGATTATATAATTTAAAGGCTAAGCATAGTGAACTGCCCCTAAATTATTACTTAACACACTGAATATATCTCCCGGTTTTCAGCCAGATTTGATTTGACTAAATATTAGAATTGACAATCTGTTCTGAATCTAACCATATTTATTTAATTGTGAATGGATAGGCATAATAGTGAATACGCTTCCTTTTTGTAAACAGTGTGTTGACCAAATTACCAAATATTTACATTTCTATAGTGTATAGAATTATGACTTGTTCAGGATTATTATTTATCATGCCCAATATTCCCCCTAATTCAATTTAGTATATTCAAGTTTAATTTTTTTAAACACTTGAACATTAAAATTAGAGACGTTATTGGGAATAATTTCCAAATTACATAATTTAAAGGCTAAACATAGCGATCTGTCCTCAAATTATTAGTTAGCACACTGTAGATATCTGCCAGATAATTCCTCCGCAGACTAAGGCTCATCAAGGAGGAGAGCTTCGGGCCCAGCTCCACTAGTGAGAGCCGCACTCTCCCAAGCTTGGGCTCCACCGAGGAGCAGAACACCAGGCCGAGCCCCACTAGCGAGAGCTCACTCTCCCAGGCTCGGGTTCATGCAAGAGTCAACACCATGAGCTGAGCCCCACTAGTGAGAGGATAAAATACATTAAATTCAGGTAAGTTATTGTGAATAATTTTCAAATTACATAATTTAAAGGCTAAACATAGCGATCTGTCCTCAAATTATTAGTTAGCACACTGTATATATCTGCCAGATAATTCCTCCGCAGACTAGGGCTCATCAAGGAGGAGAGCTTCGGGCCCAGCTCCACTAGTGAGAGCCACACTCTCCCAAGCTTGGGCTCCACCGAGGAGCAGAACAACAAGCTGAGCCCCACTAGCGAGAGCTGTACTCTCCCAGGCTCGGGTTCCTGCAAGGAGCAACACCATGAGCTGAGCCCTCCTAGTGAGAGGATAGAATACATTAAATTCAGGTAAGTTATTGTGAATAATTTTAAGATTATATAATTTAAAGGCTAAGCATAGTGATCTATCCCCAAATTATGAGTTAGCACATTGTAGATATCTGCCAGATAATTCCTCCGCAGACTAAGGCTCAACAAGGAGGAGAGCTTCGGGCCCAGCTCCACTAGTGAGAGCCGCACTCTCACAAGCTTGGGCTCCACCGAGGAGCAAAACACCAGGCCGAGCCCCACTAGCGAGAGCTGCACTCTCCCAGGCTCGGGTTCATGCAAGAGTCAACACCATGAGCTGAGCCCCACTAGTGAGAGGATTGAATACATTAAATTCAGGTAAGTTATTGTGAATAATTTTCAAATTAAATAATTTAAAGACTAAACATAGTGAACTGTTCCCAAATTATTAGTGAGCACACTGTATATATCTGCCAGATAATTCCTCCGCAGACTAGGGCTCAACAAGGAGGAGAGCTACGGGCACAGCTCCAGTAGTGAGAGCCGCACTCTCCCAAGCTTGGGCTCCACCGAGGAGCAGAACACCAGGCCGAGCCCCACTAGCGAGAGCTGCACTCTCCCAGGCTCGGGTTCCTGCAAGGAGCAACACCATGAGCTGGGCCCTCCTATTGAGAGGATAGAATACATTAAATTCAGGTAAGTTATTGTGAATAATTCTAAGATTATATAATTTAAAGGCTAAACATAGTGATCTATCCCCAAATTATGAGTTAGCACACTGTAGATATCTGCCAGATAATTCCTCCGCAGACTAAGGCTCAACAAGGAGGAGAGCTTCGGGCCCAGCTCCACTAGTGAGAGCCGCACTCTCACAAGCTTGGGCTCCACCGAGGAGCAGAACACCAGGCCGAGCCCCACTAGCGAGAGCTGCTCTCTCCCAGGCTCGGGTTCATGCAAGAGTCAACACCATGAGCTGAGCCCCACTAGTGAGAGGATAGAATACATTAAATTCAGGTAAGTTATTGTGAATAATTTTCAAATTAAATAATTTAAAGGCTAAACATTGTGAACTGTTCCCAAATTATTAGTTAGCACACTGTATATATCTGCCAGATAATTCCTACGCAGAATAGGGCTCAAAAAGGAGGAGAGCTACGGGCACAGCTCCAGTAGTGAGAGCCGCACTCTCCCAAGCTTGGGCTCCACCGAGGAGGAGAACACCAGGCCGAGCCCCACTAGTGAGAGCTGCACTCTCCCAGGCTCGGGTTCATGCAAGAGTCAACACCATGAGCTGAGCCCCACTAGTGAGAGGATAGAATACATTAAATTCAGGTAAGTTATTGTGAATAATTTTCAATTTACATAATTTAAAGGCTAAACATAGTGAACTGTTCCCAAATTATTAGTTAGCACACTGTATATATCTGCCAGATAATTCCTCCGCAGACTAGGGCTCAACAAGGAGGAGAGCTTAAGGCCCAGCTCCACTAGTGAGAGCCGCACTCTCCCAAGCTTGGGCTCCACCGAGGAGCAGAACACCAGGCCGAGCCCCACTAGCGAGAGCTGTACTCTCCCAGGCTCGGGTTCCTGCAAGGAGCAACACCATGAGCTGAGCCCTCCTAGTGAGAGAATAGAATACATTAAATTCAGGTAAGTTATTGTGAATAATTTTAAGATTACATAATTTAAAGGCTAAACATAGTGATCTGTCCCCAAATTATGAGTTAGCACACTGTAGATATCTGCCAGATAATTCCTCCGCAGACTAAGGCTCAACAAGGAGGAGAGCTTTGGGCCCAGCTCCACTAGTGAGAGCCGCACTCTCCCAAGCTTGGGCTCCACCGAGGAGCAGAACACCAGGCCGAGCCCCACTAGCGAGAGCTGTACTCTCCCAGGCTCGGGTTCCTGCAAGGAGCAACACCATGAGCTGAGCCCTCCTAGTGAGAGGATAGAATACATTAAATTCAGGTAAGTTATTGTGAATAATTTTAAGATTATATAATTTAAAGGCTAAGCATAGTGAACTGCCCCTAAATTATTACTTAACACACTGAATATATCTCCCGGTTTTCAGCCAGATTTGATTTGACTAAATATTAGAATTGACAATCTGTTCTGAATCTAACCATATTTATTTAATTGTGAATGGATAGGCATAATAGTGAATACGCTTCCTTTTTGTAAACAGTGTGTTGACCAAATTACCAAATATTTACATTTCTATAGTGTATAGAATTATGACTTGTTCAGGATTATTATTTATCATGCCCAATATTCCCCCTAATTCAATTTAGTATATTCAAGTTTAATTTTTTTAAACACTTGAACATTAAAATTAGAGACGTTATTGGGAATAATTTCCAAATTACATAATTTAAAGGCTAAACATAGCGATCTGTCCTCAAATTATTAGTTAGCACACTGTAGATATCTGCCAGATAATTCCTCCGCAGACTAAGGCTCATCAAGGAGGAGAGCTTCGGGCCCAGCTCCACTAGTGAGAGCCGCACTCTCCCAAGCTTGGGCTCCACCGAGGAGCAGAACACCAGGCCGAGCCCCACTAGCGAGAGCTCACTCTCCCAGGCTCGGGTTCATGCAAGAGTCAACACCATGAGCTGAGCCCCACTAGTGAGAGGATAAAATACATTAAATTCAGGTAAGTTATTGTGAATAATTTTCAAATTACATAATTTAAAGGCTAAACATAGTTAACTGTTCCCAAATTATTAGTTAGCACACTGTATATATCTGCCAGATAATTCCTCCGCAGACTAGGGCTCAACAAGGAGGAGAGCTTCGGGCCCAGCTCCACTAGTGAGAGCCGCACTCTCCCAAGCTTGGGCTCCACCGAGGAGCAGAACAACAAGCTGAGCCCCACTAGCGAGAGCTGTACTCTCCCAGGCTCGGGTTCCTGCAAGGAGCAACACCATGAGCTGGGCCCTCCTAGTGAGAGGATAGAATACATTAAATTCAGGTAAGTTATTGTGAATAATTTTAAGATTATATAATTTAAAGGCTAAACATAGTGATCTGTCCCCAAATTATGAGTTAGCACACTGTAGATATCTGCCAGATAATTCCTCCGCAGACTAAGGCTCAACAAGGAGGAGAGCTTCGGGCCCAGCTCCACTAGTGAGAGCCGCACTCTCCCAAGCTTGGGCTCCACCGAGGAGCAGAATACCAGGCCGAGCCCCACTAGCGAGAGCTGCACTCTCCCAGGCTCGGGTTCATGCAAGAGTCAACACCATGAGCTGAGCCCCACTAGTGAGAGGATAGAATACATTAAATTCAGGTAAGTTATTGTGAATAATTTTCAAATTACATAATTTAAAGGCTAAACATAGTGAACTGTTCCCAAATTATTAGTTAGCACACTGTATATATCTGCCAGATAATTCCTCCGCAGACTAGGGCTCAACAAGGAGGAGAGCTTCGGGCCCAGCTCCACTAGTGAGAGCCGCACTCTCCCAAGCTTGGGCTCCACCGAGGAGCAGAACAACAAGCTGAGCCCCACTAGCGAGAGCTGTACTCTCCCAGGCTCGGGTTCATGCAAGAGTCAACACCATGAGCTGAGCCCCACTAGTGAGAGGATAGAATACATTAAATTCAGGTAAGTTATTGTGAATAATTTTCAAATTACATAATTTAAAGGCTAAACATAGTGAACTGTTCCCAAATTATTAGTTAGCACACTGTATATATCTGCCAGATAATTCCTCCGCAGACTAGGGCTCAACAAGGAGGAGAGCTTCGGGCCCAGCTCCACTAGTGAGAGCCACACTCTCCCAAGCTTGGGCTCCACCGAGGAGCAGAACAACAAGCTGAGCCCCACTAGCGAGAGCTGTACTCTCCCAGGCTCGGGTTCCTGCAAGGAGCAACACCATGAGCTGAGCCCTCCTAGTGAGAGGATAGAATACATTAAATTCAGGTAAGTTATTGTGAATAATTTTAAGATTATATAATTAAAGGCTAAGCATAGTGATCTATCCCCAAATTATGAGTTAGCACACTGTAGATATCTGCCAGATAATTCCTCCGCAGACTAGGGCTCAACAAGGAGGAGAGCTTCGGGCCCAGCTCCACTAGTGAGAGCCGCACTCTCCCAAGCTTGGGCTCCACCGAGGAGCAGAACACCAGGCCGAGCCCCACTAGCGAGAGCTGCAATCTCCCAGGCTCGGGTTCATGCAAGAGTCAACACCATGAGCTGAGCCCAACTAGTGAGAGGATAGAATACATTAAATTCAGGTAAGTTATTGTGAATAATTTTCAAATTAAATAATTTAAAGGCTAAACATAGTGAACTGTTCCCAAATTATTAGTTAGCACACTGTATATATCTGCCAGATAATTCCTCCGCAGACTAGGGCTCAACAAGGAGGAGAGCTTAAGGCCCAGCTCCACTAGTGAGAGCCGCACTCTCCCAAGCTTGGGCTCCACCGAGGAGCAGAACAACAAGCTGAGCCCCACTAGCGAGAGCTGTACTCTCCCAGGCTCGGGTTCCTGCAAGGAGCAACACCATGAGCTGAGCCCTCCTAGTGAGAGGATAGAATACATTAAATTCAGGTAAGTTATTGTGAATAATTTTCAAATTACATAATTTAAAGGCTAAACATAGTTAACTGTTCCCAAATTATGAGTTAGTCCACTGTAGATATCTGCCAGATAATTCCTCCGCAGACTAAGGCTCAACAAGGAGGAGAGCTTCGGGCCCAGCTCCACTAGTGAGAGCCGCACTCTCCCAAGCTTGGGCTCCACCGAGGAGCAGAACACCAGGCCGAGCCCCACTAGCGAGAGCTGCACTCTCCCAGGCTCGGGTTCATGCAAGAGTCAACACCATGAGCTGAGCACCACTAGTGAGAGGATAGAATACAATAAATTCAGGTAAGTTATTGTGAAAATTTTCAAATTACATAATTTAAAGCCTAAACATAGTGAACTGTTCCCAAATTATTAGTTAGCACACTGTATATATCTGCCAGATAATTCCTCCGCAGACTAGGGCTCAACAAGGAGGAGAGCTTCGGGCCCAGCTCCACTAGTGAGAGCCGCACTCTCCCAAGCTTGGGCTCCACCGAGGAGCAGAACAACAAGCTGAGCCCCACTAGCGAGGGCTGTACTCTCCCAGGCTCGGGTTCCTGCAAGGAGCAACACCATGAGCTGAGCCCTCCTAGTGAGAGAATAGAATACATTAAATTCAGGTAAGTTATTGTGAATAATTTTAAGATTACATAATTTAAAGGCTAAACATAGTGATCTGTCCCCAAATTATGAGTTAGCACACTGTAGATATCTGCCAGATAATTCCTCCGCAGACTAAGGCTCAACAAGGAGGAGAGCTTTGGGCCCAGCTCCACTAGTGAGAGCCGCACTCTCCCAAGCTTGGGCTCCACCGAGGAGCAGAACACCAGGCCGAGCCCCACTAGCGAGAGCTGAACTCTCCCAGGCTCGGGTTCCTGCAAGGAGCAACACCATGAGCTGAGCCCTCCTAGTGAGAGGATAGAATACATTAAATTCAGGTAAGTTATTGTGAATAATTTTCAAATTACATAATTTAAAGGCTAAACATAGTTAACTGTTCCCAAATTATTAGTTAGCACACTGTATATATCTGCCAGATAATTCCTCTGCAGACTAGGGCTCAACAAGGAGGAGAGCTTCGGGCCCAGCTCCACTAGTGAGAGCCGCACTCTCCCAAGCTTGGGCTCCACCGAGGAGCAGAACAACAAGCTGAGCCCCGCTAGCGAGAGCTGTGCTCTCCCAGGCTCGGGTTCCTGCAAGGAGCAACACCATGAGCTGAGCCCTCCTAGTGAGAGGATAGAATACATTAAATTCAGGTAAGTTATTGTGAATAATTTTAAGATTATATAATTTAATGGCTAAACATAGTGATCTGTCCCCAAATTATAAGTTAGCACACTGTAGATATCTGCCAGATAATTCCTCCGCAGACTAAGGCTCAACAAGGAGGAGAGCTTCGGGCCCAGCTCCACTAGTGAGAGCCGCACTCTCCCAAGCTTGGGCTCCACCGAGGAGCAGAACACCAGGCCGAGCCCCACTAGCGAGAGCTGCACTCTCCCAGGCTCGGGTTCATACAAGAGTCAACACCATGAGCTGAGCCCCACTAGTGAGAGGATAGAATACATTAAATTCAGGTAAGTTATTGTGAATAATTTTCAAATTACATAATTTAAAGGCTAAACATAGTTAACTGTTCCCAAATTATTAGTTAGCACACTGTATATATCTGCCAGATAATTCCTCCGCAGACTAGGGCTCAACAAGGAGGAGAGCTTCGGGCCCAGCTCCACTAGTGAGAGCCGCACTCTCCCAAGCTTGGGCTCCACCGAGGAGCAGAACAACAAGCTGAGCCCCACTAGCGAGAGCTGTACTCTCCCAGGCTCGGGTTCCTGCAAGGAGCAACACCATGAGCTGAGGCCTCCTAGTGAGAGAATAGAATACATTAAATTCAGGTAAGTTATTGTGAATAATTTTAAGATTATATAATTTAAAGGCTAAACATAGTGATCTGTCCCCAAATTATGAGTTAGCACACTGTAGATATCTGCCAGATAATTCCTCCGCAGACTAAGGCTCAACAAGGAGGAGAGCTTCGGGCCCAGCTCCACTAGTGAGAGCCGCACTCTCCCAAGCTTGGGCTCCACCGAGGAGCAGAACACCAGGCCGAGCCCCACTAGCGAGAGGTGCACTCTCCCAGGCTCGGGTTCATGCAAGAGTCAACACCATGAGCTGAGCCCCACTAGTGAGAGGATAAAATACATTAAATTCAGGTAAGTTATTGTGAATAATTTTCAAATTACATAATTTAAAGGCTAAACATAGTTAACTGTTCCCAAATTATTAGTTAGCACACTGTATATATCTGCCAGATAATTCCTCCGCAGACTAGGGCTCAACAAGGAGGAGAGCTTCGGGCCCAGCTCCACTAGTGAGAGCCGCACTCTCCCAAGCTTGGGCTCCACCGAGGAGCAGAACAACAAGCTGAGCCCCACTAGCGAGAGCTGTACTCTCCCAGGCTCGGGTTCATGCAAGAGTCAACACCATGAGCTGAGCCCCACTAGTGAGAGGATAGAATACATTAAATTCAGGTAAGTTATTGTGAATAATTTTCAAATTACATAATTTAAAGGCTAAACATAGTTAACTGTTCCCAAATTATTAGTTAGCACACTGTATATATCTGCCAGATAATTCCTCCGCAGACTAGGGCTCAACAAGGAGGAGAGCTTCGGGCCCAGCTCCACTAGTGAGAGCCGCACTCTCCCAAGCTTGGGCTCCACCGAGGAGCAGAACAACAAGCTGAGCCCCACTAGCGAGAGCTGTGCTCTCCCAGGCTCGGGTTCCTGCAAGGAGCAACACCATGAGCTGAGCCCTCCTAGTGAGAGGATAGAATACATTAAATTCAGGTAAGTTATTGTGAATAATTTTAAGATTATATAATTTAAAGGCTAAACATAGTGATCTGTCCCCAAATTATGAGTTAGTCCACTGTAGATATCTGCCAGATAATTCCTCCGCAGACTAAGGCTCAACAAGGAGGAGAGCTTCGGGCCCAGCTCCACTAGTGAGAGCCGCACTCTCCCAAGCTTGGGCTCCACCGAGGAGCAGAACACCAGGCCGAGCCCCACTAGCGAGAGGTGCACTCTCCCAGGCTCGGGTTCATGCAAGAGTCAACACCATGAGCTGAGCCCCACTAGTGAGAGGATAGAATACATTAAATTCAGGTAAGTTATTGTGAATAATTTTCAAATTACATAATTTAAAGGCTAAACATAGTGAACTGTTCCCAAATTATTAGTTAGCACACTGTATATATCTGCCAGATAATTCCTCCGCAGACTAGGGCTCAACAAGGAGGAGAGCTTCGGGCCCAGCTCCACTAGTGAGAGCCGCACTCTCCCAAGCTTGGGCTCCACCGAGGAGCAGAACAACAAGCTGAGCCCCACTAGCGAGAGCTGTACTCTCCCAGGCTCGGGTTCCTGCAAGGAGCAACACCATGAGCTGATCCCTCCTAGTGAGAGGATAGAATACATTAAATTCAGGTAAGTTATTGTGAATAATTTTAAGATTATATAATTTAAAGGCTAAACATAGTGATCTGTCCCCAAATTATGAGTTAGCACACTGTAGATATCTGCCAGATAATTCCTCCGCAGACTAAGGCTCAACAAGGAGGAGAGCTTCGGGCCCAGCTCCACTAGTGAGAGCCGCACTCTCCCAAGCTTGGGCTCCACCGAGGAGCAGAACACCAGGCCGAGCCCCACTAGCGAGAGCTGCACTCTCCCATGCTCGGGTTCATGCAAGAGTCAACACCATGAGCTGAGCCCCACTAGTGAGAGGATAGAATACATTAAATTCAGGTAAGTTATTGTGAATAATTTTCAAATTACATAATTTAAAGGCTAAACATAGTGAACTGTTCCCAAATTATTAGTTAGCACACTGTATATATCTGCCAGATAATTCCTCCGCAGACTAGGGCTCAACAAGGAGGAGAGCTGGGGGCGGGGCCTGACAGCCGAGCTAGCTAGACACACAAGCTGAGAGCTCTGACCGAAACGAGCCTAAAAGCAACAAATTAAGCCTGTTACCGGGGTTCCAGTAGCCCAATTCAATGATGGCTCACGGCACAAACGGGTGGGAATCAGAGGAGATCGACTCCGAGTTTTTCCGCCGAGGCATGAAGCAACCCGCATTGAGGCCTAGCGCGGACGGCGGCCTAACGGCTGGGAGAGACGGCCGCTCTCCTGCCGTGGGGAACGCGCCAAGCGACTACCATCCCGACGCCCTGCTTCCCCCCCCTATGGACCGGTGGGGGTCATCCCGGTCCCAGCTGGAGAGACTCTCGCACCAACAACGGGGGAGTACTCAGCCTAAGTGTGGGCCGCATGCTACACCCAAGATGGCCGCCGAGCCACTACCTCCGAAGTCCCAGGAGAACCCAGAAGCCTGGAGGGAGCGATTTAATGCCAACTTTGACCGCATATGCCAAGAATTTTGGAGACGCCTGGAGTGCAGACTTCCCCACAGCAACCCACCTACAGCACAAGAGAAGCCGGCGGATGAAAAAGCCCGCAGACCCGGCATGAGGCCAGAGCCCAACAAAATGGCGCGCCTACCCTGCCGCCCGACATACCAGCGGACACTGTGGACTTTGAAATGCCAGGTACCACTACACTCCTGTAGCCCAATCTCCCACCTCCAAAAAGCCAAACGACCGAGACCTGCCCTAAAGCTCCACTCTGCCCCATCAGCAGTTACCCAGAGGCCTTATAGCCAGCCACCGTGTACCCAGAGAAAGGGGCCAAATCCAGGGTGGATACCCGGAAACCTCAGACTGCAACGACAATACTCGGCCTCACCATCCATAGAGCAACCTGAGCACCCTTCTCACCTCTCCATGCCACAGCTGCGGGCTCCCTGGACACCAGCTACACCTCAAGGCATCATCACACCCAGGACTGGCAAGGGTTAAGCAGGACTTAGCCACAACACAGCAAACACACAGCAACTATAGCATAATTTAGCGCTGTTAATCTTAGCATTGTACATAACTAATGATATATCCACTGCTTAACTGTAAGATGCCTTGTTTAAATTGCTGCCCACAAAACCAGATATGGGACCAAGCTTAGCCACTCCCTCACACTGATTGTTTTAGCTACTCCAGCTTCATATTGTCTAGCCTGTATAGCCTGCAAGCTATCTACCTTAAAAACGAGCCACTAGTTTAATCAACAAAAATAGCTCGACTAACTCATGCTGTACCTACAAACCTGTTGTTAGCTTAATCGTTTACTATAATATAAAACTTCATGCTGTTTTACTAAATGATGCAAGTATTAGTTCTAATAGCCCTAAAAGTTGTCTAACATGTATCATTGATTGTGCAGCAAGTGCTCGCATTTGCTGTTGAGGCAATGCAGGATGCAATGTAACCTCATGCATGTTCAAAAATAAAGAATTAAAAAAAAAAAAACAAGGAGGAGAGCTTCGGGCCCAGCTCCACTAGTGAGAGCCGCACTCTCCCAAGCTTGGGCTCCACCGAGGAGCAGAACAACAAGCTGAGCCCCACTAGCGAGAGCTGTACTCTCCCAGGCTCGGGTTCATGCAAGAGTCAACACCATGAGCTGAGCCCCACTAGTGAGAGGATAGAATACATTAAATTCAGGTAAGTTATTCTGAATAATTTTCAAATTACATAATTTAAAGGCTAAACATAGTTAACTGTTCCCAAATTATTAGTTAGCACACTGTATATGTCTGCCAGATAATTCCTCCGCAGACTAGGGCTCAACAAGGAGGAGAGCTTAGGGCCCAGCTCCACTAGTGAGAGCCGCACTCTCCCAAGCTTGGGCTCCACCGAGGAGCAGAACAACAAGCTGAGCCCCACTAGCGAGAACTGTACTCTCCCAGGCTCGGGTTCCTGCAAGGAGCAACACCATGAGCTGTGAGCCCTCCTAGTGAGAGGATAGAATACATTAAATTCAGGTAAGTTATTGTGAATAATTTTAAGATTATATAATTTAAAGGCTAAACATAGTGATCTGTCCCCAAATTATGAGTTGGCACACTGTAGATATCTGCCAGATAATTCCTCCGCAGACTAAGGCTAAACAAGGAGGAGAGCTTCGGGCCCAGCTCCACTAGTGAGAGCCACACTCTCCCAAGCTTGGGCTCCACCGAGGAGCAGAACACCAGGCCGAGCCCCACTAGCGAGAGCTGCACTCTCCCAGGCTCGGGTTCATGCAAGAGTCAACACCATGAGCTGAGCCCCACTAGTGAGAGGATAGAATACATTAAATTCAGGTAAATTATTGTGAATAATTTTCAAATTACATAATTTAAAGGCTAAACATAGTGAACTGTTCCCAAATTATTAGTTAGCACACTGTATATATCTGCCAGATAATTCCTCCGCAGACTAGGGCTCAACAAGGAGGAGAGCTTCGGGCCCAGCTCCACTAGTGAGAGCCGCACTCTCCCAAGCTTGGGCTCCGCCGAGGAGCAGAACACCAGGCCGAGCCCCACTAGTGAGAGCTGCACTCTCCCAGGCTCAGGTTCATGCAAGAGTCAACACCATGAGCTGAGCCCCACTAGTGAGAGGATAGAATACATTAAATTCAGGTAAGTTATTGTGAATAATTTTCAAATTACATAATTTAAAGGCTAAACATAGTGAACTGTTCCCAAATTATTAGTTAGCACACTGTATATATCTGCCAGATAATTCCTCCGCAGACTAGGGCTCAACAAGGAGGAGAGCTTCGGGCCCAGCTCCACTAGTGAGAGCCGCACTCTCCCAAGCTTGGGCTCCACCGAGGAGCAGAACAACAAGCTGAGCCCCACTAGCGAGAGCTGTACTCTCCCAGGCTCGGGTTCCTGCAAGGAGCAACACCATGAGCTGAGCCCTCCTAGAGAGAGGATAGAATACATTAAATTCAGGTAAGTTATTGTGAATAATTTTAAGATTATATAATTTAAAGGCTAAACATAGTGATCTGTCCCCAAATTATGAGTTAGCACACTGTATATATCTGCCAGATAATTCCTCCGCAGACTAGGGCTCAACAAGGAGGAGAGCTTCGGGCCCAGCTCCACTAGTGAGAGCCGCACTCTCCCAAGCTTGGGCTCCACCGAGGAGCAGAACACCAGGCCGAGCCCCACTAGCGAGAGCTGCACTCTCCCAGGCTCGGGTTCATGCAAGAGTCAACACCATGAGCTGAGCCCCACTAGTTAGAGGATAGAATACATTAAATTCATGTAAGTTATTGTGAATAATTTTCAAATTACATAATTTAAAGGCTAAACATAGTGAACTGTTCCCAATTTATTAGTTAGCACACTGTATATATCTGCCAGATAATTCCTCCGCAGACTAGGACTCAACAACGAGGAGAGCTTCGGGCCCAGCTCCACTAGCGAGAGCTGTACTCTCCCAGGCTCGGGTTCCTGCAAGGAGCAACACCATGAGCTGAGCCCTCCTAGTGAGAGGATAGAATACATTAAATTCAGGTAAGTTATTGTGAATAATTTTAAGATTAGATAATTTAAAGGCTAAACATAGTGATCTGTCCCCAAATTTTGAGTTAGCACACTGTAGATATCTGCCAGATAATTCCTCCGCCGACTAAGGCTCAACAAGGAGGAGAGCTTCGGGCCCAGCTCCACTAGTGAGAGCCGCACTCTCCCAAGCTTGGGCTCCACCGAGGAGCAGAACACCAGGCCGAGCCCCACTAGCGAGAGCTGCACTCTCCCATGCTCGGGTTCATGCAAGAGTCAACACCATGAGCTGAGCCCCACTAGTGAGAGGATAGAATACATTAAATTCAGGTAAGTTATTGTGAATAATTTTCAAATTACATAATTTAAAGGCTAAACATAGTGAACTGTTCCCAAATTATTAGTTAGCACACTGTATATATCTGCCAGATAATTCCTCCGCAGACTAGGACTCAACAACGAGGAGAGCTTCGGGCCCAGCTCCACTAGTGAGAGCCGCACTCTCCCAAGCTTGGGCTCCACCGAGGAGCAGAACAACAAGCTGAGCCCCACTAGCGAGAGCTGCACTCTCCCAGGCTCGGTGTCCTGCGAGGAGCAACACCATGAGCTGAGCCCCCACTAGTGAGAGGATAGAATACATTCAATTCAGGTAAGTTATTGTGAATAATTTCCAAATTACATCATTTAAAAGCTAAACATAGTGAACTGTTCACAAATTATTAGTTAGCACACTGTATATATCTGCCAGATAATTCCTCCGCAGACTAAGGCTCAACAAGGAGGAGAGCTTCGGGCCCAGCTCCACTAGTGAGAGCCGCACTCTCCCAAGCTTGGGCTCCACCGAGGAGCAGAACACCAGGCCGAGCCCCACTAGCGAGAGCTGCACTCTCCCAGGCTCGGGTTCATGCAAGAGTAAACACCATGAGCTGAGCCCCACTAGTGAGAGGATAGAATACATTAAATTCAGGTAAGTTATTGTGAATAATTTTCAAATTACATAATTTAAAGACTAAACATAGTTAACTGTTCCCAAATTATTAGTTAGCACACTATATATATCTGCCAGATAATTCCTCCGCAGACTAGGGCTCACCAAGGAGGAGAGCTTCGGGCCCAGCTCCACTAGTGAGAGCCGCACTCTCCCAAGCTTGGGCTCCACCGAGGAGCAGAACACCAGGCCGAGCCCCACTAGCGAGAGCTGCACTCTCCCAGGCTCGGGTTCATGCAAGAGTCAACACCATGAGCTGAGCCCCACTAGTGAGAGGATAGAATACATTAAATTCAGGTAAGTTATTGTGAATAATTTTCAAATTACATAATTTAAAGGCTAAACATAGTTAACTGTTCCCAAATTATTAGTTAGCACACTGTATATATCTGCCAGATAATTCCTCCGCAGACTAGGGCTCAACAAGGAGGAGAGCTTCGGGCCCAGCTCCACTAGTGAGAGCCGCACTCTCCCAAGCTTGGGCTCCACCGAGGAGCAGAACACCAGGCCGAGCCCCACTAGCGAGAGCTGCACTCTCCCAGGCTCGGGTTCATGCAAGAGTCAACACCATGAGCTGAGCCCCACTAGTGAGAGGATAGAATACATTAAATTCAGGTAAGTTATTGTGAATAATTTTCAAATTACATAATTTAAAGGCTAAACATAGTGAACTGTTCCCAAATTATTAGTTAGCACACTGTATATATCTGCCAGATAATTCCTCCGCAGACTAGGGCTCAACAAGGAGGAGAGCTTCGGGCCCAGCTCCACTAGTGAGAGCCGCACTCTCCCAAGCTTGGGCTCCACCGAGGAGCAGAACAACAAGCTGAGCCCCACTAGCGAGAGCTGTACTCTCCCAGGCTCGGGTTCCTGCAAGGAGCAACACCATGAGCTGAGCCCTCCTAGAGAGAGGATAGAATACATTAAATTCAGGTAAGTTATTGTGAATAATTTTAAGATTATATAATTTAAAGGCTAAACATAGTGATCTGTCCCCAAATTATGAGTTAGCACACTGTATATATCTGCCAGATAATTCCTCCGCAGACTAGGGCTCAACAAGGAGGAGAGCTTCGGGCCCAGCTCCACTAGTGAGAGCCGCACTCTCCCAAGCTTGGGCTCCACCGAGGAGCAGAACACCAGGCCGAGCCCCACTAGCGAGAGCTGCACTCTCCCAGGCTCGGGTTCATGCAAGAGTCAACACCATGAGCTGAGCCCCACTAGTTAGAGGATAGAATACATTAAATTCATGTAAGTTATTGTGAATAATTTTCAAATTACATAATTTAAAGGCTAAACATAGTGAACTGTTCCCAAATTATTAGTTAGCACACTGTATATATCTGCCAGATATTTCCTCCACAGACTAGGACTCAACAACGAGGAGAGCTTCGGGCCCAGCTCCACTAGTGAGAGCCACACTCTCCCAAGCTTGGGTTCCACCGAGGAGCAGAACAACAAGCAGAGCCCCACTAGCGAGAGCTGTACTCTCCCAGGCTCGGGTTCCTGCAAGGAGCAACACCATGAGCTGAGCCCTCCTAGTGAGAGGATAGAATACATTAAATTCAGGTAAGTTATTGTGAATAATTTCCAAATTACATCATTTAAAAGCTAAACATAGTGAACTGTTCACAAATTATTAGTTAGCATACTGTAGATTTCTGCCAGATAATTCCTCCGCAGACTAAGGCTCAACAAGGAGGAGAGCTTCGGGCCCAGCTCCACTAGTGAGAGCCGCACTCTCCCAAGCTTGAGCTCCACCGAGGAGCAGAACACCAGGCCGAGCCCCACTAGCGAGAGCTGCACTCTCCCAGGCTCGGGTTCATGCAAGAGTCAACACCATGAGCTGAGTCCCACTAGTGAGAGGATAGAATACATTAAATTCAGGTAAGTTATTGTGAATAATTTTCAAATTACATAATTTAAAGGCTAAACATAGTTAACTGTTCCCAAATTATTAGTTAGCACACTGTATATATCTGCCAGATAATTCCTCCGCAGACTAGGGCTCAACAAGGAGGAGAGCTTTGGGCCCAGCTCCACTAGTGAGAGCCGCACTCTCCCAAGCTTGGGCTCCACCGACGAGCAGAACACCAGGCCGAGCCCCACTAGCGAGAGCTGCACTCTCCCAGGCTCGGGTTCATGCAAGAGTCAACACCATGAGCTGAGCCCCACTAGTGAGAGGATAGAATACATTAAATTCAGGTAAGTTATTGTGAATAATTTTCAAATTACATACCGTATATACTCGAGTATAAGCCGAGTTTTTCAACCCATTTTTTGGGCTGAAAAACCCCAACTCGGCTTATACTCGAGTCAGAGTCTGTATTATGGCAATTTGCATTGCCATAATACAGACTGGGGGGAGAGGGGGGCTGGCAGAGCTGTACTTACCTCTCCTGCAGCTCCTGTCAGCTCTCTCCTCCTCCGCGCCGTCCGTTCAGCACCTCGGTCAGCTCCCAGTGTAAGTCTCGCGAGAGCCGCGGCTCTCGCGAGACTTACACTGGGAGCTGACAGAGGGAGCTGCACAGACCGCGCGGAGGAGGAGAGAGCTGACAGGAGCTGCAGGAGAGGCAAGTACAGCTCTGCCAGCCCCCCTCTCCCCTCACTGAACTGCCACTGGACCACCAGGGAAGGAGCCCCCCTCCCTGCTATGTATCAAGCAGGGAGGGGGGACGAAAAAAAAATAAGAAATAATAATAAAAAATTAATAATAACAAAAAAAAAGAGGTATAAGGACAACTATGGGAGGGAGGGGGGGTATAAGGACCACTATGGGAGGGAGGGGGGGGGGATAAGGACCACTATGGGAGGGAGGGGGGGGGATAAGGACCACTATGGGAGGGAGGGGGGGATAAGGACCACTATGGGAGGGAGGGGGGGGATAAGGACCACTATGGGAGGGAGGGGGGTATAAGGACCACTATGGGAGGGGGGGGATAAGGACCACTATGGGAGGGGGGGGGATAAGGACCACTATGGGAGGGAGGGGGGATAAGGACCACTATGGGAGGGAGGGGGTGGGATAAGGACCACTATGGGAGGGAGGGGGGGTATAAGGACCACTATGGGAGGGTGGGGGGGGATAAGGACCACTATGGGAGGGAGGGGGTATAAGGACCACTATGGGAGGGAGGGGGGGGATAAGGACCACTATGGGAGGGAGGGGGGTATAAGGACCACTATGGGAGGGAGAGGGGGGGATAAGGACCACTATGGGAGGGAGGGGGGGTATAAGGACCACTATGGGAGGGAGGGGGGGGTATATGGACCACTATGGGAGGGATGGGGGGGGATATGGACCACTATGGGAGGGATGGGGGGGGATAAGGACCACTATGAGAGGGAGGGGGTGGGATAAGGACCACTAGGGGAGGGGAGGGTAAGGACCACTAGGGGAGGGGTGAGTCAGGACCACTGGGGGGGGGGTGAAGGAACACGGGGATGGGGAGGTAAGGACCACTGAGGGAGGAGGAGGGGAAGTCAGGACATATGGGGGGGGAGGGGGCGGCAAAATGTTTTTTGCCTACGGCGGCAAATATCCTTGCACCGGCCCTGCACACACTGCATTCATACACACACACACTGCATTCATGCACACACACACTGCACTCGCACACACACTGCACTCGCACACACACTGCACTCGCACACACGCTGCACTCATACACACACGCTGCACTCATACACACACGCTGCACTCACACACACACACATACGCACACACTGCATTCATTATACACACACTGTAAATAAATATTCAATTAATATATTTTTTTTAGGATCTAATTTTATTTAGAAATTTACCAGTAGCTGCTGCATTTCCCACCCTAGTCTTATACTCGAGTCAATAAGTTTTCCCAGTTTTTTGGGATAAAATTAGGGGCCTCGGCTTATATTCGGGTCGGCTTATACTCTAGTATATACGGTAATTTAAAGGCTAAACATAGTTAACTGTTCCCAAATTATTAGTTAGCACACTGTATATATCTGCCAGATAATTCCTCCGCAGACTAGGGCTCAACAAGGAGGAGAGCTTCGGGCCCAGCTCCACTAGTGAGAGCCGCACTCTCCCAAGCTTGGGCTCCACCGAGGAGCAGAACACCAGGCCGAGCCCCACAAGTGAGAGCAGCACTCTCCCAGGCTCGGGTTCATGCAAGAGTCAACACCATGAGCTGAGCCCCACTAGTGAGAGGATAGAATACATTAAATTCATGTAAGTTATTGTGAATAATTTTCAAATTACATAATTTAAAGGCTAAACATAGTGAACTGTTCCCAAATTATTAGTTAGCACACTGTATATATCTGCCAGATAATTCCTCCGCAGACTAGGACTCAACAACGAGGAGAGCTTCGGGCCCAGCTCCACTAGTGAGAGCCGCACTCTCCCAAGCTTGGGTTCCACCGAGGAGCAGAACAACAAGCTGAGCCCCACTAGCGAGAGCTGTACTCTCCCAGGCTCGGGTTCCTGCAAGGAGCAACACCATGAGCTGAGCCCTCCTAGTGAGAGGATATAATACATTAAATTCAGGTAAGTTATTGTGAATAATTTCCAAATTACATCATTTAAAAGCTAAACATAGTGAACTGTTCACAAATTATTAGTTAGCACACTGTAGATTTCTGCCAGATAATTCCTCCGCAGACTAAGGCTCAACAAGGAGGAGAGCTTCGGGCCCAGCTCCACTAGTGAGAGCCGCACTCTCCCAAGCTTGGGCTCCACGGAGGAGCAGAACACCAGGCCGAGCCCCACTAGTGAGAGCTGCACTCTCCCAGGCTCGGGTTCCTGCAAGGAGCAGCACCATGAGCTGAGCCCTCCTAGTGAGAGGATAGAATACATTAAATTCAGGTAAGTTATTGTGAATAATTTTAAGATTATATAATTTAAAGGCTAAACATAGTGATCTGTCCCCAAATTATGAGTTAGCACACTGTAGATATCTGCCAGATAATTCCTCCGCAGACTAAGGCTCAAATAGGAGGAGAGCTTCGGGCCCAGCTCCACTAGTGAGAGCCACACTCTCCCAAGCTTGGGCTCCACCGAGGAGCAGAACACCAGGCCGAGCCCCACTAGTGAGAGCTGCACACTCCCAGGCTCGGGTTCATGCAAGAGTCAACACCATGAGCTGAGCCCCACTAGTGAGAGGATAGAATACATTAAATTCATGTAAGTTATTGTGAATAATTTTCAAATTACATAATTTAAAGGCTAAACATAGTGAACTGTTCCCAAATTATTAGTTAGCACACTGTATATATCTGCCAGATAATTCCTCCGCAGACTAGGACTCAACAACGAGGAGAGCTTCGGGCCCAGCTCCACTAGTGAGAGCCGTACTCTCCCAAGCTTGGGTTCCACCGAGGAGCAGAACACCAGGCCGAGCCCCACTAGCGAGAGCTGCACTCTCCCAGGCTCGGGTTCATGCAAGAGTCAACACCATGAGCTGAGCCCCACTAGTGAGAGGATAGAATACATTAAATTCAGGTAAGTTATTGTGAATAATTTTCAAATTAAATAATTTAAAGGCTAAACATTGTGAACTGTTCCCAAATTATTAGTTAGCACACTGTATATATCTGCCAGATAATTCCTACGCAGACTAGGGCTCAAAAAGGAGGAGAGCTACGGGCACAGCTCCAGTAGTGAGAGCCGCACTCTCCCAAGCTTGGGCTCCACCGAGGAGGAGAACACCAGGCCGAGCCCCACTAGTGAGAGCTGCACTCTCCCAGGCTCGGGTTCATGCAAGAGTCAACACCATGAGCTGAGCCCCACTAGTGAGAGGATAGAATACATTAAATTCAGGTAAGTTATTGTGAATAATTTTCAATTTACATAATTTAAAGGCTAAACATAGTGAACTGTTCCCAAATTATTAGTTAGCACACTGTATATATCTGCCAGATAATTCCTCCGCAGACTAGGGCTCAACAAGGAGGAGAGCTTAAGGCCCAGCTCCACTAGTGAGAGCCGCACTCTCCCAAGCTTGGGCTCCACCGAGGAGCAGAACACCAGGCCGAGCCCCACTAGCGAGAGCTGTACTCTCCCAGGCTCGGGTTCCTGCAAGGAGCAACACCATGAGCTGAGCCCTCCTAGTGAGAGAATAGAATACATTAAATTCAGGTAAGTTATTGTGAATAATTTTAAGATTACATAATTTAAAGGCTAAACATAGTGATCTGTCCCCAAATTATGAGTTAGCACACTGTAGATATCTGCCAGATAATTCCTCCGCAGACTAAGGCTCAACAAGGAGGAGAGCTTTGGGCCCAGCTCCACTAGTGAGAGCCGCACTCTCCCAAGCTTGGGCTCCACCGAGGAGCAGAACACCAGGCCGAGCCCCACTAGCGAGAGCTGTACTCTCCCAGGCTCGGGTTCCTGCAAGGAGCAACACCATGAGCTGAGCCCTCCTAGTGAGAGGATAGAATACATTAAATTCAGGTAAGTTATTGTGAATAATTTTAAGATTATATAATTTAAAGGCTAAGCATAGTGAACTGCCCCTAAATTATTACTTAACACACTGAATATATCTCCCGGTTTTCAGCCAGATTTGATTTGACTAAATATTAGAATTGACAATCTGTTCTGAATCTAACCATATTTATTTAATTGTGAATGGATAGGCATAATAGTGAATACGCTTCCTTTTTGTAAACAGTGTGTTGACCAAATTACCAAATATTTACATTTCTATAGTGTATAGAATTATGACTTGTTCAGGATTATTATTTATCATGCCCAATATTCCCCCTAATTCAATTTAGTATATTCAAGTTTAATTTTTTTAAACACTTGAACATTAAAATTAGAGACGTTATTGGGAATAATTTCCAAATTACATAATTTAAAGGCTAAACATAGCGATCTGTCCTCAAATTATTAGTTAGCACACTGTAGATATCTGCCAGATAATTCCTCCGCAGACTAAGGCTCATCAAGGAGGAGAGCTTCGGGCCCAGCTCCACTAGTGAGAGCCGCACTCTCCCAAGCTTGGGCTCCACCGAGGAGCAGAACACCAGGCCGAGCCCCACTAGCGAGAGCTCACTCTCCCAGGCTCGGGTTCATGCAAGAGTCAACACCATGAGCTGAGCCCCACTAGTGAGAGGATAAAATACATTAAATTCAGGTAAGTTATTGTGAATAATTTTCAAATTACATAATTTAAAGGCTAAACATAGTTAACTGTTCCCAAATTATTAGTTAGCACACTGTATATATCTGCCAGATAATTCCTCCGCAGACTAGGGCTCAACAAGGAGGAGAGCTTCGGGCCCAGCTCCACTAGTGAGAGCCACACTCTCCCAAGCTTGGGCTCCACCGAGGAGCAGAACAACAAGCTGAGCCCCACTAGCGAGAGCTGTACTCTCCCAGGCTCGGGTTCCTGCAAGGAGCAACACCATGAGCTGAGCCCTCCTAGTGAGAGGATAGAATACATTAAATTCAGGTAAGTTATTGTGAATAATTTTAAGATTATATAATTTAAAGGCTAAGCATAGTGATCTATCCCCAAATTATGAGTTAGCACACTGTAGATATCTGCCAGATAATTCCTCCGCAGACTAAGGCTCAACAAGGAGGAGAGCTTCGGGCCCAGCTCCACTAGTGAGAGCCGCACTCTCACAAGCTTGGGCTCCACCGAGGAGCAGAACAACAAGCTGAGCCCCACTAGCGAGAGCTGTACTCTCCCAGGCTCGGGTTCATGCAAGAGTCAACACCATGAGCTGAGCCCCACTAGTGAGAGGATAGAATACATTAAATTCAGGTAAGTTATTGTGAATAATTTTCAAATTACATAATTTAAAGGCTAAACATAGTGAACTGTTCCCAAATTATTAGTTAGCACACTGTATATATCTGCCAGATAATTCCTCCGCAGACTAGGGCTCAACAAGGAGGAGAGCTTCGGGCCCAGCTCCACTAGTGAGAGCCACACTCTCCCAAGCTTGGGCTCCACCGAGGAGCAGAACAACAAGCTGAGCCCCACTAGCGAGAGCTGTACTCTCCCAGGCTCGGGTTCCTGCAAGGAGCAACACCATGAGCTGAGCCCTCCTAGTGAGAGGATAGAATACATTAAATTCAGGTAAGTTATTGTGAATAATTTTAAGATTATATAATTAAAGGCTAAGCATAGTGATCTATCCCCAAATTATGAGTTAGCACACTGTAGATATCTGCCAGATAATTCCTCCGCAGACTAAGGCTCAACAAGGAGGAGAGCTTCGGGCCCAGCTCCACTAGTGAGAGCCGCACTCTCCCAAGCTTGGGCTCCACCGAGGAGCAGAACACCAGGCCGAGCCCCACTAGCGAGAGCTGCACTCTCCCAGGCTCGGGTTCATGCAAGAGTCAACACCATGAGCTGAGCCCAACTAGTGAGAGGATAGAATACATTAAATTCAGGTAAGTTATTGTGAATAATTTTCAAATTAAATAATTTAAAGGCTAAACATAGTGAACTGTTCCCAAATTATTAGTTAGCACACTGTATATATCTGCCAGATAATTCCTCCGCAGACTAGGGCTCAACAAGGAGGAGACCTTCGGGCCCAGCTCCACTAGTGAGAGCCGCACTCTCCCAAGCTTGGGCTCCACCGAGGAGCAGAACACCAGGCCGAGCCCCACTAGTGAGAGCTGCATTCTCCCAGGCTCGGGTTTATGCAAGAGTCAACACCACGAGCTGAGCCCCACTAGTGAGAGGATAGAATACATTAAATTCAGGTAAGTTATTGTGAATAATTTTCAAATTACATAATTTAAAGGCTAAACATAGTGAACTGTTCCCAAATTATTAGTTAGCACACTGTATATATCTGCCAGATAATTCCTCTGCAGACTAGGGCTCAACAAGGAGGAGAGCTTCGGGCCCAGCTCCACTAGTAAGAGCCGCACTCTCCCAAGCTTGGGCTCCACCGAGGAGCAGAACAACAAGCTGAGCCCCACTAGCGAGAGCTGTACTCTCCCAGGCTCGGGTTCCTGCAAGGAGCAACACCATGAGCTGAGCCCTCCTAGTGAGAGGATAGAATACATTCAATTCAGGTAAGTTATTGTGAATAATTTTAAGATTATATAATTTAAAGGCTAAACATAGTGATCTGTACCCAAATTATGAGTTAGCACACTGTAGATATCTGCCAGATAATTCCTCCGCAGACTAAGGCTCAACAAGGAGGAGAGCTTTGGGCCCAGCTCCACTAGTGAGAGCCGCACTCTCCCAAGCTTGGGCTCCACCGAGGAGCAGAACACCAGGCCGAGCCCCACTAGCGAGAGCTGCACTCTCCCAGGCTCGGGTTCATGCAAGAATCAACACCATGAGCTGAGCCCCACTAGTGAGAGGATAGAATACATTAAATTCAGGTAAGTTATTGAGAATAATTTTCAAATTGCCGAGCCCCACTAGCGAGAGCTGCACTCTCCCAGGCTCGGGTTCATGCAAGAGTCAACACCACGAGCTGAGCCCCACTAGTGAGAGGATAGAATACATTAAATTCAGGTAAGTTATTGTGAATAATTTTCAAATTACATAATTTAAAGGCTAAACATAGTTAACTGTTCCCAAATTATTAGTTAGCACACTGTATATATCTGCCAGATAATTCCTCCGCAGACTAGGGCTCAACAAGTAGGAGAGCTTCGGGCCCAGCTCCACTAGTGAGAGCCGCACTCTCCCAAGCTTGGGCTCCACCGAGGAGCAGAACACCAGGCCGAGCCCCACTAGTGAGAGCTGCACTCTCCCAGGCTCGGGTTCATGCAAGAGTCAACACCATGAGCTGAGCCCCACTAGTGAGAGGATAGAATACATTAAATTCCGGTAAGTTATTGTGAATAATTTTCAAATTACATAATTTAAAGGCTAAACATAGTGAACTGTTCCCAAATTATTAGTTAGCACACTGTATATATCTGCCAGATAATTCCTCCGCAGACTAGGGCTCAACAAGGAGGAGAGCTTCGGGCCCAGCTCCACTAGTGAGAGCCGCACTCTCCCAAGCTTGGGCTCCACCGAGGAGCAGAACACCAGGCTGAGCCCCACTAGCGAGAGCTGCACTCTCCCAGGCTCGGGTTCATGCAAGAGTCAACACCATGAGCTGAGCCCCACTAGTGAGAGGATAGAATACATTAAATTCAGGTAAGTTATTGTGAATAATTTTCAAATTACATAATTTAAAGGCTAAACATAGTGAACTGTTCCCAAATTATTAGTTAGCACACTGTATATATCTGCCAGATAATTCCTCCGCAGACTAGGGCTCAACAAGGAGGAGAGCTTCGGGCCCAGCTCCACTAGTGAGAGCCGCACTCTCCCAAGCTTGGGCTCCACCGAGGAGCAGAACACCAGGCCGAGCCCCACTAGTGAGAGCTGCACTCTCCCAGGCTCGGGTTCATGCAAGAGTCAACACCACGAGCTGAGCCCCACTAGTGAGAGGATAGAATACATTAAATTCAGGTAAGTTATTGTGAATAATTTTCAAATTACATAATTTAAAGGCTAAACATAGTGAACTGTTCCCAAATTATTAGTTAGCACACTGAATATATCTGCC
This sequence comes from Pelobates fuscus, assembly GCF_036172605.1. Lineage (NCBI taxonomy): Eukaryota > Metazoa > Chordata > Amphibia > Anura > Pelobatidae > Pelobates > Pelobates fuscus. The sequence goes on along the minus strand of NC_086329.1, from coordinate 98,481,139 downwards.
AGATAATTCCTCCGCAGACTAGGGCTCAACAAGGAGGAGAGCTTCGGGCCCAGCTCCACTAGTGAGAGCCGCACTCTCCCAAGCTTGGGCTCCACCGAGGAGCAGAACACCAGGCCGAGCCCCACTAGTGAGAGCTGCACTCTCCAAGGCTCGGGTTCCTGCAAGGAGCAGCACCATGAGCTGAGCCCTCCTAGTGAGAGGATAGAATACATTAAATTCAGGTAAGTTATTGTGAATAATTTTAAGATTATAAAATTTAAAGGCTAAACATAGTGAACTGTTCACAAATTATTAGTTAGCACACTGTAGATATCTGCCAGATAATTCCTCCGCAGACTAAGGCTCAACAAGGAGGAGAGCTTCGGGCCCAGCTCCACTAGTGAGAGCCGCACTCTCCCAAGCTTGGGCTCCACCGAGGAGCAGAACACCAGGCCGAGCCCCACTAGCGAGAGCTGCACTCTCCCAGGCTCGGGTTCATGCAAGAGTCAACACCATGAGCGGAGCCCCACTAGTGAGAGGATAGAATACATTCAATTCAGGTAAGTTATTGTGAATAATTTTCAAATTACATAATTTAAAGGCTAAACATAGTTAACTGTTCCCAAATTATTAGTTAGCACACTGTATATATCTGCCAGATAATTCCTCCGCAGACTAGGGCTCAACAAGGAGGAGAGCTTCGGGCCCAGCTCCACTAGTGAGAGCCGCACTCTCCCAAGCTTGGGCTCCACCGAGGAGCAGAACACCAGGCCGAGCCCCACTAGTGAGAGCTGCACTCTCCCAGGCTCGGGTTCATGCAAGAGTCAACACCACGAGTTGAGCCCCACTAGTGAGAGGATAGAATACATTAAATTCAGGTAAGTTATTGTGAATAATTTTCAAATTACATAATTTAAAGGCTAAACATAGTGAACTGTTCCCAAATTATTAGTTAGCACACTGTATATATCTGCCAGATAATTCCTCCGCAGACTAGGGCTCAACAAGGAGGAGAGCTTCGGGCCCAGCTCCACTAGTGAGAGCCGCACTCTCCCAAGCTTGGGCTCCACCGAGGAGCAGAACACCAGGCCGAGCCCCACTAGTGAGAGCTGCACTCTCCCAGGCTCGGGTTCATGCAAGAGTCAACACCACGAGCTGAGCCCCACTAGTGAGAGGATAGAATACATTAAATTCAGGTAAGTTATTGTGAATAATTTTCAAATTACATAATTTAAAGGCTAAACATAGTGAACTGTTCCCAAATTATTAGTTAGCACACTGTATATATCTGCCAGATAATTCCTCCGCAGACTAGGGCTCAACAAGGAGGAGAGCTTCGGGCCCAGCTCCACTAGTGAGAGCCGCACTCTCCCAAGCTTGGGCTCCACCGAGGAGCAGAACACCAGGCCGAGCCCCACTAGTGAGAGCTGCACTCTCCCAGGCTCGGGTTCCTGCAAGGAGCAGCACCATGAGCTGAGCCCTCCTAGTGAGAGGATAGAATACATTAAATTCAGGTAAGTTATTGTGAATAATTTTAAGATTATAAAATTTAAAGGCTAAACATAGTGAACTGTTCACAAATTATTAGTTAGCACACTGTAGATATCTGCCAGATAATTCCTCCGCAGACTAAGGCTCAACAAGGAGGAGAGCTTCGGGCCCAGCTCCACTAGTGAGAGCCGCACTCTCCCAAGCTTGGGCTCCACCGAGGAGCAGAACACCAGGCCGAGCCCCACTAGCGAGAGCTGCACTCTCCCAGGCTCGGGTTCATGCAAGAGTCAACACCATGAGCGGAGCCCCACTAGTGAGAGGATAGAATACATTCAATTCAGGTAAGTTATTGTGAATAATTTTCAAATTACATAATTTAAAGGCTAAACATAGTTAACTGTTCCCAAATTATTAGTTAGCACACTGTATATATCTGCCAGATAATTCCTCCGCAGACTAGGGCTCAACAAGGAGGAGAGCTTCGGGCCCAGCTCCACTAGTGAGAGCCGCACTCTCCCAAGCTTGGGCTCCACCGAGGAGCAGAACACCAGGCCGAGCCCCACTAGTGAGAGCTGCACTCTCCCAGGCTCGGGTTCATGCAAGAGTCAACACCACGAGTTGAGCCCCACTAGTGAGAGGATAGAATACATTAAATTCAGGTAAGTTATTGTGAATAATTTTCAAATTACATAATTTAAAGGCTAAACATAGTGAACTGTTCCCAAATTATTAGTTAGCACACTGTATATATCTGCCAGATAATTCCTCCGCAGACTAGGGCTCAACAAGGAGGAGAGCTTCGGGCCCAGCTCCACTAGTGAGAGCCGCACTCTCCCAAGCTTGGGCTCCACCGAGGAGCAGAACACCAGGCCGAGCCCCACTAGTGAGAGCTGCACTCTCCCAGGCTCGGGTTCCTGCAAGGAGCAGCACCATGAGCTGAGCCCTCCTAGTGAGAGGATAGAATACATTAAATTCAGGTAAGTTATTGTGAATAATTTTAAGATTATAAAATTTAAAGGCTAAACATAGTGATCTGTCCCCAAATTATGAGTTAGCACACTGTAGATATCTGCCAGATAATTCCTCCGCAGACTAAGGCTCAACAAGGAGGAGAGCTTCGGGCCCAGCTCCACTAGTGAGAGCCGCACTCTCCCAAGCTTGGGCTCCACCGAGGAGCAGAACACCAGGCCAAGCCCCACTAGCGAGAGCTGCACTCTCCCAGGCTCGGGTTCATGCAAGAGTCAACACCATGAGCTGAGCCCCACTAGTGAGAGGATAGAATACATTCAATTCAGGTAAGTTATTGTGAATAATTTTCAAATTACATAATTTAAAGGCTAAACATAGTGAACTGTTCCCAAATTATTAGTTAGCACACTGTATATATCTGCCAGATAATTCCTCCGCAGACTAGGGCTCAACAAGGAGGAGAGCTTCGGGCCCAGCTCCACTAGTGAGAGCCGCACTCTCCCAAGCTTGGGCTCCACCGAGGAGCAGAACAACAAGCTGAGCCCCACTAGCGAGAGCTATACTCTCCCAGGCTCGGGTTCTTGCAAGGAGCAACACCATGAGCTGAGCCCTCCTAGTGAGAGGATAGAATACATAAAATTCAGGTAAGTTATTGTGAATAATTTTAAGATTATATAATTTAAAGGCTAAACATAGTGATCTGTCCCCAAATTATGAGTTAGCACACTGTAGATATCTGCCAGATAATTCCTCCGCAGACTAAGGCTCAACAAGGAGGAGAGCTTTGGGCCCAGCTCCACTAGTGAGAGCCGCACTCTCCCAAGCTTGGGCTCCACCGAGGAGCAGAACACCAGGCCGAGCCCCACTAGCGAGAGCTGCACTCTCCCAGGCTCGGGTTCATGCAAGGAGCAACACCAAGAGCTGAGCCCTCCTAGTGAGAGGATAGAATACATTAAATTCAGGTAAGTTATTGTGAATAATTTTAAGATTATATAATTTAAAGGCTAAACATAGTGATCTGTCCCCAAATTATGAGTTAGCACACTGTAGATATCTGCCAGATAATTCCTCCGCAGACTAAGGCTCAACAAGGAGGAGAGCTTTGGGCCCAGCTCCACTAGTGAGAGCCGCACTCTCCCAAGCTTGGGCTCCACCGAGGAGCAGAACACCAGGCCGAGCCCCACTAGCGAGAGCTGCACTCTCCCAGGCTCGGGTTCATGCAAGAGTCAACACCATGAGCTGAGCCCCACTAGTGAGAGGATAGAATACATTAAATTCAGGTAAGTTATTGTGAATAATTTTCAAATTACATAATTTAAAGGCTAAACATAGTGAACTGTTCCCAAATTATTAGTTAGCACACTGTATATATCTGCCAGATAATTCCTCCGCAGACTAGGGCTCAACAAGGAGGAGACCTTCGGGCCCAGCTCCACTAGTGAGAGCCGCACTCTCCCAAGCTTGGGCTCCACCGAGGAGCAGAACACCAGGCCGAGCCCCACTAGTGAGAGCTGCACTCTCCCAGGCTCGGGTTTATGCAAGAGTCAACACCACGAGCTGAGCCCCACTAGTGAGAGGATAGAATACATTAAATTCAGGTAAGTTATTGTGAATAATTTTCAAATTACATAATTTAAAGGCTAAACATAGTGAACTGTTCCCAAATTATTAGTTAGCACACTGTATATATCTGCCAGATAATTCCTCTGCAGACTAGGGCTCAACAAGGAGGAGAGCTTCGGGCCCAGCTCCACTAGTAAGAGCCGCACTCTCCCAAGCTTGGGCTCCACCGAGGAGCAGAACAACAAGCTGAGCCCCACTAGCGAGAGCTGTACTCTCCCAGGCTCGGGTTCCTGCAAGGAGCAACACCATGAGCTGAGCCCTCCTAGTGAGAGGATAGAATACATTCAATTCAGGTAAGTTATTGTGAATAATTTTAAGATTATATAATTTAAAGGCTAAACATAGTGATCTGTACCCAAATTATGAGTTAGCACACTGTAGATATCTGCCAGATAATTCCTCCGCAGACTAAGGCTCAACAAGGAGGAGAGCTTTGGGCCCAGCTCCACTAGTGAGAGCCGCACTCTCCCAAGCTTGGGCTCCACCGAGGAGCAGAACACCAGGCCGAGCCCCACTAGCGAGAGCTGCACTCTCCCAGGCTCGGGTTCATGCAAGAATCAACACCATGAGCTGAGCCCCACTAGTGAGAGGATAGAATACATTAAATTCAGGTAAGTTATTGAGAATAATTTTCAAATTACATAATTTAAAGGCTAAACATAGTGATCTGTCCCCAAATTATGAGTTAGCACACTGTAGATATCTGCCAGATAATTCCTCCGCAGACTAAGGCTCAACAAGGAGGAGAGCTTTGGGCCCAGCTCCACTAGTGAGAGCCGCACTCTCCCAAGCTTGGGCTCCACCGAGGAGCAGAACACCAGGCCGAGCCCCACTAGCGAGAGCTGTACTCTCCCAGGCTCGGGTTCATGCAAGGAGTCAACACCATGAGCTGAGCCCTCCTAGTGACAGGATAGAATACATTAAATTCAGGTAAGTTATTGTGAATAATTTTCAAATTACATAATTTAAAGGCTAAACATAGTGAACTGTTCCCAAATTATTAGTTAGCACACTGTATATATCTGCCAGATAATTCCTCCGCAGACTAGGGCTCAACAAGGAGGAGAGCTTCGGGCCCAGCTCCACTAGTGAGAGCCGCACTCTCCCAAGCTTGGGCTCCACCGAGGAGCAGAACAACAAGCTGAGCCCCACTAGCGAGAGCTGTACTCTCCCAGGCTCGGGTTCCTGCAAGGAGCAACACCATGAGCTGAGCCCTCCTAGTGAGAGGATAGAATACATTAAATTCAGGTAAGTTATTGTGAATAATTTTAAGATTATATAATTTAAAGGCTAAACATAGTGATATGTCCCCAAATTATGAGTTAGCACACTGTAGATATCTGCCAGATAATTCCTCCGCAGACTAAGGCTCAACAAGGAGGAGAGCTTTGGGCCCAGCTCCACTAGTGAGAGCCGCACTCTCCCAAGCTTGGGCTCCACCGAGGAGCAGAACACCAGGCCGAGCCCCACTAGCGAGAGCTGCACTCTCCCAGTCTCTGGCTCATGCAAGAGTCAACACCATGAGCTGAGCCCCACTAGTGAGAGGATAGAATACATTAAATTCAGGTAAGTTATTGTGAATAATTTTCAAATTACATAATTTAAAGGCTAAACATAGTTAACTGTTCCCAAATTATTAGTTAGCACACTGTATATATCTGCCAGATAATTCCTCCGCAGACTAGGGCTCAACAAGTAGGAGAGCTTCGGGCCCAGCTCCACTAGTGAGAGCCGCACTCTCCCAAGCTTGGGCTCCACCGAGGAGCAGAACACCAGGCCGAGCCCCACTAGTGAGAGCTGCACTCTCCCAGGCTCGGGTTCATGCAAGAGTCAACACCATGAGCTGAGCCCCACTAGTGAGAGGATAGAATACATTAAATTCAGGTAAGTTATTGTGAATAATTTTCAAATTACATAATTTAAAGGCTAAACATAGTGAACTGTTCCCAAATTATTAGTTAGCACACTGTATATATCTGCCAGATAATTCCTCCGCAGACTAGGGCTCAACAAGGAGGAGAGCTTCGGGCCCAGCTCCACTAGTGAGAGCCGCACTCTCCCAAGCTTGGGCTCCACCGAGGAGCAGAACACCAGGCTGAGCCCCACTAGCGAGAGCTGCACTCTCCCAGGCTCGGGTTCATGCAAGAGTCAACACCATGAACTGAGCCCCACTAGTGAGAGGATAGAATACATTAAATTCAGGTAAGTTATTGTGAATAATTTTCAAATTACATAATTTAAAGGCTAAACATAGTGAACTGTTCCCAAATTATTAGTTAGCACACTGTATATATCTGCCAGATAATTCCTCCGCAGACTAGGGCTCAACAAGGAGGAGAGCTTCGGGCCCAGCTCCACTAGTGAGAGCCGCACTCTCCCAAGCTTGGGCTCCACCGAGGAGCAGAACACCAGGCCGAGCCCCACTAGTGAGAGCTGCACTCTCCCAGGCTCGGGTTCATGCAAGAGTCAACACCACGAGCTGAGCCCCACTAGTGAGAGGATAGAATACATTAAATTCAGGTAAGTTATTGTGAATAATTTTCAAATTACATAATTTAAAGGCTAAACATAGTGAACTGTTCCCAAATTATTAGTTAGCACACTGTATATATCTGCCAGATAATTCCTCCGCAGACTAGGGCTCAACAAGGAGGAGAGCTTCGGGCCCAGCTCCACTAGTGAGAGCCGCACTCTCCCAAGCTTGGGCTCCACCGAGGAGCAGAACACCAGGCCGAGCCCCACTAGTGAGAGCTGCACTCTCCCAGGCTCGGGTTCATGCAAGAGTCAACACCACGAGCTGAGCCCCACTAGTGAGAGGATAGAATACATTAAATTCAGGTAAGTTATTGTGAATAATTTTCAAATTACATAATTTAAAGGCTAAACATAGTGAACTGTTCCCAAATTATTAGTTAGCACACTGTATATATCTGCCAGATAATTCCTCTGCAGACTAGGGCTCAACAAGGAGGAGAGCTTCGGGCCCAGCTCCACTAGTGAGAGCCGCACTCTCCCAAGCTTGGGCTCCACCGAGGAGCAGAACAACAAGCTGAGCCCCACTAGCGAGAGCTGTACTCTCCCAGGCTCGGGTTCCTGCAAGGAGCAACACCATGAGCTGAGCCCTCCTAGTGAGAGGATAGAACACATTAAATTCAGGTAAGTTATTGTGAATAATTTTAAGATTATATAATTTAAAGGCTAAACATAGTGATCTGTCCCCAAATTATGAGTTAGCACACTGTAGATATCTGCCAGATAATTCCTCCGCAGACTAAGGCTCAACAAGGAGGAGAGCTTTGGGCCCAGCTCCACTAGTGAGAGCCGCACTCTCCCAAGCTTGGGCTCCACCGAGGAGCAGAACACCAGGCCGAGCCCCACTAGCGAGAGCTGCACTCTCCCAGGCTCTGGCTCATGCAAGAGTCAACACCATGAGCTGAGCCCCACTAGTGAGAGGATAGAATACATTAAATTAAGGTAAGTTATTGTGAATAATTTTCAAATTACATAATTTAAAGGCTAAACATAGTTAACTGTTCCCAAATTATTAGTTAGCACACTGTATATATCTGCCAGATAATTCCTCCGCAGACTAGGGCTCAACAAGTAGGAGAGCTTCTGGCCCAGCTCCACTAGTGAGAGCCGCACTCTCCCAAGCTTGGGCTCCACCGAGGAGCAGAACACCAGGCCGAGCCCCACTAGTGAGAGCTGCACTCTCCCAGGCTCGGGTTCATGCAAGAGTCAACACCATGAGCTGAGCCCCACTAGTGAGAGGATAGAATACATTAAATTCAGGTAAGTTATTGTGAATAATTTTCAAATTACATAATTTAAAGGCTAAACATAGTGAACTGTTCCCAAATTATTAGTTAGCACACTGTATATATCTGCCAGATAATTCCTCCGCAGACTAGGGCTCAACAAGGAGGAGAGCTTCGGGCCCAGCTCCAATAGTGAGAGCCGCACTCTCCCAAGCTTGGGCTCCACCGAGGAGCAGAACACCAGGCTGAGCCCCACTAGCGAGAGCTGCACTCTCCCAGGCTCGGGTTCATGCAAGAGTCAACACCATGAGCTGAGCCCCACTAGTGAGAGGATAGAATACATTAAATTCAGGTAAGTTATTGTGAATAATTTTCAAATTACATAATTTAAAGGCTAAACATAGTTAACTGTTCCCAAATTATTAGTTAGCACACTGTATATATCTGCCAGATAATTCCTCCGCAGACTAGGGCTCAACAAGGAGGAGAGCTTCGGGCCCAGCTCCACTAGTGAGAGCCGCACTCTCCCAAGCTTGGGCTCCACCGAGGAGCAGAACACCAGGCCGAGCCCCACTAGTGAGAGCTGCACTCTCCCAGGCTCGGGTTCATGCAAGAGTCAACACCACGAGCTGAGCCCCACTAGTGAGAGGATAGAATACATTAAATTCAGGTAAGTTATTGTGAATAATTTTCAAATTACATAATTTAAAGGCTAAACATAGTGAACTGTTCCCAAATTATTAGTTAGCACACTGTATATATCTGCCAGATAATTCCTCCGCAGACTAAGGCTCAACAAGGAGGAGAGCTTTGGGCCCAGCTCCACTAGTGAGAGCCGCACTCTCCCAAGCTTGGGCTCCACCGAGGAGCAGAACACCAGGCCGAGCCCCACTAGCGAGAGCTGCACTCTCCCAGGCTCGGGTTCATGCAAGGAGCAACACCAAGAGCTGAGCCCTCCTAGTGAGAGGATAGAATACATTAAATTCAGGTAAGTTATTGTGAATAATTTTAAGATTATATAATTTAAAGGCTAAACATAGTGATCTGTCCCCAAATTATGAGTTAGCACACTGTAGATATCTGCCAGATAATTCCTCCGCAGACTAAGGCTCAACAAGGAGGAGAGCTTTGGGCCCAGCTCCACTAGTGAGAGCCGCACTCTCCCAAGCTTGGGCTCCACCGAGGAGCAGAACACCAGGCCGAGCCCCACTAGCGAGAGCTGCACTCTCCCAGGCTCGGGTTCATGCAAGAGTCAACACCATGAGCTTAGACCCACTAGTGAGAGGATAGAATACATTAAATTCAGGTAAGTTATTGTGAATAATTTTCAAATTACATAATTTAAAGGCTAAACATAGTGAACTGTTCCCAAATTATTAGTTAGCACACTGTATATATCTGCCAGATAATTCCTCCGCAGACTAGGGCTCAACAAGGAGGAGACCTTCGGGCCCAGCTCCACTAGTGAGAGCCGCACTCTCCCAAGCTTGGGCTCCACCGAGGAGCAGAACACCAGGCCGAGCCCCACTAGTGAGAGCTGCACTCTCCCAGGCTCGGGTTTATGCAAGAGTCAACACCACGAGCTGAGCCCCACTAGTGAGAGGATAGAATACATTAAATTCAGGTAAGTTATTGTGAATAATTTTCAAATTACATAATTTAAAGGCTAAACATAGTGAACTGTTCCCAAATTATTAGTTAGCACACTGTATATATCTGCCAGATAATTCCTCTGCAGACTAGGGCTCAACAAGGAGGAGAGCTTCGGGCCCAGCTCCACTAGTAAGAGCCGCACTCTCCCAAGCTTGGGCTCCACCGAGGAGCAGAACAACAAGCTGAGCCCCACTAGCGAGAGCTGTACTCTCCCAGGCTCGGGTTCCTGCAAGGAGCAACACCATGAGCTGAGCCCTCCTAGTGAGAGGATAGAATACATTAAATTCAGGTAAGTTATTGTGAATAATTTTAAGATTATATAATTTAAAGGCTAAACATAGTGATCTGTACCCAAATTATGAGTTAGCACACTGTAGATATCTGCCAGATAATTCCTCCGCAGACTAAGGCTCAACAAGGAGGAGAGCTTTGGGCCCAGCTCCACTAGTGAGAGCCGCACTCTCCCAAGCTTGGGCTCCACCGAGGAGCAGAACACCAGGCCGAGCCCCACTAGCGAGAGCTGCACTCTCCCAGGCTCGGGTTCATGCAAGAATCAACACCATGAGCTGAGCCCCACTAGTGAGAGGATAGAATACATTAAATTCAGGTAAGTTATTGAGAATAATTTTCAAATTACATAATTTAAAGGCTAAACATAGTGATCTGTCCCCAAATTATGAGTTAGCACACTGTAGATATCTGCCAGATAATTCCTCCGCAGACTAAGGCTCAACAAGGAGGAGAGCTTTGGGCCCAGCTCCACTAGTGAGAGCCGCACTCTCCCAAGCTTGGGCTCCACCGAGGAGCAGAACACCAGGCCGAGCCCCACTAGCGAGAGCTGTACTCTCCCAGGCTCGGGTTCCTGCAAGGAGCAACACCATGAGCTGAGCCCTCCTAGTGACAGGATAGAATACATTAAATTCAGGTAAGTTATTGTGAATAATTTTCAAATTACATAATTTAAAGGCTAAACATAGTGAACTGTTCCCAAATTATTAGTTAGCACACTGTATATATCTGCCAGATTTCCTCCGCAGACTAGGGCTCAACAAGGAGGAGAGCTTCGGGCCCAGCTCCACTAGTGAGAGCCGCACTCTCCCAAGCTTGGGCTCCACCGAGGAGCAGAACAACAAGCTGAGCCCCACTAGCGAGAGCTGTACTCTCCCAGGCTCGGGTTCCTGCAAGGAGCAACACCATGAGCTGAGCCCTCCTAGTGAGAGGATAGAATACATTAAATTCAGGTAAGTTATTGTGAATAATTTTAAGATTATATAATTTAAAGGCTAAACATAGTGATATGTCCCCAAATTATGAGTTAGCACACTGTAGATATCTGCCAGATAATTCCTCCGCAGACTAAGGCTCAACAAGGAGGAGAGCTTTGGGCCCAGCTCCACTAGTGAGAGCCGCACTCTCCCAAGCTTGGGCTCCACCGAGGAGCAGAACACCAGGCCGAGCCCCACTAGCGAGAGCTGCACTCTCCCAGGCTCTGGCTCATGCAAGAGTCAACACCATGAGCTGAGCCCCACTAGTGAGAGGATAGAATACATTAAATTCAGGTAAGTTATTGTGAATAATTTTCAAATTACATAATTTAAAGGCTAAACATAGTTAACTGTTCCCAAATTATTAGTTAGCACACTGTATATATCTGCCAGATAATTCCTCCGCAGACTAGGGCTCAACAAGTAGGAGAGCTTCGGGCCCAGCTCCACTAGTGAGAGCCGCACTCTCCCAAGCTTGGGCTCCACCGAGGAGCAGAACACCAGGCCGAGCCCCACTAGTGAGAGCTGCACTCTCCCAGGCTCGGGTTCATGCAAGAGTCAACACCATGAGCTGAGCCCCACTAGTGAGAGGATAGAATACATTAAATTCAGGTAAGTTATTGTGAATAATTTTCAAATTACATAATTTAAAGGCTAAACATAGTGAACTGTTCCCAAATTATTAGTTAGCACACTGTATATATCTGCCAGATAATTCCTCCGCAGACTAGGGCTCAACAAGGAGGAGAGCTTCGGGCCCAGCTCCACTAGTGAGAGCCGCACTCTCCCAAGCTTGGGCTCCACCGAGGAGCAGAACACCAGGCTGAGCCCCACTAGCGAGAGCTGCACTCTCCCAGGCTCGGGTTCATGCAAGAGTCAACACCATGAACTGAGCCCCACTAGTGAGAGGATAGAATACATTAAATTCAGGTAAGTTATTGTGAATAATTTTCAAATTACATAATTTAAAGGCTAAACATAGTGAACTGTTCCCAAATTATTAGTTAGCACACTGTATATATCTGCCAGATAATTCCTCCGCAGACTAGGGCTCAACAAGGAGGAGAGCTTCGGGCCCAGCTCCACTAGTGAGAGCCGCACTCTCCCAAGCTTGGGCTCCACCGAGGAGCAGAACACCAGGCCGAGCCCCACTAGTGAGAGCTGCACTCTCCCAGGCTCGGGTTCATGCAAGAGTCAACACCACGAGCTGAGCCCCACTAGTGAGAGGATAGAATACATTAAATTCAGGTAAGTTATTGTGAATAATTTTCAAATTACATAATTTAAAGGCTAAACATAGTGAACTGTTCCCAAATTATTAGTTAGCACACTGTATATATCTGCCAGATAATTCCTCCGCAGACTAGGGCTCAACAAGGAGGAGAGCTTCGGGCCCAGCTCCACTAGTGAGAGCCGCACTCTCCCAAGCTTGGGCTCCACCGAGGAGCAGAACACCAGGCCGAGCCCCACTAGTGAGAGCTGCACTCTCCCAGGCTCGGGTTCATGCAAGAGTCAACACCACGAGCTGAGCCCCACTAGTGAGAGGATAGAATACATTAAATTCAGGTAAGTTATTGTGAATAATTTTCAAATTACATAATTTAAAGGCTAAACATAGTGAACTGTTCCCAAATTATTAGTTAGCACACTGTATATATCTGCCAGATAATTCCTCTGCAGACTAGGGCTCAACAAGGAGGAGAGCTTCGGGCCCAGCTCCACTAGTGAGAGCCGCACTCTCCCAAGCTTGGGCTCCACCGAGGAGCAGAACAACAAGCTGAGCCCCACTAGCGAGAGCTGTACTCTCCCAGGCTCGGGTTCCTGCAAGGAGCAACACCATGAGCTGAGCCCTCCTAGTGAGAGGATAGAACACATTAAATTCAGGTAAGTTATTGTGAATAATTTTAAGATTATATAATTTAAAGGCTAAACATAGTGATCTGTCCCCAAATTATGAGTTAGCACACTGTAGATATCTGCCAGATAATTCCTCCGCAGACTAAGGCTCAACAAGGAGGAGAGCTTTGGGCCCAGCTCCACTAGTGAGAGCCGCACTCTCCCAAGCTTGGGCTCCACCGAGGAGCAGAACACCAGGCCGAGCCCCACTAGCGAGAGCTGCACTCTCCCAGGCTCTGGCTCATGCAAGAGTCAACACCATGAGCTGAGCCCCACTAGTGAGAGGATAGAATACATTAAATTAAGGTAAGTTATTGTGAATAATTTTCAAATTACATAATTTAAAGGCTAAACATAGTTAACTGTTCCCAAATTATTAGTTAGCACACTGTATATATCTGCCAGATAATTCCTCCGCAGACTAGGGCTCAACAAGTAGGAGAGCTTCTGGCCCAGCTCCACTAGTGAGAGCCGCACTCTCCCAAGCTTGGGCTCCACCGAGGAGCAGAACACCAGGCCGAGCCCCACTAGTGAGAGCTGCACTCTCCCAGGCTCGGGTTCATGCAAGAGTCAACACCATGAGCTGAGCCCCACTAGTGAGAGGATAGAATACATTAAATTCAGGTAAGTTATTGTGAATAATTTTCAAATTACATAATTTAAAGGCTAAACATAGTGAACTGTTCCCAAATTATTAGTTAGCACACTGTATATATCTGCCAGATAATTCCTCCGCAGACTAGGGCTCAACAAGGAGGAGAGCTTCGGGCCCAGCTCCAATAGTGAGAGCCGCACTCTCCCAAGCTTGGGCTCCACCGAGGAGCAGAACACCAGGCTGAGCCCCACTAGCGAGAGCTGCACTCTCCCAGGCTCGGGTTCATGCAAGAGTCAACACCATGAGCTGAGCCCCACTAGTGAGAGGATAGAATACATTAAATTCAGGTAAGTTATTGTGAATAATTTTCAAATTACATAATTTAAAGGCTAAACATAGTTAACTGTTCCCAAATTATTAGTTAGCACACTGTATATATCTGCCAGATAATTCCTCCGCAGACTAGGGCTCAACAAGGAGGAGAGCTTCGGGCCCAGCTCCACTAGTGAGAGCCGCACTCTCCCAAGCTTGGGCTCCACCGAGGAGCAGAACACCAGGCCGAGCCCCACTAGTGAGAGCTGCACTCTCCCAGGCTCGGGTTCATGCAAGAGTCAACACCACGAGCTGAGCCCCACTAGTGAGAGGATAGAATACATTAAATTCAGGTAAGTTATTGTGAATAATTTTCAAATTACATAATTTAAAGGCTAAACATAGTGAACTGTTCCCAAATTATTAGTTAGCACACTGTATATATCTGCCAGATAATTCCTCTGCAGACTAGGGCTCAACAAGGAGGAGAGCTTCGGGCCCAGCTCCACTAGTGAGAGCCGCACTCTCCCAAGCTTGGGCTCCACCGAGGAGCAGAACAACAAGCTGAGCCCCACTAGCGAGAGCTGTACTCTCCCAGGCTCGGGTTCCTGCAAGGAGCAACACCATGAGCTGAGCCCTCCTAGTGAGAGGATAGAACACATTAAATTCAGGTAAGTTATTGTGAATAATTTTAAGATTATATAATTTAAAGGCTAAACATAGTGATCTGTCCCCAAATTATGAGTTAGCACACTGTAGATATCTGCCAGATAATTCCTCCGCAGACTAAGGCTCAACAAGGAGGAGAGCTTTGGGCCCAGCTCCACTAGTGAGAGCCGCACTCTCCCAAGCTTGGGCTCCACCGAGGAGCAGAACACCAGGCCGAGCCCCACTAGTGAGAGCTGCACTCTCCCAGGCTCGGGTTCATGCAAGAATCAACACCATGAGCTGAGCCCCACTAGTGAGAGGATAGAATACATTAAATTCAGGTAAGTTATTGAGAATAATTTTCAAATTACATAATTTAAAGGCTAAACATAGTGATCTGTCTCCAAATTCTGAGTTAGCACACTGTAGATATCTGCCAGATAATTCCTCCGCAGACTAAGGCTCAACAAGGAGGAGAGCTTCGGGCCCAGCTCCACTAGTGAGAGCCGCACTCTCCCAAGCTTGGGCTCCACCGAGGAGCAGAACACCAGGCCGAGCCCCACTAGCGAGAGCTGCACTCTCCCAGGCTCGGGTTCATGCAAGAGTCAACACCATGAGCTGAGTCCCACTAGTGAGAGGATAGAATACATTCAATTCAGGTAAGTTATTGTGAATAATTTTCAAATTACATAATTTAAAGGCTAAACATAGTGAACTGTTCCCAAATTATTAGTTAGCACACTGTATATATCTGCCAGATAATTCCTCCGCAGACTAGGGCTCAACAAGGAGGAGAGCTTCGGGCCCAGCTCCACTAGTGAGAGCCGCACTCTCCCAAGCTTGGGCTCCACCGAGGAGCAGAACAACAAGCTGAGCCCCACTAGCGAGAGCTATACTCTCCCAGGCTCGGGTTCTTGCAAGGAGCAACACCATGAGCTGAGCCCTCCTAGTGAGAGGATAGAATACATAAAATTCAGGTAAGTTATTGTGAATAATTTTAAGATTATATAATTTAAAGGCTAAACATAGTGATCTGTCCCCAAATTATGAGTTAGCACACTGTAGATATCTGCCAGATAATTCCTCCGCAGACTAAGGCTCAACAAGGAGGAGAGCTTTGGGCCCAGCTCCACTAGTGAGAGCCGCACTCTCCCAAGCTTGGGCTCCACCGAGGAGCAGAACACCAGGCCGAGCCCCACTAGCGAGAGCTGCACTCTCCCAGGCTCGGGTTCATGCAAGGAGCAACACCAAGAGCTGAGCCCTCCTAGTGAGAGGATAGAATACATTAAATTCAGGTAAGTTATTGTGAATAATTTTAAGATTATATAATTTAAAGGCTAAACATAGTGATCTGTCCCCAAATTATGAGTTAGCACACTGTAGATATCTGCCAGATAATTCCTCCGCAGACTAAGGCTCAACAAGGAGGAGAGCTTTGGGCCCAGCTCCACTAGTGAGAGCCGCACTCTCCCAAGCTTGGGCTCCACCGAGGAGCAGAACACCAGGCCGAGCCCCACTAGCGAGAGCTGCACTCTCCCAGGCTCGGGTTCATGCAAGAGTCAACACCATGAGCTTAGACCCACTAGTGAGAGGATAGAATACATTAAATTCAGGTAAGTTATTGTGAATAATTTTCAAATTACATAATTTAAAGGCTAAACATAGTGAACTGTTCCCAAATTATTAGTTAGCACACTGTATATATCTGCCAGATAATTCCTCCGCAGACTAGGGCTCAACAAGGAGGAGACCTTCGGGCCCAGCTCCACTAGTGAGAGCCGCACTCTCCCAAGCTTGGGCTCCACCGAGGAGCAGAACACCAGGCCGAGCCCCACTAGTGAGAGCTGCACTCTCCCAGGCTCGGGTTTATGCAAGAGTCAACACCACGAGCTGAGCCCCACTAGTGAGAGGATAGAATACATTAAATTCAGGTAAGTTATTGTGAATAATTTTCAAATTACATAATTTAAAGGCTAAACATAGTGAACTGTTCCCAAATTATTAGTTAGCACACTGTATATATCTGCCAGATTTCCTCCGCAGACTAGGGCTCAACAAGGAGGAGAGCTTCGGGCCCAGCTCCACTAGTGAGAGCCGCACTCTCCCAAGCTTGGGCTCCACCGAGGAGCAGAACGACAAGCTGAGCCCCACTAGCGAGAGCTGTACTCTCCCAGGCTCGGGTTCCTGCAAGGAGCAACACCATGAGCTGAGCCCTCCTAGTGAGAGGATAGAATACATTAAATTCAGGTAAGTTATTGTGAATAATTTTAAGATTATATAATTTAAAGGCTAAACATAGTGATATGTCCCCAAATTATGAGTTAGCACACTGTAGATATCTGCCAGATAATTCCTCCGCAGACTAAGGCTCAACAAGGAGGAGAGCTTTGGGCCCAGCTCCACTAGTGAGAGCCGCACTCTCCCAAGCTTGGGCTCCACCGAGGAGCAGAACACCAGGCCGAGCCCCACTAGCGAGAGCTGCACTCTCCCAGTCTCTGGCTCATGCAAGAGTCAACACCATGAGCTGAGCCCCACTAGTGAGAGGATAGAATACATTAAATTCAGGTAAGTTATTGTGAATAATTTTCAAATTACATAATTTAAAGGCTAAACATAGTTAACTGTTCCCAAATTATTAGTTAGCACACTGTATATATCTGCCAGATAATTCCTCCGCAGACTAGGGCTCAACAAGTAGGAGAGCTTCGGGCCCAGCTCCACTAGTGAGAGCCGCACTCTCCCAAGCTTGGGCTCCACCGAGGAGCAGAACACCAGGCCGAGCCCCACTAGTGAGAGCTGCACTCTCCCAGGCTCGGGTTCATGCAAGAGTCAACACCATGAGCTGAGCCCCACTAGTGAGAGGATAGAATACATTAAAATCAGGTAAGTTATTGTGAATAATTTTCAAATTACATAATTTAAAGGCTAAACATAGTGAACTGTTCCCAAATTATTAGTTAGCACACTGTATATATCTGCCAGATAATTCCTCCGCAGACTAGGGCTCAACAAGGAGGAGAGCTTCGGGCCCAGCTCCACTAGTGAGAGCCGCACTCTCCCAAGCTTGGGCTCCACCGAGGAGCAGAACACCAGGCCGAGCCCCACTAGTGAGAGCTGCACTCTCCCAGGCTCGGGTTCATGCAAGAGTCAACACCACGAGCTGAGCCCCACTAGTGAGAGGATAGAATACATTAAATTCAGGTAAGTTATTGTGAATAATTTTCAAATTACATAATTTAAAGGCTAAACATAGTGAACTGTTCCCAAATTATTAGTTAGCACACTGTATATATCTGCCAGATAATTCCTCCGCAGACTAGGGCTCAACAAGGAGGAGAGCTTCGGGCCCAACTCCACTAGTGAGAGCCGCACTCTCCCAAGCTTGGGCTCCACCGAGGAGCAGAACACCAGGCCGAGCCCCACTAGTGAGAGCTGCACTCTCCCAGGCTCGGGTTCATGCAAGAGTCAACACCACGAGCTGAGCCCCACTAGTGAGAGGATAGAATACATTAAATTCAGGTAAGTTATTGTGAATAATTTTCAAATTACATAATTTAAAGGCTAAACATAGTGAACTGTTCCCAAATTATTAGTTAGCACACTGTATATATCTGCCAGATAATTCCTCTGCAGACTAGGGCTCAACAAGGAGGAGAGCTTCGGGCCCAGCTCCACTAGTGAGAGCCGCACTCTCCCAAGCTTGGGCTCCACCGAGGAGCAGAACAACAAGCTGAGCCCCACTAGCGAGAGCTGTACTCTCCCAGGCTCGGGTTCCTGCAAGGAGCAACACCATGAGCTGAGCCCTCCTAGTGAGAGGATAGAACACATTAAATTCAGGTAAGTTATTGTGAATAATTTTAAGATTATATAATTTAAAGGCTAAACATAGTTAACTGTTCCCAAATTATTAGTTGGCACACTGTATATATCTGCCAGATAATTCCTCCGCAGACTAGGGCTCAACAAGTAGGAGAGCTTCGGGCCCAGCTCCACTAGTGAGAGCCGCACTCTCCCAAGCTTGGGCTCCACCGAGGAGCTGAACACCAGGCCGAGCCCCACTAGTGAGAGCTGCACTCTCCCAGGCTCGGGTTCATGCAAGAGTCAACACCATGAGCTGAGCCCCACTAGTGAGAGGATAGAATACATTAAATTCAGGTAAGTTATTGTGAATAATTTTCAAATTACATAATTTAAAGGCTAAACATAGTGAACTGTTCCCAAATTATTAGTTAGCACACTGTATATATCTGCCAGATAATTCCTCCGCAGACTAGGGCTCAACAAGGAGGAGAGCTTCGGGCCCAGCTCCAATAGTGAGAGCCGCACTCTCCCAAGCTTGGGCTCCACCGAGGAGCAGAACACCAGGCTGAGCCCCACTAGCGAGAGCTGCACTCTCCCAGGCTCGGGTTCATGCAAGAGTCAACACCATGAGCTGAGCCCCACTAGTGAGAGGATAGAATACATTAAATTCAGGTAAGTTATTGTGAATAATTTTCAAATTACATAATTTAAAGGCTAAACATAGTGAACTGTTCCCAAATTATTAGTTAGCACACTGTATATATCTGCCAGATAATTCCTCCGCAGACTAGGGCTCAACAAGGAGGAGAGCTTCGGGCCCAGCTCCACTAGTGAGAGCCGCACTCTCCCAAGCTTGGGCTCCACCGAGGAGCAGAACACCAGGCCGAGCCCCACTAGTGAGAGCTGCACTCTCCCAGGCTCGGGTTCATGCAAGAGTCAACACCACGAGCTGAGCCCCACTAGTGAGAGGATAGAATACATTAAATTCAGGTAAGTTATTGTGAATAATTTTCAAATTACATAATTTAAAGGCTAAACATAGTGAACTGTTCCCAAATTATTAGTTAGCACACTGTATATATCTGCCAGATAATTCCTCCGCAGACTAGGGCTCAACAAGGAGGAGAGCTTCGGGCCCAGCTCCACTAGTGAGAGCCGCACTCTCCCAAGCTTGGGCTCCACCGAGGAGCAGAACACCAGGCCGAGCCCCACTAGTGAGAGCTGCACTCTCCCAGGCTCGGGTTCATGCAAGAGTCAACACCACGAGCTGAGCCCCACTAGTGAGAGGATAGAATACATTAAATTCAGGTAAGTTATTGTGAATAATTTTCAAATTACATAATTTAAAGGCTAAACATAGTGAACTGTTCCCAAATTATTAGTTAGCACACTGTATATATCTGCCAGATAATTCCTCTGCAGACTAGGGCTCAACAAGGAGGAGAGCTTCGGGCCCAGCTCCACTAGTGAGAGCCGCACTCTCCCAAGCTTGGGCTCCACCGAGGAGCAGAACAACAAGCTGAGCCCCACTAGCGAGAGCTGTACTCTCCCAGGCTCGGGTTCCTGCAAGGAGCAACACCATGAGCTGAGCCCTCCTAGTGAGAGGATAGAACACATTAAATTCAGGTAAGTTATTGTGAATAATTTTAAGATTATATAATTTAAAGGCTAAACATAGTGATCTGTCCCCAAATTATGAGTTAGCACACTGTAGATATCTGCCAGATAATTCCTCCGCAGACTAAGGCTCAACAAGGAGGAGAGCTTTGGGCCCAGCTCCACTAGTGAGAGCCGCACTCTCCCAAGCTTGGGCTCCACCGAGGAGCAGAACACCAGGCCGAGCCCCACTAGTGAGAGCTGCACTCTCCCAGGCTCGGGTTCATGCAAGAATCAACACCATGAGCTGAGCCCCACTAGTGAGAGGATAGAATACATTAAATTCAGGTAAGTTATTGAGAATAATTTTCAAATTACATAATTTAAAGGCTAAACATAGTGATCTGTCTCCAAATTCTGAGTTAGCACACTGTAGATATCTGCCAGATAATTCCTCCGCAGACTAAGGCTCAACAAGGAGGAGAGCTTTGGGCCCAGCTCCACTAGTGAGAGCCGCACTCTCCCAAGCTTGGGCTCCACCGAGGAGCAGAACACCAGGCCGAGCCCCACTAGTGAGAGCTGCACTCTCCCAGGCTCGGGTTCATGCAAGAGTCAACACCATGAGCTGTGCCCCACTAGTGAGAGGATAGAATACATTAAATTCAGGTAAGTTATTGTGAATAATTTTCAAATTACATAATTTAAAGGCTAAACATAGTTAACTGTTCCCAAATTATTAGTTAGCACACTGTATATATCTGCCAGATAATTCCTCCGCAGACTAGGGCTCAACAAGGAGGAGAGCTTCGGGCCCAGCTCCACTAGTGAGAGCCGCACTCTCCCAAGCTTGGGCTCCACCGAGGAGCAGAACACCAGGCCGAGCCCCACTAGTGAGAGCTGCACTCTCCCAGGCTCGGGTTCATGCAAGAGTCAACACCATGAGCTGAGCCCCACTAGTGAGAGGATAGAATACATTAAATTCAGGTAAGTTATTGTGAATAATTTTCAAATTACATAATTTAAAGGCTAAACATAGTGAACTGTTCCCAAATTATTAGTTAGCACACTGTATATATCTGCCAGATAATTGCTCCGCAGACTAAGGCTCAACAAGGAGGAGAGCTTCGGGCCCAGCTCCACTAGTGAGAGCCGCACTCTCCCAAGCTTGGGCTCCACCGAGGAGCAGAACAACAAGCTGAGCCCCACTAGCGAGAGCTGTACTCTCCCAGGCTCGGGTTCCTGCAAGGAGCAACACCATGAGCTGAGCCCTCCTAGTGAGAGGATAGAATACATTAAATTCAGGTAAGTTATTGTGAATAATTTTAAGATTATATAATTTAAAGGATAAACATAGTGATCTGTCCCCAAATTATGAGTTAGCACACTGTAGATATCTGCCAGATAATTCCTCCGCAGACTAGGGCTCAACAAGGAGGAGAGCTTCGGGCCCAGCTCCACTAGTGAGAGCCGCACTCTCCCAAGCTTGGGCTCCACCGAGGAGCAGAACAACAAGCTGAGCCGCACTAGCGAGAGCTGTACTCTCCCAGGCTCGGGTTCCTGCAAGTAGCAACACCATGAGCTGAGCCCTCCTAGTGAGAGGATAGAATACATTAAATTCAGGTAAGTTATTGTGAATAATTTTCAAATTACATAATTTAAAGGCTAAACATAGTTAACTGTTCCCAAATTATTAGTTAGCACACTGTATATATCTGCCAGATAATTCCTCCGCAGACTAGGGCTCAACAAGGAGGAGAGCTTCGGGCCCAGCTCCACTAGTGAGAGCCGCACTCTCCCAAGCTTGGGCTCCACCGAGGAGCAGAACACCAGGCCGAGCCCCACTAGCGAGAGCTGCACTCTCCCAGGCTCGGGTTCATGCAAGAGTCAACACCATGAGCTGAGCCCCACTAGTGAGAGGATAGAATACATTAAATTCAGGTAAGTTATTGTGAATAATTTTCAAATTACATAATTTAAAGGCTAAACATAGTTAACTGTTCCCAAATTATTAGTTAGCACACTGTATATATCTGCCAGATAATTCCTCCGCAGACTAAGGCTCAACAAGGAGGAGAGCTTCGGGCCCTGCTCCACTAGTGAGAGCCGCACTCTCCCAAGCTTGGGCTCCACCGAGGAGCAGAACACCAGGCCGAGCCCCACTAGTGAGAGCTGCACTCTCCCAGGCTCGGGTTCATGCAAGAGTCAACACCATGAGCTGAGCCCCACTAGTGAGAGGATAGAATACATTAAATTCAGGTAAGTTATTGTGAATAATTTTCAAATTACATAATTTAAAGGCTAAACATAGTGATCTGTCCCCAAATTATGAGTTAGCACACTGTAGATATCTGCCAGATAATTGCTCTGCAGACTAAGGCTCAACAAGGAGGAGAGCTTCGGGCCCAGCTCCACTAGTGAGAGCCGCACTCTCCCAAGCTTGGGCTCCACCGAGGAGCAGAACAACAAGCTGAGCCCCACTAGCGAGAGCTGTACTCTCCCAGGCTCGGGTTCCTGCAAGGAGCAACACCATGAGCTGAGCCCTCCTAGTGAGAGGATAGAATACATTAAATTCAGGTAAGTTATTGTGAATAATTTTAAGATTATATAATTTAAAGGCTAAACATAGTGATCTGTCCCCAAATTATGAGTTAGCACACTGTAGATATCTGCCAGATAATTCCTCCGCAGACTAGGGCTCAACAAGGAGGAGAGCTTCGGGCCCAGCTCCACTAGTGAGAGCCGCACTCTCCCAAGCTTGGGCTCCACCGAGGAGCAGAACAACAAGCTGAGCCGCACTAGCGAGAGCTGTACTCTCCCAGGCTCGGGTTCCTGCAAGGAGCAACACCATGAGCTGAGTCCTCCTAGTGAGAGGATAGAATACATTAAATTCAGGTAAGTTATTGTGAATAATTTTCAAATTACATAATTTAAAGGCTAAACATAGTGAACTGTTCCCAAATTATTAGTTAGCACACTGTATATATCTGCCAGATATTTCCTCCGCAGACTAGGGCTCAACAAGGAGGAGAGCTTCGGGCCCAGCTCCACTAGTGAGAGCCGCACTCTCCAAAGCTTGGGCTCCACCGAGGAGCAGAACAACAAGCTGAGCCCCACTAGCGAGAGCTGTACTCTCCCAGGCTCGGGTTCCTGCAAGGAGCAACACCATGAGCTGAGCCCTCCTAGTGAGAGGATAGAATACATTAAATTCAGGTAAGTTATTGTGAATAATTTTAAGATTATATAATTTAAAGGCTAAACATAGTGATCTGTCCCCAAATTATGAGTTAGCACACTGTAGATATCTGCCAGATAATTCCTCCGCAGACTAAGGCTCAACAAGGAGGAGAGCTTTGGGCCCAGCTCCACTAGTGAGAGCCGCACTCTCCCAAGCTTGGGCTCCACCGAGGAGCAGAACACCAGGCCGAGCCCCACTAGCGAGAGCTGCACTCTCCCAGGCTCGGGCTCATGCAAGAGTCAACACCATGAGCTGAGCCCCACTAGTGAGAGGATTGAATACATTAAATTCAGGTAAGTTATTGTGAATAATTTTCAAATTACATAATTTAAAGGCTAAACATAGTGAACTGTTCCCAAATTATTAGTTAGCACACTGTATATATCTGCCAGATAATTCCTCCGCAGACTAGGGCTCAACAAGGAGGAGAGCTTCGGGCCCAGCTCCACTAGTGAGAGCCGCACTCTCCCAAGCTTGGGCTCCACCGAGGAGCAGAACACCAGGCCGAGCCCCACTAGCGAGAGCTGCACTCTCCCAGGCTCGGGTTCATGCAAGAGTCAACACCATGAGCTGAGCCCCACTAGTGAGAGGATAGAATACATTAAATTCAGGTAAGTTATTGTGAATAATTTTCAAATTACATAATTTAAAGGCTAAACATAGTGATCTGTCCCCAAATTATGAGTTAGCAAACTGTAGATATCTGCCAGATAATTCCTCCGCAGACTAAGGCTCAACAAGGAGGAGAACTTCGGGCCCAGCTCCACTAGTGAGAGCCGCACTCTCCCAAGCTTGGGCTCCACCGAGGAGCAGAACACCAGGCCGAGCCCCACTAGTGAGAGCTGCACTCTCCCAGGCTCGGGTTCATGCAAGAGTCAACACCATGAGCTGAGCCCCACTAGTGAGAGGATAGAATACATTAAATTCAGGTAAGTTATTGTGAATAATTTTCAAATTACATAATTTAAAGGCTAAACATAGTTAACTGTTCCCAAATTATTAGTTAGCACACTGTAGATATCTGCCAGATAATTGCTCCGCAGACTAAGGCTCAACAAGGAGGAGAGCTTCGGGCCCAGCTCCACTAGTGAGAGCCGCACTCTCCCAAGCTTGGGCTCCACCGAGGAGCAGAACAACAAGCTGAGCCCCACTAACGAGAGCTGTACTCTCCCAGGCTCGGGTTCCTGCAAGGAGCAACACCATGAGCTGAGCCCTCCTAGTGAGAGGATAGAATACATTAAATTCAGGTAAGTTATTGTGAATAATTTTAAGATTATATAATTTAAAGGATAAACATAGTGATCTGTCCCCAAATTATGAGTTAGCACACTGTAGATATCTGCCAGATAATTCCTCCGCAGACTAGGGCTCAACAAGGAGGAGAGCTTCGGGCCCAGCTCCACTAGTGAGAGCCGCACTCTCCCAAGCTTGGGCTCCACCGAGGAGCAGAACAACAAGCTGAGCCGCACTAGCGAGAGCTGTCCTCTCCCAGGCTCGGGTTCCTGCAAGGAGCAACACCATGAGCTGAGCCCTCCTAGTGAGAGGATAGAATACATTAAATTCAGGTAAGTTATTGTGAATAATTTTCAAATTACATAATTTAAAGGCTAAACATAGTGAACTGTTCCCAAATTATTAGTTAGCACACTGTATATATCTGCCAGATAATTCCTCCGCAGACTAAGGCTCAACAAGGAGGAGAGCTTCGGGCCCAGCTCCACTAGTGAGAGCCGCACTCTCCCAAGCTTGGGCTCCACCGAGGAGCAGAACACCAGGCCGAGCCCCACTAGCGAGAGCTGCACTCTCCCAGGCTCGGGTTCATGCAAGAGTCAACACCATGAGCTGAGCCCCACTAGTGAGAGGATAGAATACATTAAATTCAGGTAAGTTATTGTGAATAATTTTCAAATTACATAATTTAAAGGCTAAACATAGTTAACTGTTCCCAAATTATTAGTTAGCACACTGTATATATATCTGCCAGATAATTCCTCCGCAGACTAGGGCTCAACAAGGAGGAGAGCTTCGGGCCCAGCTCCAATAGTGAGAGCCGCACTCTCCCAAGCTTGGGCTCCACCGAGGAGCAGAACACCAGGCCGAGCCCCACTAGTGAGAGCTGCACTCTCCCAGGCTCGGGTTCATGCAAGAGTCAACACCATGAGCTGAGCCCCACTAGTGAGAGGATAGAATACATTAAATTCAGGTAAGTTATTGTGAATAATTTTCAAATTACATAATTTAAAGGCTAAACATAGTTAACTGTTCCCAAATTATTAGTTAGCACACTGTATATATCTGCCAGATAATTCCTCCGCAGACTAAGGCTCAACAAGGAGGAGAGCTTCGGGCCCAGCTCCACTAGTGAGAGCCGCACTCTCCCAAGCTTGGGTTCCACCGAGGAGCAGAACAACAAGCTGAGCCCCACTAGCGAGAGCTGTACTCTCCCAGGCTCGGGTTCCTGCAAGGAGCAACACCATGAGCTGAGCCCTCCTAGTGAGAGGATAGAATACATTAAATTCAGGTAAGTTATTGTGAATAATTTTAAGATTATATAATTTAAAGGCTAAACATAGTGATCTGTCCCCAAATTATGAGTTAGCACACTGTAGATATCTGCCAGATAATTCCTCCGCAGACTAGGGCACAACAAGGAGGAGAGCTTCGGGCCCAGCTCCACTAGTGAGAGCCGCACTCTCCCAAGCTTGGGCTCCACCGAGGAGCAGAACAACAAGCTGAGCCGCACTAGCGAGAGCTGTACTCTCCCAGGCTCGGGTTCATGCAAGGAGCAACACCATGAGCTGAGCCCTCCTAGTGAGAGGATAGAATACATTAAATTCAGGTAAGTTATTGTGAATAATTTTCAAATTACATAATTTAAAGGCTAAACATAGTGAACTGTTCC